>NW_018164862.1:1334036-1355841 GCF_001263595.1 Phalaenopsis equestris | reverse complement strand
TACCCTTTCGGTTTTTTTTTTTTTTTTGGCTCAGGCTTATTCTGGCTTCCTCGACATCATTGTCTTCTTCTTGCAATGGACACAATCGTCTTCGGCTCGGGCGCATTCTAGCTTCGTCGAGTCTCCAATAGTTTCGAACGGAATCATTTGCATCGTATGCTTCCTTAGGCTTCGGCTACGCATCTACGTCAAACCACTTTGAACACGTCTCCTCCAGCTTCATTTACGACATTCACGCTCGTTTTGTGAACGAAGGTGTATTCGACTTCATCTGCATCATCCTATGGTTAGTCTTCGTCTTCTAGCATCACCCATCGCCCATCTGCATTCCTCTTTGTCGGGGTGATTGACGAAGTTCTAATATGTTCTGAGCTGATCTATTTGCTTCATTTGAATCATCTGCTTAGGTCGGTTTGGTCGACTACTTAGTTTAGTTTATTTTGCTCAACTGATTCATTTGTTTTCTTTTTAGTTTTAGCAATTGTTGTTGGATTGTTCTTGGTTGCGATTTCCCAAATTAGGTTGAACCTAGGTTTAAGGTTTAGATTGGGTCTAGTATGGGTTAGACCCAACATTTAGGGTTAGGTGCAAGTTAGGTTGAACCTAGGTTTAAGGTTTAAGGTTTAGGTTGGGTCTAATATGAGTTAGACCTAACATTTAGGTTCGTTGAGTCTAAGGTGGTCAGACCTAACATTTAGGTCTTCATTGGGTCCAAAGTGATTAGACCCAACATTTAGGGTTTGGTTGGATCTAAAGTGGTTAGACCCAACACTTGTGACGACAACTTCGGCTCGTCCTTGAGCGTTAAATGGTATCATTTATGGTTGGTAAACAAAAACATCTTGTGACAAGTTTGATTTCATTAGTAGTTAAGAACACAGATGAAAAGTTAAATAACATCAATTATTTTTACTGGAATAAAATTGAGAAACTCTATCTAAGAAGTATCTCTCAAGAGAGTTGCATTATTGTAATCCCCCAACTATGACGGATTTGAATTATTCTAAGCGGATGAGGGTTGATGTCAAACTTTTGATAGAGATACAGAACTCCATTGAAAAAAATCAATATATTCATATCACTCATTGTAACTATGCTAAAGAAACAATGAAAGAATTGGCCTTTTGTGTTTTCTGGAAGAAAAAATGTTTCTCAAATTTTGTTTTGTATGTAAAGAGTTCTCTCAAGCTTAACAGCATGATTGATGTGTATAAAATGTGCATGATAATTTTATTTTATTTTTATATATTTGAGTTATCTTTATATTATTTTATGTTATGTGTGCTTCTATATGTATTATACATATGATTAGGCCTCTTGGGGAGCAAAAGGACACAAGGGGCTAAATCGACACCCAGACACCAATCTTGAGAACCTAAAACAAACTACTTGATCTATGTGCATCAATTTATTTTACTCAATACAGACGTCAAAGCGTCGAGGCACTCGAAACCAAAGAATCAAAAGCTAGTTCAACCTATTTTGCAAAAGGAATGATCTATGTGCATCGACCAGACCATTTGGGGGTGTCCAGTGCCAATTAGAGTGTTTTAAAATTTATCTAAGTGTGGATAGAACCTTGTGAGGAAAAATGTGTGAAGCTTTTGTGTGTAAATTGCTCAAGTAATTTAATGAAACTTATGGAGGATATATGTCCAATGGAGCGTCTCCTTGGTGCTTCCATTGGGTTTTTCATTCCTAACTCTTTGTATTTTGATTTGCTTTGATATTTCAAAGCATGAGTAGCAAGTAGATCCTTATTTCTCCTATGAATTGATAGCCTGGGAATTCAATGTTTGAAGTAATTTGATCCAATTGAAATTGCATAAAAGTGATAGGTTAACCTTCTGTACTTATTGACTTTCAATCTGGTTAATTGTTACGTTAAAATATTTTGTGATCTAGTTTTGTGAATACAAGCTAGTGGAAAAAATTATGTTTACTTATATTGACTTGGGAGAGTATGGATTTTACTTCTAGGTTAGTTTGATCATATAGGAAAATATAAGATTTTGGGATAATCACTAGATTTAAGGAACTAAACCTGTATAATTTTCAAACCTTCTTAGACACCCTAGAAGAGATAAGGATAAAAGTTAATCCTTATTTTCACCCATAAAATTTACCACACAAAAAAAGCCTCAAAACTTTCTCACTATTTTTACTTACACTTTACTCTCACAAAAGACTAGGATTAGTGACTCTAAAATCATTGAATTACAATCACTTCAGGCCACACTTAAATATTTCCCCCCAACTAATGATGTTTGAGTGATGAGTTATGACTTGCATGTCTATTAATTTTTTAACCTTAAATGAGCTAGTGTAGCTTGTATTTTTTGCTACCCTGTATGTTTATGTTTTAGTACCTTGGTTTATGTTTAGTTTTGGCTGCGCATTTCATATTCTCTGTACAAAATAAACATTGGGGATACTTATTGTGTCACCGTTGCTCTTTAAGTTTCAAGTAAATATCTAACTTTAGAGTTGTTGTAACACAGACGAAGATAAGAGTGGAGGTGAATTTTAATAATAGATGGAGAACTTAAATCTCAATGACAGGAAGCTCTGAAAAGTGTGAAAAGGGTTAGCAACTCACCAATACCTGATTTATAACTCTATTACTACCTAATCAATTAAAATTTTCATAAGTTTTTAAGGTGAGCAATGAAAGATTTATAAAATTAACACATCAACACTATAAAATTTCATCACTAATCAAAGGATTTAGTTCTTAGATAGTACCGATTGATTTAGAATTCATTTAGGGATAAGTTTAGTAATTTAAAATTTGGCTTGGAAAAAGGTCACTATTCAAATCATTAAAAAGAGTTTAACTAGATATATAATCCTCCTTGAAAAAGAAAAGAAAAAGAAAATTTAAAAAAATAGAAAGAGAAAAAGAAAAAGGTTCATGCCTAAAATAAAAATTTTTAAACCTAGGAGGAGAAACTTGAGGTCAAACTTAAATTAAAAATTGGTAATGATAAACATTTCTAATAAATCAAGGACATAAAGTTTCACTAATTTAACCTCAAGATTTTATATTCATCATGAAAATTAATATTGTTTAAGTTTGTGCCTAACCAGATTTCATGTGTGAAGTAGTAATTTGATGAAATTTTGACCTCACAAATAATTTGAGATGAATTATACAGGTCTAATAATGCGAGTATATCAAGATATTAGGGGGTTGCTACTATAAGAATTCAAACTGAAAGAGGCACCTGAACACTTTGATTTAAATGTTTGTTAAATTATTAAAAAAACACTGAAAATTCTTGATATAAATCTATCCAAATGTTTATTAAATTATAATATTCGATTTTAAAATTACCTAAGGGCAAGTAATGTTTAAATTTGGTGATATTTGATGTGTATCAAATGTGCATGATATTTTAATTTTATTTTTATATAATTTAGAACATTTTTTTTTTATTTTTTTGGGTATTTGTCATTGTCTATGCCTATGGAGCAAAAGAACTCCAAACAAGTTGAACTGGCACCCACGCACTAGTTTTGGGCACTGAGTTGCCAGTCATGAGTGCCCAGGAACTAGGTTTAGGTTCCCAGCCACCAATTTTGGGCGCCCTGTCACCTGTATCTATAGGATTACAGTTCGACGTCTCAAATTGCATCGTTTCAAGTAGGGAAGGTTAAATGTGCATCTGTTGAACCATTTAAGGGTATCTAGTGTCAATTAGAGGGCTCTAAAACTTGTCCAAGTGTGGAGAGATCCTTATGAGGAGAGTGTGTGAAGATTTTGTGTGTAAATTGCTCAAGTAATCTAGTGAAACTTATGGAAGAAAGAAGTCTAATGGAGCATCTTCTCAAAAAATTTTATCTGGTTTTTCATTACTAACTCTTTATATTTTGATTTGTTTTGATGAATGAAGTGTTTATTTTGATGTTTCAAACTATGAGTAGCGAAATGAATTGATAGCTTAAGTATTTTGTGTTAATGTGAATAATGTGATTGAATTGAAATTGCAAGGAGGTGAAAGGTTAATCTTCTGTACTTCATTGACTTTTAATTTGACCACTTGTTACATTAAAATGTCTTGTAATCTTAGGGTAGTAGAACAAATTAGGTTAACTTACATTGACTTGAGACAATAAGAATATTGCTTCTAGATTAATATGATTGTGTATAGAAATACAGGATCCGAGTATAATCACCTGATTTAAGGAACAAAACATGGATGATTTTCAAACCTTTATACAAGTCTGGAAGAGGTTAAGGATGAGAGTTGTCATTGATTGCCACCCATAAAAATTTCTGTTAAGATTTTAAGTGATAATGTAAAAAAAAAAATTTATTTGTACCTTGTCAAACATATATGACACAAAACCGAAAACTTCACCAGTCATTTTGTTTCGATACTCCATCCCAAACTAAAGTAGTTGAAAGAAAAAATAGACATCTTCTTGAGGCGACTAGGACTCTTTGTTTCAAACAAATGTGCCTAAACAGTATGGGTTTATGCATTCTTTACTGCATATTTTTTTATCAATCGGGTGCATTCTAGCGTCCTACATAATCAGACACCTACCAAGTTTTGTTTTCAACCAATTCTCTAATTCCTATTGAACCACACATATTTGGCTGTACTTAATTTATTCATGATACCCATCCAGAGTGTCTAAACTTGACCCAAAGTCATTAAGGTAGCTTTCTAGGATATTCACATCTGAAAAAAAGGGTATCGATATTTTCCCTCTTACACAGGTGAACATTGTGGGTAGCAAAGTACCTCGCCCCATTGTATGGTCTAGCACCTTATCTTCTTTTGAGAACCATTGTCGATTAGAGCATGTATCGCTATTAATGTTCAAAATATTGCACCCTCAGTTTCAACAGTTATCATTTTTAGATTGCGAATCGTGTCAATTTGCTAAACACTATCGTTCGTTCTCAGTTCCTACAATTAATAAAAGAGTTGTTCATAGTTTTGAATCGGTTCATTTTGATGTGTGAGGACCTTATTATGTTTATCTAATGGATTTTGGTATTGTCACTCTTGTAGATAATCTTTCACGTATGAATTGGATTTACTTTATGAAATCATGTTTTGAATTATTGTCACTTTCAATCTTTCTGTGCCAAAATTAAAACTCAATTCAATATTTCTATTAAGGTTTTGAGAAAATAAAATACCAAAGAATATTTCTCTGCACATTTTCAAACATATATGACACAAAACGGGATGTTTCACCAATCATTTTGTTTCGATGCTCCATCCTAAAATGAAGTTGTTGAAAGGAAAAATAGAAATCTTCTTGAAATGGCTAGGGCTCCATTATTTCAAACCAATGTATCTAAACAGTTATGGGTTGATGAAGCCTTTACTACGTGTTTTTTTAACCAATTGGGTGTTCTCTAGTGTCTTACAAAATCAAACACCCTACAAATTTTTATTTTCAGCTAACTTTCTCTTTCCTATTAAACCATACATATTTGGATGTACTTATTTTGTTCCTGATACTCGTCCACGAGTGTCTAAACTTGACCAAAAGTCACTAAGGAGTCTTTCAAGGATATTCTCATATGCAAAAAAGGGTGCTGATGTTTTTCCCTCTCTTACACAGGTACATGATATTTGTTGATGTCATCTTTCATGCACAAACCCTCTTCTTTGGTAATCATCGGTGTTTAAATCATCACCAAATTCGGATGAGTTGTTAATGTATCACATCATAAGTTCAGATCTTGCTCCAACTCCATCTCCAATATCTTAACCCAAACCATTTATCACTAATATTTATTTGAGAAGACTTCGCTCACCATCCTTGTCTGGCATTGGTATAATGTTCCTCTGCGAAACCTCTTCCTAGTGATCTTGATTTTCATATTGCTCTTCGAAGAGATAAATGTCAATGTGTTTATCGTATTTCATCTTGTATTAACTATAATCAATTATCTTCCACTTCATGCTCGTTTGTTGCTTCTCTTGACTTCGTTGAGGTTCTAAGATCATTACAGTAAGCTTGACCCCATTCTAGGTGGAGGGCATCGATGTTTGATGAGATGAATGCCTTAGCAGAAATTAGAACTTGGGAACTAGTTTAACTACCTAATGGTAAGAAGGTTGTTAGTTGTCAGTGGGACTTTGCAATTAAGTTTCATTCTGATGGATTTGTATCACATCTCAAAATTCGGTTGGTGGCTAAGGACTATGCTCAAATTTATAGGGTCAGCTACTTAGACACATTCTCTCTAGTAGCTAAATTAACTTTGGTCTACCTACTCCATCCTTAGCTGTAATGAATAATTGCCCCCTGCACTAGCTGTATGTGAAAAATGCTTTATTGCATGGAGATCTATTGGAAAAAGTATACATGGAATAATCTTTTGGGTTTGTTGCTCAGGAGGGAGTATGGGAAAGTATATCTTTGGAAGCCTTTATATATAACAAAGCAAAGCCCTCGAGCTTGGTTTGAAAATTTTAGCCAAGCAGTAGAAAAGTAAAAGTGATTACAATGTATTCTATAAACAATCTACATTAAGAATCATTATATCGATTGTTTATGCTGATGTTATTATTATTACTAAAAATGATGTGCAAGGAAACTTATCATTGAAATTATTTCTTCAAAATTAGTTTAGCACTAAAATCAAAGTTCCATGAAATACGTCTTGGGGATTGAGATATCAAGGAGCAAGAAGGGTATATTTTTATATCAATGAAAGTGTGTTTTGGATTTCTTACCAGAAGCAAAGAAAGTAGGGGCCAAATTATGTAGTACTCCAATAGTTCCTAATTAGCAACATACCAAGAATTGAAAGCTTTGTAATGATTATGAGCAATATAGAAAATTAGTGGGGAAATTAAACTATATCAAAGTGACTCATCTTGACATTGCGTATTCAATTAGCACTTCCCTACAGTCCATCATTGGTCAGCTGTGGAACATAATACATGTTACCTCAAAGGAGCTCCTGAAAAAGAGATTTCATATTAGGATCAAGGGCATTAAAATATTGAATGTTTCTCTGATGCAAATTAGACAAGTTTCAAGATCAACCGAAGATCCATTATTGGATATTATGTTTTTATTAGTTGTAATTTGATCTCATTGAAGAGTAAGAAACAAACTGTAATTTCGCAATTGTAAAAAATTTGAATATCAAGCAATTGTAAAAAATTTGAATATCAAGCAATTGCACAAGCTTCAAGTATATTGATATGGGTCTTCCAATTCCTGACTGAAATGTGTTTTATGATGACCACTCCATCAAAGTTGTGGTGTGATAACCAGACTAAAATTCAAACTACTTCAACCCCTATCTTCCATGAACGAACGATGCACATTAAAATAGATTGTCATTTTGTTTGTGAAAGGATTTAACAGATTTTGATTTCTACAACTCAAAATTAAAAACTGGGAACAATTATGGTACATCTTCACAAAAGCTCTTAATGGAGAGAGACACTTATATTTGTAACAAGTTGGACATGATAAATATCCATACTCCAACTTAAGAGAGACTATTATGGAAAATACTAAATATTAAGTGGCTTATAAATCAAGAAGTTTGATATTAAATAAGCTAATTAGAAGAGACTTAACGTCAGATCTTTTCTACATTAGGTATATTCATAATATGTAGAGAGTGTCTTTTAATATGTAACAAATGATTTCAATTGAGAAATAAGAAGAAAGAAAGTTTTAAGCTCGCAAAGAGCAAATTGAGACAATTTGGAATCAAACAAGACAAATTCAATGACAGGTAGAAAAATACCACACAATAAGCTTTAAAAGTGAGATATAAGGTCAACTCCCAAATGTTATACATTTTAAAATAAAAGCCACATCACACCTATGTCAACTACATAACGTACAAAAACTGCAAATAGAGAACCAAACTAACCAGGTTTGCAGAAAAATAAAGCCTAAATCCTCCGAGAAGCCATAAAAGTCCCAAAATAGAGAAAAAAAAAACTTTAAAAGTCCCACAGCATAGTTATCAGAATAAAATAATTTTTAGTTATAAACCAACCCGTGAATCTCCCTCAAAGAATTCTCTCATAATGAAAACATTAAATAATAGAAGGCTAACCATACAACATCAACCATATAAAAGAAAGTATAGTTACTCAAACTAGCTCATAGACAACAATTTTAAGGAAGCATGAAGGTCAAACCCACATGTAATTTAAAAATGAAGAGTAGAACTAATATCCCTTAATCATAAGCTCAAGTTTCAGATCGATTGGCACTCATCTATTACCACATCATGCATCCCAACTAAGACGACAAATCATTCAAGCTTAACATTGCGGAAAAGGAATATCCGACAGCGACGATGCGGAAAGTGTAATTTAATGAAAGTCTAAATTCCTTTTTAAGGAAAGAACTTGGTAAAGAAAGTTGACAACAAACAAAATTAAGATGCTTACCATAAACCAGTATTTACAAGAACATGTTTCACCAAAGGAACTCGAGTATGTACAATCCACATCCCATCAACTGCAGTAAATAGCTTGATCTATTTGGGGGGGAATCTGCTTTATTTCAGTCCCAAGCTCTTGTTCAATCCTATAACTGTTATTGAAGAAAGATAATTCTGCTATAAATAAAGGTGGGAATGAATATAAATATATAAATATATACATATATAATCAGATATCATACAGGTTGAAACGGTCTTCATAGGTGATCAAACTGACTGCTAAGCCAAGGTGGCCAAACCTCCCTGAGCGACCAACCTAAAATGGTAAGACATAATTATGGAAGATGAACAGCATCTTGGTATCTCCAACAAAAATACATTCGATTTTCCAGACACAAAAAAAAAAAATCAGAAGAATAGATGAGGCAGCAAAATCCCTGCCAAGGAAAGAAAAATACCCTATGCAAGTATGTTTCTGAGTTCTTAGGAAAATCAAAGTTGATGACCACATTAACGGCCTGAATGTCAATCCCCCTCGTGAATAGATCTGAAGGAAGAAGAAACAAATCATATCAGTACACGAGACTAAAAACTATTTTTAGAAACAAAAGAAAACATAAAAAAAACAATAAATAAAAAATAAAATTGATCACAAAAAAGGCCATTACTATGTTTTTAACATGCTTTTATTTTTGTTTCTAAAAGCCAAATTAACATGTTCTGAAAATATTTAAAATAATTTTTTGGTGTTTTTGAGTGTTTTTAAAAATAATTATAATTTGATCAAATAGCCAGAAAAGTTTTGTTTCAAATGAAAATATAAACAAAACAAAATAAAAATAAAAATTGATCCCAAAGGATAAAAATGTTTTCATATTCCAATTACAAGGTCATTGCCTAAAACTAAAGACCACACAATAGAAATAGCAAGTAATTTGCAAAAAATATATATATTTAATAGAAGAAGGTTTAGCAACTGATTTTTATTGGTAAATTTAAATGGGCAGACCATTAATGAGCCATTTACATACTCAATTTTTTATCAATCTACATATCTAACACTTCAATTTTGCTTTTACATTTATAACACCCAATCTTTCATACCACATAAAACAAACCACCATTTTAACTTTTTAACACACCTTTTTCATGCATAGTTAAGATATTGTATGTAGAAGTTGAATTTTAGGTGTTAGATATGTAAATACATTGAGTGGTATGTATGTAAATCTAACAAACATTAAATGCACCAGCCCCTCCGCACCACCAGTAAACAAAAAGACAGACATGCTTAAATGAAAGAAATGATGGAACAGGCAATACGAAACCAACTCTCAAAATAAATACAAACAAAAAGACATCCCGTCTTTAAAAGCCTTCTTTTACATGCATTGGTCCTTGCGTAATAATAACTTTTGTTGCTGGTTCCACTGTGAGACGATTTGGAGCCAAAATCAGCCAACCAATTGAAAGAGATATGTAGGAAAACTCAAATTACAACTAATTTGATTAATCTCCAACCAAACAAATAAGATATAATGGGTGATCTACAACTAGAGAGGTAGATCTACTTTTCACAAAACCTAGACGCCGCTAGGAATAGGAAGTCAAAGAAAATTGTAGAAATCCAAATATGAAAACAAACCCTACGTAATAGCCCTAATAAAATACCCCCAAAACGCATTCAAATTTTTCCCCCAAAATCTACCTAATTCCTCTCCTCGCATACGTAATTAGAAACTCTAAGGCCCCCACCCCATGGGCTGGAATTCTCCAAAGCGGAAACTGGGGCTTCCGCACCCCACGATGGGCCGGCCGGCCTAGCTAGGCCAGCAAGTTGGGCTGGATCGGGCCGGTCCGGTAGAGGCTGGCGTAATACACTAATACAAAGCTACTTCAACATTGATTCATTTCCAAGATGTAAAATCCAAATTAAATCAAAACTGGGTTACAATAGCTTGGATCTCTTTCTTTTGAGGGTCATAAAAACAATTTATTTGAAATACAAAATTCTAAACACTCGAGTGAATCATAAAGAGAAAGCACTTCCACATGAAGTTATCATAATTTACCTTTTTTTTCTCAATATTTTGTTTAAACTGTTCAAACACATTAAAGAGAGAGCACATTTGATGGATCAAGATCAGTGGGTTCTTTATGGATTTTGCGTTTTATAACTGAAGGATGATTATGTCCGTAAATGTGACTTAAACTGAATTAAGAGTGCATTATTTGGTCAAAACCTAAGAACCTAACCAAACTGAGCAAGTTGGGTTAATCAGTTTGTTTTCAAAAATGCATCTTGGTTTTGGCTTTTAAAAGTCAATATTGAATTTTAGGTTATTGGTTCAGTTTTAATTTGTATTTAACTGAATAAACCAAGATACCAAAAATTTGAAGTTAAATGAAAATTTCATAAAATGAAATTGATATCATGCAAGATAATAATTCTTGATGTTTGTTCATAACTAAACTCCTACTAACAGCAAAATTTTGGCTTGTTCACAACTGAACCATTTAACCAAATTAAATTTCAATTCAATCGGTTTAGTTTTATCAAAATTTTGATTGGTTTGATTTTTCATATTTTGGTTGCAATTAGTTTGACCAATTTAAAAGTCGAACCATCCAAACTGACCGAATACTCAAACCTAATTAGAGTGAAGTAGAGGTGAAGCAGTGTGTCTGGGAACCTTGGACTGGTTTGGTCCAGGAGTTGAAAGGGGCTGGCCGGCCCTCCTAAACCTAGGGAGTGCCGCCAAAGGGAGTGGGGCATACTCCTAATTATCCTAGTATTATATGCTTTCATTATGTTTTAGAGTATTTTTCATGTGTCTATATCAGGATGGCCATCTCAACGTCTCCTCTTCCCTTCTAGGGATGTATCCAAAGGTTTGAGTGGTGCTCTAGTTGTATCTCACTCCCAACACGATATTTATCCTTCCTATACACTTTCCCATCTTTCCCGCATCATTCCCCATCGCCCTCCCTTGGTGCAGCCTCCCAGAACAGCAAGGAGTTGTTTTCTTGCAATTTCCAGCGTTCCCTACCCCTGCTCTCAATACTTGTTGCCAATAACCCAATCCACCTGCATCTTTGCTATCATCACTTTTGACCCAACCATCCTTGTTGCTACCACCCTGGAACAGTAAACATTTATTGGTCCTGCAGTTCCTGCCCCAATTCCTAGCTACCGCCGCACAGGGCAGCCAGCTCTCATGTTGTTCCTACATTTTCTCACCTCCCCTTTGTTGCCGCCATCACCCGTTACTGTTGCTTCACCATCCCTCCCTCTATCCACCCCTTTGATACCTCCTCTCCAGAGATCCAAAACCCTAGCCAACACCACTTAATCTCAAGATTTAACCTTTGGGATAGTAGTGTGTTATTGTTTGTTGCAATTTCAAATTTTTGTGTGCTTGTTGTAATTTGCTATTTGAAGTAATAACATTTGTTTTCCATTGTTGTTTGGTTAAACTCCAATATTGTTTGGTATCATTTGATATCAGAGCTAGTATAACTCAAGTTCCAATCAAGAGTTACCAAAATCCACCAATACTTAACCCAAACTATACCCAAAACCTTTTCCCCTTGCTTATTTTCAAAATCTGCTTTTTTTTGCACTCTAAATTAGCCTCATATACCCTCGTTCACCTCTCAGACCTAAACCCTAGACATGTCACCGATGAGACAATTGTTGGAAATTTGATCGCGATGAAATGGCACAATATCACATATGAGAAATCCAGGAACTTTCAATTGAGAAAATGCAGCAGGAAATACTCCAACTACAACAGAGGCTTGTTGCATTTAAGAGGAGACAATCCGAAAAAATCACCGTAGCCACAACAGGGATTCGTCAGATCAAAAGGATGAAGTGAATCCCTTCCACCAGGCAGTTTCCATTGAGAAAAGAACCACTCCCCCAACGATTTCGCATGGAATAGCAACGGAGAAACCAGGATCTTCAAGTAAATTGGGATTTATCAGATTTTTGACAGTCACATGGATCAAAAGGAATTTGAAAGGCTCCAAGCAGTGGAGCGTGTCTTTGAATGCAACGATATTTCACCATACATAATGGTAAAACTAGTCGCCATCAAGTTAGAAAAAATATGTTGTTGTGGTTGAAGATTTTGAAGCACTTAGGCCAACATATAGGAAAAGGCATAATTACCACCTAATCCAAGATGAAAAAAGAGATGCAGTGTAACTACCTACCACACATTATAGGCAATATTATGTTCTTAATACTTCACCAGTTACAACAACATCATCGGGTGACCACCATATCTGACAGGCAAAATTCAACCCCCGTATCAAGCAACAAGAAAACACCCAATGGAGCATCCATGTAGAACATATTTAAGAATAAACTTTCAGAATGGAGAACAGGTGAAGCCAACCAGCATTCCCAAATTTGTCCCAGCCATAAAGTGCATCAAGTGTCACGGTTTTGGACATAGTGCATAAGATTACCCACACGAGAGTATGATCTATTTTACTATGCAGTGAGTGGTGGAAGAAATGGACAGTAATATAGGAAATGATGAAGATTCCCGAGAGGAACTTCAACTTCCAATTGACGAGGAAGAGACACTGGTGACTCAAGCTAAGCCCATGGGGGAGATTACCGATGGATTAACATTGATTGTTATACAAAATGGTGAGTCCAATGAGCTGATACCTAAAAAGGGAAAGAATTGTCAAACATCACGACCAACGTTTTACATATTGGTGATTGCCACGGAAAGTAGTCCAACATGACACAGATTTCATTCCAGAATTAGTTCCTCCAAACGAAATTATTTATTAATGCGCCCAGCCGAGTATGAAGAGTGGAAGAGGCAAATTATAGATTTAATGGCTCGATGGTTACTTTGTGGGAATCTACGTCTATATGCAATTCTAGCTTAGGTTGTGCCAAAAGATGATTGATACTTATTCTATCAGGGCATGCTTTGGAATGACAACGCCTAAAGGATTGACTTACCGGGAGATTCCATCATTTCTATTACCTTCAACGTGACCGACTTGAATCCATATCATGAGACAAATGCTTCGACGATGATGTTGAAGCTCTCCCAACCCCGGAAGATTGACGTGGGGCATCTTAGAACCTCGGACTAGTTTAGTATAGAAGTTGGGCAGGGTTGGCCGGCCTACCTAACCCTAGAGAGTGTCGCCCAAAGGACTGAGGCCCACATCTGGCTATCTTAGTACTATATATTTGCTTTCATAATGTTTAGGGTTAGTCTTCCCATGTCTTTGCATCAAGACAGTCGTTGGCATCTCTTTTTCCCTTCTAGGATTATATCCAAGGGTCTGCGTGGTGCTCTAGATGCACTGGCTCCCGAGATAGTGTTTATCCTTCCTCTACCCTTTCCCATTTTTCTCGCATCGTTCCCCATCGCCCTCTCTTGCTGCAATCACCCGAAACAGCAAGGAGTTGTTGTTTTCCTGCAGTTTCCAGCTTTCCCAGCAGCCTCCTCCCTTCCATACTTGTTGTTGTCACACCAAACCATCTGCATCTTTGCTATGATCGTTCGCGACCCACCTATCCTTGTCGCCGCCATCCCGCGGCAGCAAACCTTTTTGTTCCTGTTGTTCCCACCTCACTTCTTATTAATGCTACAGCACAATACAACCAGCCCTCTTGTTGCTCCTGCAGTTTTTCACCTCCCCTCCACTTTGTTGTCGTCATCACCCCCACTGTTGTCGCCCCACCATCAAGCCCTATATCCGCCCCTTTGCTACCTCTCTAGAGGTCCAAAACCCTAGCAGGCATCACTTACCCTCTAGATTCAACCCTAGGGCAACTACTATGTTGTTGGTTATTGTAATTTTAGATTTCTGTGTGCTTGTTGAAATTTCCTATTTGAAGTTGGTAATAATATTTGTTTATGTCTTATACATTTAATCTTCAGCACTGTGCATTTGCTTGATATTTTATCATAGATTTGCACCAACTTTAACCATTACCATTCTTTAAAAGTACACCTGCTTTCTAAAAAACATTTTGTAAATCCTTGCTCCACTACCAAGTTTCTTTAAAGATGAGCATTATATCTAGGTTCTACTAAAACGATCACAGTTGAAACGAGCACAGTGCTATATTAGTTTGCTCAAATAAAAAAATTCAATTTGTTCTCTTATCAACTTATGAGCAAAGAATAAATTTCTTAGTATTTAAATTTCTTATATTGGCCCACTCACACTCCAATCATAGCAAGAAGCTTAAAGCACAAAGATCAATGCCTTTACTCGTAGAATAATTTCTCTATGGCCCTCTGATTGTAATTAGTGTCATTCCCTATAAGGTTGATGGCCTCTTTTATTTTTTGTTCCATTTTTAATTTTTTTCCTATAATGCAATGTCTCTAAGAGATGTAAACAAATGTTCACACTTCTATAAAGAAACAATAATAAAAAACTCTTGAAAGGTTTTCTCAATTATTTTATTTTCTATATGATATTAGAGAAAATTAAGACTTTTTTTTCAACTTGTATTTTCTTTCTTTAACGTTAGGGCTTCTTACTTCCAATCTTGTTCTTCCTGTTGACATTTTCTTCTATTCATTATGTCTGAATTTTTTACTTCCCTTCAAAACAATTGATCATGATTAATGATGAAAGTAAGATCAATGCAAAACTTCAAGGGTTTCAAACAGCTTATGGCTTGATTGAGAAAAAAATTATCTTAAATGACCCCAAATCATGAAAACTTTTATAAAGAAATGAAAAAAATTCAACACTTATATGCGATGATAACATATCAACCATCAAAATTGCACATAATCTAGTGCAATATGATCATAACAAACATGTTGAAGTTGATAGCAAACTAATTGGCCAATATTTTCACCAAAGGACTTTGTAGTCCTAAATTAAAAATAAATAAATAAATTGTACACAAACTTAGAATGATAGATGTCTACTATCAGCTTTAAGTGAAACTATTAATCAAAATTTTTATTAAGAAATTCGGCTACTATAGTGTCACAGCTAATGCAATGATTGGCTGCAATGCCGCATCCATTACAGTACCACCCCCTTTCTTGCACTCCCAATCATAGCAAAGCTAAAGGCATGTTGATCAAGGAGTTCTACCAACGGATCAATTCATTTATATTT
This sequence comes from Phalaenopsis equestris, assembly GCF_001263595.1. Classification (NCBI taxonomy): domain Eukaryota; kingdom Viridiplantae; phylum Streptophyta; class Magnoliopsida; order Asparagales; family Orchidaceae; genus Phalaenopsis; species Phalaenopsis equestris. The sequence goes on along the minus strand of NW_018164862.1, from coordinate 1,340,312 downwards.
CTCATATTGCAATATGTGCTTCCCAATAGGTTTTTCTACCCCTTAATATTTTTCTCCCTTCTTTGATTTAGTCCTATTGTGTATTCCCTCTTGTAAGAAAAACATAAATAAAAAATTTTGAGAGTTTTTCTTCATTGTTTTACTTTCAACTAGTTTTTGTCCACTTTTCTTTATACTCCTAAGGTATAAATCCGAATATCCTAAATTAAATTACATGGTTAAAGTCTCCCCAAGAAACAGCAGTTTCAAACTTTACAAAAAATTGCCTTCTAAGCAAAAGAACCAATCCTCACTTTACTCGCTCTAATTTTGAGTTCTCATTTATCAAAATATATGCTCATTATTGCAAGATAACATCTTATTAAATCAAATATAGCTTCCTTTATTACATTTTAACCTCACATTCCACACCCACTATGAATTATTCTATTCTATTGCACATTCTAATAAATATATATGCCCATTTAAGTAGGCCGTAAAATATATCGGTTTTATTTTTTTTTCTTCTCAGATGTACATTATAATAGTTTAACAATATCATTGTCGAGTCTCAAGCCCCAGATTAGAAAGGTGAATAGTTGCATTAGGTAGTCGACAGCCAGCATAAAATTTATCTGAAAATCATGACAAGAATCATTTTGATCCTTACGTAAATGCTAGGGCATCCCCTAGAAGCAACACGTTGTATGACCTAAATAAACTGAAAAGTGTGCAAGCTCCGTTATACTGACGTTTGGGTGTAGTGTCAAATAGCAGGAGTTCTCACATTACGAGTGAATGCAAGAAAAGAAGTTAGATCATGAAACTAATATTAAGATCGGGTCTTAGAAAATGGGTACTCTCACAGTCAAATTAAAGAAATTATTTGATATTATAGTTCATAGAAAGATAAATATCTTATGTATTCTAAATGGGTTAGAGAAAAAGCTAAAGAGATTAGCTTTCTTTTAAACTTTAGTATTCATGTAAAAAGCCGCACTAGAAATGGTGTAGGTGTAATTACATATAAGAGTTTGAAAGATAATGTTGTACAACAACAGCAACAAAGCCTTAATCCCACTACGTGGGGTCGGAGCTACATGAATCCTTTTTCTCCATTGCGTCCTATTTTTATAATTGTCCTTAAGATTGTTGTTGACATATTATAAATGATTATGCTCCTCAAGTAGGTTTAAATATATGTTTTAAGGAAAAACTCCGGAATGGCATAGAAGAATCAATACAAATACTACCTATTAAAGAAAGAATCTTTATTGGAGGAGATCTCAAATGAACATGTCGGTACGCACCCAAGACAAATTCATGGCACTTGCAACATTTCCTGTTGATGACAGATTTAGGGATGCATATTGGTTTTACCTGTTCTCCACTCGAAATCAACTCCTGACGATATCGTCTTGGGTGCGCTCGTGTGTGTGTTCGAACAATAAAATCTTGAGGTTGAAATGTGTCGATAGGATTTGGGATCACTCAGTATTGTGGTCTCTCCCCTTCTGAAGCTGGAGTCTACACCCTCTGTTTGTAGTAAAATGGTAGGAACTGACTTTGTGTCTCCTGCTTCATTATCAAATTCTCTTGTTCTCCCCTTCAACACACCCAATCCCGTTTTAGGGTAATCTTCCATTGGATTTCATCCTCAATATCTGCAAGCCTTCGCTTAAGTTGGCAAATCTCTATCTGTATCTCCTCCCAAGTGGATGACAGAGGAATAGGCAGCTAGATTTGTTGGGTAAAGGCAACAGCGGTTGGGCAAACAAAGGAGGGTGAACGGATGTAGGTGAGCAGGGTGCAAGTAGAAGTTGGAGAAGATAATCACCACTGGGGGCTGGGGACAATCGAAGCACAAGCCTTTCCGTTGAATACAACCCTTGAAGGGAAAAACAGGACGTCGACGGCTGTCCTCACAAACTGATAATCAGAAAATACAACATGACCAACCCTAAACAACACAAAGGACGGGGAGGCCCCTTTCTTTGGGCGGTAAAACCAGCCCCCTGAACTGACCGATCCAATCCATAGTGGATTGAGCAGGTTCAGCTGAACCCGCCAGTTCAGCCCTCCTAAGCCCCGCATCACATACGACCTTAAAAGATGCAACGAGTCTTCAATGTACCAACAAAAAATGTCAAATCGCAAACAAACATTTTCCAAGCAGTACTTTACTTTCCCTGAAAGTACTTAATTTCCAAGGACTGGTGCGCGTGTTTCTTAGGATGAGTATATAACTCCCCTGATTTTTATAAAATTTTCCAAACGAGTCCATAGTTTCCTGAACGGTATTTAACTCCTAAGGATGTGTAATTGTTACTCAAACGTACATTTTTAAAAATTGCCCTATTGCCCAATTTTTATACATTTTCGAGCGAAGAGATGATATTGACAACGGCGATCTTAGCCTCATGCAAGATTAAGCATCTTTACAAGGTACTTTTGGATAAAAGTAACGGGTAAATTTGAGGCAACTTTGTATCTCCCTCTCTTTCAGGCAAGGACTAAAGAAAGCCAAATTGAAATGATCCTCCTTTCAGATCCAGCATCAGCAGCATCAAGCATAGATTGAGCTGAAGGCCTAAGCACTTTTCTTTTCCTACCAACACCATGCACTCTTCTAGCATTGGCCACCTCAGGAGATGTAGAAACATTTAAAAAAAATACATCTTGAAATTTCAATTTGCATGAATTTTCCCAAACCTTCGCTTTATGTAGTAAAAAATACATCACTAGCAAAGCTAACCGCTTCCTCAACCTTGATAGCAGGACTTGGCAGACTGGATTCATCAACAAAAATTTCCTTACTATTCTGCCTCTAATTACTAGTATGGTTGGATCTCTCCCCATTTGAAGAATTCTGCCTTTTAAGGTAGCATATTAAAGTCCCACTAGAGTTCTCTTTAATATGCTTACTGTTATCACTATCTTTCTTGGCATATTCATCATTTAAAGAGCTTAATCCATGTAATGTAGAAGCCCTTTTCGCAGCTGCTTTTGTTCATCCCGAAAATCCTGTTTGAGTTCCTATTTCAGGATTATCAACCACTAATAAAGATGGTGCTCCTTCCTTTATTCTGATAGGCAATGTCATCAAAGGTAAGAATTTTGTAGCATTAATCTTTCTTCTTTTATAGGGAAAAATCTTTGTTCTGACAACTTCTAAGTTATGATCAGGCTTTAGCTTCTCCACTGGAATGCGGCCCGAATCAATGTTACATATCGGACAGCAATCAGTACGTTCATCGAAGAAGTGATCTACAATGCATTTCTGCAAAATGTATGCAGGCATGCTGAGATGGCGGTGGCATCCCTAGGAAGCTTGTGGCACAGGGGCCACATCACGCACGCTGATAATAGCCCCATTTTCACTCTAACCATGGCTCAATCATCACTTCTGCTTTAGACATCACCACATCTCCACACCTCCGACGTCTATAACTATCACCGGCCAACCCCAGGGCCTCCCACAAAACAAAAATACTATATAACTATCCAGTATGCTAGCTCTTCGCCGCTTCCTAAGCCACTGGCAATCCGTCTAAGAAAGGGGATTCTGAGGCGAGTATCAGGTTGGAGATATTGATTGGGTGAGGGAAAGGGTTTGATGAGAGACGGCAAGAAGATCGGAGGCGGAAGAAAGGATTATCACGGTAATAATGTGCAGGATTGGAGATCAGGGTTTTCGGCTTCAAACAGAAAAGTATTGGTGGTCTTTATTCGCTGTTATCCTGCCCTTGCTTTTTCCGAGCGCAGGAAGAGAGGGACAGGAATTTCATAGGTCTTTGTATGCTGCACTCCCCTTGTTGCTTTTACCGGACGCTGGACAAAGACAAAGACAAAGACAAAGACAGGCTGGACAAAGACAAACAGGTATGGTGCAAGGCCAAGGAGTTTGAATCTGGATTACTGCACGGATGACGAGCGTCGAGCGTGGTTTCCTCCTGTGCGATTTGTTACAACCGAGAAAGTGAATGGGGAGAAGTCTATTTGCTTTAGAGGAAGGAGAGCTGGCATCACGTATACCGGAAGAGGCTAAAAGGGCTTTGCGCACAGCAATCTCATCCTTGCCTTTACTGCTAGCCCTATCTTTTAACATTGGGAGAACGCAAGCGATTCTTCATGTGATCCAGAACGGAGGATTTGTTTACCAGAATTCTGTCGTGGCCCTTTTCATTTTTTCTAAGCAGTTACAAATCGGTTTGAATAAGAGACCAAACGAAGAGGAGTGCGGGAGCAGTTATGGAGGCCTGGGTGGGACCATTATTAACATTTATTAATATTAAATATTTTTTTAATTTTATTAATTATTATTATTATTTTTTTTAGTGGTCAACAAGTACTTGTCAGTAAATCAGTTTCCAGTACAGAAAATTGTTAAGTGAAAAGTGCAATTATCAAATACAGTTGAAACTTAAAAGATTATGAATTTATACCTGTACAAACAAGATTTCTGCATGCACCGTTGCGGAAGTCATGGAAAACTCGGTTCCGATGGTCTTGCAACATTTTAGCATGGATGTAGAAACACGAATAACCAAGCTCAGTAATTTTCTTAGCCAATAATTCTACACGGTTAACAGAGTTACAAAATATAATAGACTGGTTGATTTGGAGCTGTAAAAAACAATCCATTCATCAATTTCGCAAATAGTCATTCATAAAGAGCAAAAAGTTAATGAATATAATCAAACCTTTGAGAAAAGAGTATTCAAGCAGTGGACTTTCTGCCTTTCTTCTACAAAAGCATAATACTGTGTTATTCCCTTGAGAGTGAGCTCATCCATAAGATTAATTATGTAAGGTTTTCGCAAAAATCTGTCTTTGAAATCCTTGACTGATAAAGGAAATGTTGCTGAAAAAAGTAATATTTGTCTATTTTCAGGAAGAAAACGCATTAGCTGTTCAATTGAGGGCTGGAATTCTGGAGAAAGAAGCTTATCTGCCTGTAAGAAAATGGCACAAGCAAGCACATGCATCAGCAATTAAAGAACAGATTTTTGCGATTTCAACATATTGATAACACTAATTTCTGCTAAACTAAAGCCAAGTTGATGAGGCGTGAAGCATAATTTAAACCCTTTAGGTATTAAAAAGTTTAGAACGTGTTTTTTATTCTTTTGTGCGGGGCATTTACATAAATGCCATCCAATTCCCACGTATGTACAAATCTGCCACCTATGAGCTTTATTTTCTACATTAATACCGCCAAATTTTTCATATCACATCAAAAAATACCAATAGTTTTAACTTTTAAAAAGCAAAATACACCATTTTACGCATAGGAAGGGTGGCATATGAAAAACTTGAGAAGAAGAAGAGGAAGCTTGAGAGAGTCTGCAAAAGTAAAGAAGAAGAAATCCTGAAAAGAAAATCACATTACTCCATTATAGCTCTCGGTACCTTACCGTCCCACATACACCCAGTAGTGAAGCTTTTAGAGGAGACAAATTACCTTAGCTACCCTTAAGGTGTGCCTCATGCCTAGCATATGTTAATCTATTACTTTGCTTTATTACCCTCCCTCAAGCTGATAAAGTTTGGAGCAAACTTGAAGCTTTGACTGCAAAGATTTGAACCTCTTTTTCGGCAAAGCTCAAGTGAATATATGCACTAGTTGATCTTGGGTGTTGATGTAGTGGATTTAGAGGAAACTGAATTGAATTTGGTCCCGGATGAAGTGATAGTATATCTCGATATGCTTGGTGTGAGCATGAAATAACTGATTCATAGCAATCGCCATCGCGGAGAGATTATCACATGAGAGATTGGCGGGATGCGGTTGTGGAGAACCGAAATCAGCAAGGAGATGTCGTAGCAAGTGTTGGACGCCGTTGTCGCCAAGGCACAAAACTTAGACTCGGTGGAGGAACAAGTCACAATGTGTTTCTTCTTGACTGCACATGAAATAGGAGAGATACCGAGAAAAGTAAAATATCCAATAGTTGAGCATCAAATTTATGAATCAAAGGCCCAATCGGCGTCCCAGTATCTGTGGAGTGTGAGATCGCACAGGTTGATGAGAAGTCCATAATCCAAGATGGCATGAAGATAGCGAAGTATTCGCTTAAGAAGTTGATAGTGGTACGCATGGGAGAATGCATGTGTTGGCATAAAAAGTTGACCGCGAAGGAGATGTACGGACGCATAATAGTAAGGTATTGGAGGGCTCCAGTGTCTCGGTGGAATTGACCATCAAAGGGGAGGTGGATAGCCACTTTTGCGCTTACTTGGTAAAGGCGTCGCTACTGCCTTGCAACCAATTATATTAGCTTGAAAGAGTGGTTG
>NW_018164862.1:1296077-1334015 GCF_001263595.1 Phalaenopsis equestris | reverse complement strand
AAAGAGTGTTTGAGTGAGGTAGCATTGTTATCCAAGAAAATATACTCAGCTTCCCTAGTCACAATGCCAAGAAACCAAGATGCTGGTCCCAGATGTTTGATTTAAAACTTAGAGCTGAGGCGAGTGGTGAGTGCTTCAATTGCTGCCATGTCCTGTTTTGTAATGAAAATATAATCGACATAAAGGAGAATATATAAACGAGGGTTAGAATTATACGAGATGATAATAGACGGATCCGTCTTGCTTATTTGAAACCCTTCGTTGATGAAGAATGTAGAGATCGTTGCAAACCATTGTCTCGGCGACTGCTTAAGTCCATACAAGGCCTTCTTGAGTAGACACACATGATTTGGGAATTGAGGATCAACAAGGCTCGACGATTTTTTGATATAAACAGTATCAAGAAGCTTACCATGTAGAGAAGCGTTAGAGACATCAAATTGTAGGATGGGCCACTTGTGATAACAAGCAACCGTAAAGAGCACTCAAAGTGTTGTCATCTTCGCCACAGGACTAAATGTTTCGAAGTAATTCACACTATATTCTTCATTATACCCATGCGCCACAAGGCGGGATTTATATCGGGCAATTGTACCAAGCGAGTTGTATTGAATGGAATAAGTACATCGACAACCAATTATCTATTGATTTGGTGGATGTAGAACCAATGCCCAATTACCCTGAGCTTGAAGAGCAAAGAACTCCTCATTCATAGCAGACCGTCGGTGAGCCTGCTTAGCAGCTTGTGTGATGTTGTAGGATCAGAGGGATGTTTGAGTTGATGGAAGAGATCGAGTTTAGTGACCAGTTTAAGGTTGCCAGTGTGGTTATGGGTGATCATATGGTGATGTGATATGGGGGGTTGAGTTAAGGTGGATGGTAGTGTGCATGTAGGAGGTGTTCATGGGGAAGGTTTGTGTAGTGGAGATGCATGAGGTGGAGCGGGTGAGGGTGTGTTGGCATGGTTTAGTGTACATGTGGAGGGACGAGTAGGAGAAGATTTGTTGGCATATCTGGTTGAGTGGGGAGGGTTGGGTGTGTTGAAGAGATTGGTATGGAAAAATATTTTCGTCGAACACAACGTGACGAGAGATGAAGAGTTTGCCTAAGGTGGGTTGGTAACACTTATATCCTTTATGATGTGAGGAGTAGCCAAGGAATACACAAGGGTGAGAGTGAGGAGCTAATTTATGTGGTGTTTGTGGCCTTAGCCATGGATAGCATAGACAGCCAAAAACACGGAAATTGGAGTAGTTGATTGGGTGATTGTATAGAAGTTGGTAAGGCGATTTGGGTTGGGTGATTCGAGATGGCATTCTATTCATAAGATAGGAGCCACAAGAAGTGTATCAACCCATAGTGTGAGAGGTAGGGAGGCATCATGGAGGAGAGTTCTTGTAGTTAAAATGAGGTGGCTATGCTTTCATTCGGCCATCGGGGTATGAAGGCATGAGAATTGATGAATGATGCCTTTATGCATTAGGAAATTATGTCCGCACCCCCATCAAATCGAAACATATGAATAAGAGTGTTAACTTAAGTATGAAACATTGTAATAAAGTTGATACATTCATCCACAGTTTCAGCTTTAGTTCGCATAGAAAATACACAACAAAAATGAGAGAAATCATCAACAAAAAGTAGCTAATATTTATAGAATTGAGTAGATAATATTGGAGATGGACCCAATACATAAGAATGAAGTAACTGTAAAGGAGCATGTGTATGTAAAAAAGGAAATAAAAACCGTTTATGACTCTTGTTGCAACTGCAATTATTACACAGATGTAAGTTTTGCTACATTTAAGTTTGGATAATTGGTGACTATAAGTTGAATAACATCTTAATGTGGATGTCCAAGACATATGTGCCAAAAAGAAGACTTCATGGTGGTGGCAGCGAGGACGTATGTAGATAGCAGGATGGGAGAGATCAAATAAAGGCCATCAGTACTGCTTCCCCGAAGTAGAGGTACCTTCGTCTTAGAGTCAAAGATGGTAAAGCCATTCAGAGCAAAGAGAACAGCAACATTATTATCAGTGATTAGCTTGTGAACAGATAAGAGATTGTGAGAAAGGGATTGAACATGCCAGATTTGAGGTAGGATAAGCTTACGGTGCGGTGTAGAAAGGATGTCATCTCTGGCGTTTGCTCAGGAACTGATAGTCTCGTACCCACGATGACCAGTTCAAAACCTGTAGCAAAGGTTGTTAGGTTTAGATGATTGAGATTGGATGTAAGGTGTGCGGTGGCTTCGGAGTCTAGTACCCATGAGGAAGTGGTTGCTTGCAAGGCTTGCTTGGTAGGTACATAGTCTAGGTTCGACCGATGCCAATATGAAGCCACTGAGTGTCCGAATTTGTTACAGATTTGCCATGTGACTGATGGTCTTTGTGTCTTTCGATCCCCTGTGGTACGGTTGGAGGTTGTTTCTCGGCCTCAACCACAAGACAGAGTCGTCGAGGGAACCTTTGTGGCCGCAAATGCAAGACGTGGCTGGGAAGAAGGATTGGATCTTTAATTGTCAGTTGCAATATTGATCTCCACTGCAAAGGAGGGAGTAGAAATCGTCAATATCTATAGGATGGAGTTGAGTTCAGATTGTCGTCCTGAAGCCTTGGCAGGTGGTCGGAAGTCAATTAAGTGCATAAAGGATAATATCCTCGGCGTCTAGCTTCCCTCCTGCAGCAACAATGTTGTCTACTAGACCTTTAACCCTTGATAGGTATTGAGCCATAGTTTGATTGTTCATCGAGATGGTATGAAGGGAATTCTTCAACTAAATGACTCTCGAGCAATTTGTTGGTTGCAACCTTTTAGCAATAGTATTCCAAATCTCCGCGGTTGTTGAAAGGTGTAGCACATAAGGAAGTATCGGTGTAGAGATGACTGAATAAAGTGTTGCAGTAAAGTTTTGAACAATCAAAATCCAAGAAAAATATTGCGGATTGCAAGCCTGAGAATCAGCCGCGGGATTAGCAAATTGTGATGGATAAGGAAAGCTGCCATCAAGGAACGCTAAGAATTCATTGGCTGAGAACACCTTGAGAACTTGTGCCTTCCATAAAGAATAATTTTCAACTGAGTGTGAGTTTTGAGTTAGATGTTTTATGTTACTCATAAGAAATTTGAGGGAGGGTGGGATAGAGATTGAGGTATTCAACTCCATTGTTGATGGATCAAAGTTTTTGTGTTTTGTAAGGTAGGCATCTGCTCTAATGTTGTCGGTGTTTGCTTGGATTGAGGAGTGGTCGGCCGATCCTTTACTAGTGTAGGACAGTCGATGAAATAGAGGTTGTGCAATCAAGTCGCAGCCCCTTTGAACCGATTGATGCCCTAGGTTTAAGAAAAAGCTCATATAGGCCTGAGCTCAAGGCTCTAATACCATGAAGAACTTGAAAAAAAGAAGAGGAAGCTTGAGAGAGTATGCAAAAGGAAATTAAGAAGAAGAAGACCTAGAAGAAAATCACATTTATCCATTACTGTCCCACATACACACGGTAGTGAAGCTTCTAGAGGACACAAACTACCTTACCTACCGTTATTGTGTGCCTCATGCCTAGTATATGTTAATCTATTCCACTTTGCCTTATTAGAATATATGTAAAAATTAAAGTTTAGGAGTTAGATACGTAAATACCTAAGAATTAAGTGGTATGTAAGTCAATCTTCTTTTTTTTGGGTCATACAAAGGTCCTTTGTATCTCAGCTTGCAATGATAAATGTATAGCATCCAAACACATATCATTTGCAATTCTAGAAATATGAATAATCGCCATATTAGAGATGCAATTAATATATTTTTCTTATTCAGGGCAACTTGATAAATTCAATTTTTGGGCTCCCAAAACATTATTTACACCTATATGTTTTTTGAAAAAGGTTTGAATAGGTCAAAAACAATATATGATAAACATTGATCAATCTGACGTCTCAAATACCTATGTTTGAAATGATGACACCCTTTGACTATAGAAAAAAAGGGGATAAAATGATAAATGAGGGAGGGGAGAGAAAGACATGACGATGATGATGAAGAAGAAGCTGTCATCCAATGCACGCATGATAAAGAGCAAGGGAGTGCTGCCAATTTGAAACCTCTTTGTTCAATCATGGAGTGAAATAAAGAGAAAAAGGGAAATTTACATACGAAGCACACAATTCTTATGTATTTAGATACCACACACCTAAACTTTCATATTTACATACATGGCATGCTTTAAGCCTATGAATGAACATGTGGATTTTACTTTTAAAAAGTGATAATAGTGGTATTTTTTATGTGATACTAAAGATTTGACTAATATGTGTATAAATTTTGAAAGTTTAAGTGTGAGATATGTAAGCATAAGAATTGAATGCTATGTATGTAAATGCGCAAATTAAATATTAATAAAAAAAGATCCCTTTTATCATACCTCGTCCATAATGAGCATCGAACAATCCTTTAAATTACAAACACCCTTCTTCGCAAGATCTAGGATTCGACCAGGTGTTCCAGAAATTAAGTGGACGGGTTGATACAGACGCATGATGTCATCTTTTAAGCTCGTTCCTCCAGTTGTTACCATAACCTGAACCTTCAAGTGCTTTGACAGCTCCTTACAAACTTGAGATGTCTGTAGAGCCAATTCACGGGTTGGAACGAGTATGATAACTGCACATTTCAAACTAAGGAAATCAGTCTCTTCACGATCAATCAATGAGAGGAATTGTCAAATAGAAGCACAATATAAGCATATTAAACAAAAGAATTCACAAAAAGGACATTTTTATATAAGTTAGAAGTCCTATATGAGCAACCGTAACAAAATTGCCAAAAAGAAATTTTAAAAACAGTTGGACCAATATCATATACTATGGGGAAATCTACATTTGTAGCACACAATTCTCATGTATATACATATCTCACGCCTAAACTTCTACCTTTACATACATAGCATTTTAGTATTTTAAACTTATTCGTGAAAATATGTATTTCACTTTTGAAAAGTGGTAATAGTGTTATTTTTTTATGTGATATTAACAATTTGAGTACTAAGTGTGTAAATATGGAACTTTCGGTGTGAGATACGCAAATACATAAGAACTGTGTGCTATGTATGTAAATGCCCCTATACTTTAAATAGAGATGAAATATTGGATGAATTTATGAAATTAGAATTGAAACCTTGGATAACATTCTTTTCCTGATCAATTTTTTCTAATGCTGGAATGCAGAAAGCAGCAGTTTTTCCGGTCCCATTTTTGGCTCTAGCAAGAATGTCCCTTCCGGTAAGAGCAATAGGGATGCTTTCTTCTTGAATAGGTGAAGGACTTTCAAATCCTTTCTCATATATACCCATAAGCAATTCCCTCTTCAGAAAGTAATCTTCAAAATCATTTCCTTTTGTTGCAGTTACATCCTGAAATCAATACGATGAAGACATGAGATTTTGTTCTGGTAAAAGAAATCATCATTATAGTTTCAATAACCAAAAATAGAAGTAAGAAAAGGTTCAAAAAGAGGGAGGCCTAAATGAAAAAGAAAATAAGATAGCATCAATTAAACTCAATATCCTAGTGAAATATAATTTAACAGCTTCATATAGTCCCTTAGACATTTAGAACTTTGTCAAAAAAAAAACTCGAAGAATATTTATTTGTTCGGTGCTAACGAAGAACGCGGTGGAGAAGAATGGAACAAGGGAGAGCAGGAAAGCCGTTACCAGCTATGCCAAATGGCTCACTGAATCACTCAGAGCCAAATTCATCACAAAAGCTCGGCATGTTTAGCCAAATTTACATATGGTGGAAAAATTATGATATCATTATTAAACTACCAAAATTTAACACAAAGAATTTTAAATAGAAATATTCCAAAGTACTTAAATGCCAACCATAAGCATAAAAAAAAGAATCTTAGCTTCATGATAACAAATCAAATGACATTTAGGTTCGAAAAACTCAAATGAATGGTATTTTTCTTAAATTGGATTATCAAAAACACAGATGCAACAGGTCCTACTTTTACTATGCTTAAAGCATTTCTGATTATAACAATATACATGATAATGATCAATAATAAGAGCTTCCAAATATTTGTAATATCTGGAAGTTCCGTTATTTATTCAATTGGTATTTAACAAAGATTTAGTAATGTTGCGTGCTGGAAAAGGAAGAGTTATAATTTAACGTCTTAGCATTGCATGAAGATCCAAAACACGCAGAGATAATAGAAAAATACCTGGAGAAGACGCCGGGATTTTTTATGTAGAAAAACCATGAAAACGAAAAAAAACATTAGGCCTAGCATCAGAGTAATCCATTATATATTCGTATGTACATAAGTCCACTCTTCTCATATATCAGAGAAAATGAAAGTGCAATGATGATAACACAAATGTACAACAGTAGTTAAGCTATAATTGTTGCAATCGAGCTCAAGCAAATATAGTTGATCATGAATATTGTCGTCGGTGGCTACAATAGCGACAGTTAGCCACAACGGCTGCAGTTGAAAACTATAACAGTAATAGTCGGCCACAAAGACTGTAATTGGAGATTGCACAAGTAGCAGTTGGCCACAAAGGTTGTGGATGAAAGCTGCAATAACGCCAGTTAACAAAAAAGGTCATAATTGGTGATTTTAATAGTTTCAAATTGCCACAAAGACCGTAGTTGAAAGATCTAACAGTAATAGTTGGTGACTGCAATATCTTCAATTATCCACAAAGGCTATAGTTGGTTATTGCAATTACATTAATTAGTTACAGAGACATTAGTTGGTAACAGTTGTAGTTGGCCACATAGGCTATAATTGATGACTGTTATTTGTTGTTGGTCACATAGATCTTAGTTGGAAATTGTAACTGTTGTAGCTGGCCACATAGGTCATAGCAGGTGATTGCACATCGTATGTTGGTCACATAGACCGTAGTTGGCTACTGCAACAAGGTCAGTTGGCCACAGAGACTCTAGTTGAAATTTCTAATAGTACTTGGTCATATAAATCGTAGTTAACTATTGCAACATCATCAGTTGGTCACATAGATCGTAGTCGGTGACTACAATAGTATCAGTTGGCCACAGAGGCCGCAGTTTGAACATGTAACAGTACTAGTTGGTCGCATAGACTGTAGTTGATGACTACAGTAATGTCGGTCAAAGAGCTCATAGTTGGAGTTTATAGTAGTAGTTCATATAAGTCGTAGTTGGTAACTGTTATATCGTCGGTTGACCATATAGGTCGTAATTGGAGACTGCAATAATATTAATTGGCCACAAGGATCATAGTTGAGAGCTAATACAACAATAGTTTGTCACATAGGCTGTAGTTGGTGACTGCAATCTCGTTAGTTGGCCACATAGGCTGCGGTTGGTGATTGTAATAGCATCATTTGGTCACAAAAGTCGTAATTATAGTAGTAGTTGATAGATAGATCATCGTTAGTAACAACAATAGCATCAGTTGGCTACATAAATTGTAGTTAGTGACTGCAAAGGTATTAGTTGGCCATAAAGGTTATAATCAATAACAAGACCCCCTCTCTCAGAAAGGGATTATAGTTTTACATTGGGCACTGCATTTGTTGGTATACAGCACAAGGAAAAATATAGGTGTTAGGAACAACCGGAGTATTCTAGCTACGATGGTCCTAAAAAGTGCTTGTCGATGGTCGGCAGCGATAGGTAGTGACAGTCTGCATTGGTTGACGGTGATCAGCGGGTATGGAGGTTGGAAGTTAACGTTAAGTCTTTAATATGGTTGTTACATGTTACAACCATGTTATTAAAAACCAGGCTGAAACGACTGGTTCAACCATGAGTTAGTTAGGCAGCTGGTTCTGTTCAAACTAAAAACTGTTTCTGCATAGAAACGAGAATAAACTAGTCATAATCGGGTTAAATCGGTGCTTTGTTGAACTGGTCCAAATTTTAAATATTGTCCAAGTTCAGCTTTTTATTTTAATAGGATGACCAGAAATAGAGAAAATATCATGTTTTAAATTTTAATCTAGAATATTATAAAAATATTCAAGTCTTAGCCTTATATTAAAATATTATTTACTAAGTCATTAAAAATGACATTAATATATCATTGTTCAATTATTTAAATGATATCAAAATATTATAAATATACATGACATCATCTGGTTCAACCCCGATTGAACCATTAAACCTCGAATCTTTCATTTTTCAAACTCAATGTACAGACCGGTTTTCATAACTTTGATTACAATCGTATTTGGGATACGATGTTTGCAAGCAAGAGGCCGACAATGGCCGATGAGTGGTGGTCTACATTGGTCAGCAACTACATAGGCCATAAGTTATTTTTAGGTTTTCAATATGATGTTATATGTTAAGGCCGTATTTGGGATACAACATTAGTAAGAAAGGGGTCGTTGACGACGACGAACAAGGGCAGTCTACCATTGTCGACTATGGATGACGGGAGGTGGTTGATGGTGGTCGAAGGCTATAAAGACCAAAAGTTATTGTCGAGTCTTTAATATGGTGTTTTATATTAGGAATGTATTTAGGATGCAACGTTAGCAAGCATGGGTCACTGACGACAGCAAGCAAGGACGACTGACAATGGTCGACGACTGCAGAAGGGTGGTGGTCAACAGTTGTCTGCGACTACGAAGGACGGAAGTTATCGTCAGGTCTTTACCCAAGAATAGGCTTTTGAATTCTCTCTTCCCCTTCGCCCTAAAATGAAGAGGGATTTATTTATAGTCTCTAGAGTAGGAACATTTTGGTCTTTGGTAAATAACTTCCCTAACCACCTGATCGGATGGTCCATATTGTTTCCCCTTGATCATAGAGAGCTTTTTCATGATTTAAGGGACGTAATGACCTTGGAATTAAGCGAACTTAAGCTCGGCAGATTCCATTCGTCAAGATGCTCGATTTGAATATAAAAAAAATTGAATTTGGAATTTGGAGTGTACTTAACCATTCCATCCAAAACCTCCAAAAGTACTTTAATAGCTTGATCTGAGCTTGATTGAACCAATTTCGTTATCATTGGGTTTGTTTTCTCAAAACGGTCAATTTAACTATAAACTTACTGAAATTGGGGGACCATGATGATCTTAAATTAGAATTTTAAAAATTATTCATAAAAAATGCATTGAGATTTGTTCTTGATAAAAAAATGTGTTAATGATACATCAAGTAAAAATAACAATTGGAAGAATAATAAATAAAGCATATCTACAAGAAAGTATTAGATAAAAAAAAATTCAAAAACAATCAAAAAGGTTATCAGCTATATTGTACATTAGAAGTTTAACAAAAAAAAAAAAAGAAAATGGATGATAATGGATATGTGGTGGAATATTAAAACAAGAAACTAGCTAGTGTTTAGGATTCACAAGCTCAAATAAAAAATAGTTTGCAAAATTAATTTAGTAAAAAATAAGAATAAATTCTTATAATATATTTTAGTGGAAGAGAGGACAATAATTGATAATGATTTAAATAGACATATCGGTTCTAATAAAGTAGCTACGAGAGAATTTATATTTGGTTTGAAAAAAGAGGGAAAATATGATGAAAATGTTGTAGATTATATTGTAGTAGCATATGAACTTGCATTAACATATTTTAAGAAACTATCATAATTCTTGGTTTCAAAAAGAAGTTATCAAGAGAAAAATATATTGATTTTATACCTAGAACAAAAAATGGATTTTACTACAAACATTATATGGTGATTCCACAAGAAATCTTATCTATAACATACAAACAATTATAGATAGAAAATAAAAAAATTTAAAAAATGTTAAAAAGAAATAATTAGCATATAATAAATATTGGAAGGGATTTTAAAAGTGCACTTCAAGCAAAATGCAACGCGGAGCGACCATGGTCTGCTTCGCTTCACAATCGTGAGATGACTTTGACCTAAACGTGTAGTTTGCATGGCAAGCATGTCAACACAAGCCAAAACGAGTCGAATAAATGTTCGATTTAGGTGTAGAAGTGGAAACAGATCCATTTCTGCTTAGCAAATTTAGCTAGAGAAAATAAAATCAAATCACCTAAGATACAACATGACTCTGAACACAAGTAGATAGAAGACACGAACTTTGGTAAGCAAAGAAGGAGGACGCAACAATAGCATAGCGTTCGAAGCAGTAGCAAGGTGTTTGATTCAACCCACACAAACTAGGAGATAAGAGCGATGGAGCCTAACAATTTTATTTCCCTCTTGATTGATGACCTCGAGTCTCACAAGACGATCTCCAGTGAGCTTGACAAACGGAGCCCAAGTGATTCTAACCATGCACTCCATGACATATCTCTAGCAACGAGCCCAAAGATGCAAGTTTAGTGGAAAGAGAACCATTTCCCAGAGGTAATTTATTTATGTATATATGATATTTAAATCCTAAATTTTACACACGTTTTACACAGTACTTTGGATCTACTTGGCCTGAAGTCGCCTTCCCTTTAATAAACATGTATTTATTCATACAAACATATCCTGTGCCAGCGGAGGTGTGTCACTCTATGCATGCCTAGAATTTGAAAA
Source organism: Phalaenopsis equestris (assembly GCF_001263595.1). Classification (NCBI taxonomy): domain Eukaryota; kingdom Viridiplantae; phylum Streptophyta; class Magnoliopsida; order Asparagales; family Orchidaceae; genus Phalaenopsis; species Phalaenopsis equestris. The sequence goes on along the minus strand of NW_018164862.1, from coordinate 1,323,487 downwards.
CATGGTATATGCATATGCTCTAACATAAACATATGAATAATCATTGTTAAAATATTTACTTCTTAATATATCATTTTTAAAATTCTTATAGAAATACTTGTAAGTAATAGCTTAGTAATTGCTACGTGAGCATTTTCAATTAATCTTACATAATTCCCTTTTATGGTTTGAGAGTTATTCAAGAGTGTCAGTGCGTTATATATTAGGTTATTCTTTGTAAAAAAATTGTAAGAAATCATTGCAGTTTTGTCCATATTACATAAACAATTTCTTACGTAGGCCTATTATTTTTTAATGTTTTGCTGGATGCAAATTCTTTAATGTAATGAACATCAGTATTTCTGTTGTTTTGCCTAAAATGTTCTCTTGTTTCTATTATCAATGTGTATTATATGCATAGCATCAACAAATAATTGAGTTCTACAAAATACAACATTTTTAAAATATATTTCAATGCAACAATATGCATGTTTGCTAAAGTCTGTGCATTAGCTGAAAGAAAAACTAAAATCAAGCTTTTATGAAAGCCTTTGATATGGCATTTTTCCATATATCCTTAATTGTTAGTTTTGGTTTTAAATATTTGTTTACGAAAATTATCAAATGTGCTTGACCGAATGCACAAGACTGATTATTTGAAGCTGGCCTTCAAAATGCATTTTGAATCAATTTTATTTATGCATAGGAATTGACCACTAATCGTGATGATATGTACCAGATAAATAATGATTGTCCCTAGTTCGGAATAGATAGTCATGTTATATAATTTTTAACTTCAAAAGCTTTAGCCTACGTCACTTAGGTTAGTTTTGTCATGCCATATGATAGCTACCATGTTAGAATCTTAATATATAATTTAAAATTATGCAAGTAATTTTAATATAAGAAGCTTTTAATTATAAAGAAAATGAACTTATTTTTTCATATTTATTTTTCATAATTGAATCTTCAGGTTATATTTATAATTAATAATTTATTTTTACAAGCAAAAAAATTAGGTATGGCCAACTAAAACGTTAAGTAGGAAAGCCAACTTGAAAATATATGAAATTAAAATCTGAGTCTAGCAGTGATACCAGAGTTAACCCAAATCATAAGAAAAATAGAAAAATTATTGTTGAATTCAAATAGGGTTACAACGATGACTCATCAAACAATAAATAAATGATAACAAACATAAGACGACACAAGAAAACACCACTAAAGTGTATTTCAAGATTTGGTGGAGGTCGGCTCAAAGGTTCGGGATTGCTAGCTGAGGTGGCGCCAGCAAAGGAATGTTGGTGACAGCAGAAATAAATGGACAATGGAGGTAGTCCTGGGTGATGGCAACAAGGCGTTGGGGCGGATAATGGCGAGACAGCAGGAAAGAGATGTTCCCTGGCTATATTGGACGGCAGCGTTATGATGGGAGGGCTAGGACAGCAAGACGAAGGTGTGGTTTAGGCAGCGACAATGCTGGAAGGGAGGGGAAGGTGGTTAGCAGGCTGAGAACTGCAAAAAACAACAAACCGAGTGTTATCGCGAGCGGCTGCAATGAGAAACGACTACTCAGAGCAGTTTGGAAGGGTGTTGAAGGGAATATGAGTTAGATAATCAACAACTCGAGAGAGAGATATAGTCGAGTCACCACTGAATTCCTTAGATACAGCCCTTAAAAGTGGAAAACGGACGTCGGCGGCTGTCTTCGCAGAAATCTGAAATCTGGACTTAATCAAAAACTAACCCTAAGCAAACAAAATCACACATATAATAGCCAATAGACAAAATAGGAACGAATTATAATAGTATGGAAATAGAATTAAAAAGGAAATAGAAAAAGGCAATGGATCAAATAGGAAAAAAGGCTAGGGATCAAATAGGTCAAAAAGAAGTAACATTATTAAACATAAGAAAATACATTCAAATGTAAGAGATGAATAGTTTATTTATCAAAGAATAGTTATAAATCTAATGAATATTTTTATAAAATCAATGTCTTCCATGTTTTTACAACGAGAAACTAGTTGTAAGGCTATTCCGTCAATTCAGGTGAACTGATCTTGTACAAACTAAAGAAAAATAATTCTTTGTAGGTTTCAATTGATTCCAGGTTTGACACTACGGCATTTAGAATTCTTGTAAATTGTGGATGAATACCTCCATTGAACTTATAAATGCAAATTGATTTCCCTTATAAGAAAAATGTGATTTTATTAAGCTATAAATCTGGTGAATATATTTTTAAAATCATTGTCTGCAAGAATTATGATTCATGTTTATTATATAGGAAATGCCCAATGAATGTTTGTTACAATAATTATGCTTTAAAAAATATCATAAGTGATGTTATAAATAAGTTATTATATGAATACTTGTAAGTACAGATGATAGGGATGTGGGGATTCTCAAAACCTAGTATTCAAGCGGTGACAAAACTCCAGGAACCATTGGGAACAAACAATGATGGAACATAAGGAACCGTTGGTATTAAGGGGCTATTAATAACTATTATATGAGAAGGCCAACATTTATCAATAATTATTATATCATACGAGCTGGGTAACGACCCAATGACATGATATGACATGAAAATAGTTGAATTCTATACAATTACGAGTGTCGTTGTTATGATTAAATTGATGTTTCTTATGAACATGATTATAACAACACATGACTGAATGACATGTATGTTTTATACAACAGTCATGATTTTCTACACTAATTGTTCTTCTTTTACATGTTCTATATGATTCTAGCATTCTATGAATTGTGTGTAGACATACAAAGTAACATATGAGCATGCACGTTTCTTCTCTGTGTATAAAATATTGTTTGACTTAATTATTTTGTTGAGTTCGTTGTTGTTCACACTACGTTATTGACTTATAGAAAAAGGTAAGGAGCATAGGGTTAGTCAGGTGTAACTTGTACAGCTTTTGCACCATAATTTTGGGAGCTTGTACGGTCTTTTGTGTGTGTGTTTTTATTATGTTAGATTTAACAGCATCATATAGATATATGTTCTGAAGAAACTCATGCGGGCAGGTAATCCCACTATATCAAATGTTGACAACTCGACCTAATACAGTCAGAAATCATCATAGGGCAACAAATCAAAGAGGGGCTGATTGTGGTATGAACATAACAAGAAGCTTGATTATCTGAAGGAGAAGTGTTGAAATTTTATGGAAAGCTTGCAGATTGGAAGCTAAATAAAGTCAAAGATGATGGGAAAAATCAAACAAACATAGAATCAAAGGAACAATTTAAAGCTTGGGTGGTTTGTCACTTTAAATGATGATCACACCATAACCACTTGGGCCTTTTTTATGAAAAAAAAATCTAAAACTGTCAACAAATTTGAAACTTCCACAACATGAACCTCACCCAACTTTAGAGAAAAATTCGGATTCTCAAAACCGAATAATGCATGACTATTACAACTCCACTCTTAGCTCTTATATATCCAAAAATGACATCATTCATATAAGCTCTAGTGTTGACAAACCCTAACAAAATGATATGGCTGAGAGAAAGAACAGACAACTCCTCAAAGTGTGTCGTTCAATTTTATTAACTAACAATATACCCCAACAATTTTGGGCATCCACTTATCTCATAAATAGGATGTCCAGTAGAGTGTTAAACTTTAAAAAATCTCTCAATGCCCTTATAAACCAAACTTAATCTCATGTCAATCAAATGCATCTTTGTGGGTTACTCTTCAAAACAAATGGAGTACAAATAATAATCTCTAAAAACACAAAAATTCTACAACTCCATGGACGTCACATTCGTTGAAAACTATTCATATGATTCAAGTCTAACATTCAAAGGAAAAGTTGAAGAGAATATCGGATTTGGGGTACCATTCAGAAACCTGAAGTTCATTTCCCTTATATCGCTAATGAACCCACTCTTATCCACACTATCACAAATTAACCTGAAATATAAACCTACCACTCCATTAGATCCTCTCATAGCTCCGACCAAGAACCATGAACTTCATGTATACATCAGAAAGAAAAGACCTAATGAGTAGTAAGGGGCAATATGCAAAATCAAGAATGTGGATCATCGTAACCAACTCCACACACTCCAAGTATTCACACACAGATTGATTCAACACATCATGAGCACCAATTGGAAGAATGAACACAAGAATGAACAAGATATGATGAAAAATTATAATCTGCTTACACAAAGATTGACTCAGTGCACCGATAGAAGAATTTGTGACCTATGAAAAATTATAATTCTCTTACAAATCTTTTGTTTGGAACTTGGATAATATGTGCGTGCCAAATTTAATCCAAGAGTCCTTACATACTCCTACTTATCCTTGAAACAAATTGTACATGGATCATAGCAATCCTGCTACCTAGAAAATGAGTTTTAGAGTGCAAATGGGTACTAACTGTTAAATACAAATAGAAAGATTTAAGACTAGACTTGAAGCAAAAGGGTTCACTCAATTCTATGGGATCGACTATCAGGAGACATTTGCACCAGTGACAGAGTTAACACAGCAAAAGTATTACTTTGACAATTAACTCAGACTGGTCTTTACATCAGCTAAACATTAAAAATTTATTTTTAATGTGAATCTTAAGGAAAAAGTATACACGGAGATACCTTCATGCTTAAGAACAAAGCAAATAATCAATTAGTGTAAACTAAAGAAATCATTGTATGAATTGAAATAATCACCCAGAGCATGATTTGAAAGGTTCATCATAACTACTCTTTTTAATGACTACTCAGTTTCAGTCTAATCGCACTTTGTTTGTGAAATCAAATCAAGAAGGTATGATAGTCATCCTTATTGTTTATGTAGATGACATTATTCTTACAGATAATGACATAAGAAAACTTGAAACGTTCAAAAGAATAATGGCTTCTGAGTTTGAGATCAAAAAACTTGGAACTTTAAGAAGTTTCCTTAAAATGGAAGAATCTAGATCCGAAGAAGTTATTGTTATATCCCCAAGAAAATATATTGACTTATTAAAGAAAATAAGAATGTCAGAGTGCAAATTAACAAATGCAGCAATGAATCCCAATCGACAAGCATCAAAAAGAGAAGACAACACTCTAGTTGAAAAGGGGAGGTATCAAAGACTTGTGGGTAAACCTTTTTATCTGTCACATACAAGACATGACATTATTTTTTTGGTGAGTGTAGTGAGCTAGCATATGAATGATCTAAATGAAGATCATCTTGAAGCGGTCTTTTGAAGACTAAGGTAACTAAAGATGACTCCTGGACGTGAATTGATAATCAAGAAAATTGAGAACCATAATATTAAGATCTACACTGATGTTAGCTAAGCAGGAGAGCTGACTAACAGAAGTTCTACTACTGGTTACTATTCATTTGTATGAGGTAACTTGGTTACTTTGAGAAGTAAAAAAGTTGTGATGGCAAGAAATAGTGCAGAATATGAATATCGTGCCTTAGGAATTTATGAAAGGATATGTTAAAGAAATTGCTAATGAACCTTCATATGGAGAACAAAAGTACAATTAAGAAGTTCAATGATAGTCAATCAGTCATCAGTATTTCAAAGAATTTGATACATCATAATCAAACCAAATATATAGAGATTGATTAGCACTTCATCTCTGCGAATGAAAATGGAGGAGTTGTCTAGCTAAACTATATCCCAACACAGTACCAGATTGTTGACATTCTTCCAAAACTCTTCTTTGGCACCACTTTAGTGATCTCAACAGCAAGTTTTGGATGCATGACATATACAACCTAACATGAGTGCGGATATGCATATAACCGACCAAATGGGCCCACCCACGGCTTAGAAATTCGTGGGTTCGTTGTTACATTTGAGTGGAAGAAATTATTCTCCATTAATTATCCATTATTGTGTTTTTATTTCTTTCCTTTTCAACATGTTCTTTCATTTCATCATGATGATTTCAATTTCCCTCCATTTGTATGAGAGTTAGTTTAAGTTGTATATATATTGGATATTTGCTTAATGAGAAAATAAGAGAGTTTTTTCCTCCAAAAAAGTTCCTCCATAATTCTATAAATGTCAGCACATTTTTTTTTGGTTATATAGGCCAAATGTTTATAAAAAATAATACTTATGTATCGGATATCATGTGCAGCACATTATATTGATCTTATGTTAGATGATATTGTTAAAAAAAATACTATTAAGAAAACTTTGGAGTTAATTGGTTGCATATATAATAATGGACTTGTTTCTAAGATGATAAAAAAATGTACTAGCGCAGAATTATTGAGACCGAACATAACACATTTTGAAACTTCATTTATCACTCTAGCCAACATAAACAAAAAGAAATATCAAAGTATATATTTATTTCTTAAAATTAGAACAAACCCATATTTAATGTTGATTATGAATGAGATAAAGCTATGGAGATCATTTAAATGGTCATGTCTTTCTCGCACTCTAGTATTCCATATTAAATCTATCAAAATCCAAGTGTAATATTAGCTTATCAACTAATTTAAATTTGCATATATCCTATTGAAAACAATAGAATAATTATAATAACCATAACTAACAACAAATTTTTTGTGAATATCATAATGCAAACAACACAAAGCACACATATTATGCAAATGATGTCTATCATAAGAAGCAAGTAAAATGTTAAAATATCAACATACAACCTAAGGGATACTAGTAAGGGCCTATAACCAATTCTTAGGAAAGACATGACAAAGAAAAATCCAAATAAACCAAAAAAATGACATGTTGATGCCGAAGTAAACCAAAAATCACAAAGGAATAAAAATATCACTATTGAAATTCAAAAGGGATTACAACAAAGACTCTTGACAATAGGCAAATGACACAAACACAGAAGACACCCTAGGGCGAGAAACAAATGTGGTGGGCTGTGTGTCGAGGCAGTGGAAACGAAGAGGAGCGGTAGGCGGTCAAGAGGGTTAAGGCAGCGAGCGGAAGGAACTTTTGGTGGATGGACAATAAATAGGAGGTTGTGGAGAGTGCGCCAATGAGAAAGAATTAGAATCAGCGCAGCTCGACAGCAAGGATATGGTGTCGGGAGGGCGGCAGCAACCTGGAAGGGGCAGATGGAAGCGTGTAGGGAGGGCAGCAACAAGTAGGAATTGAAATAGGGGTGGCTGGACAGCAAAGATGCAGTGTCAGAAGGCCAACAGCAACCTGAAAGTGGCAGAGGGAAGCGGCGGCAACAAGGCGGGGGCGCAAGGAGGGCGGCAGCAAGCAGGCAAGGTGGAAATGGGAAGGAAAGATGTGGAGGTAGTCACCACCTTAAAGCAGGAAATAGCCGGAGCACCACCTATCCTCGGATACAACCCTATCAAGGGAAAATATGTTAAAGGCCGAAAAACTAAAGCAAAAATTGAACTCTAAGACAACATAAAACACACAAAAACAGCAGTAGATAACTATGAGAGGTGGGACCCCCTCCTATTTTGGCTGCAATCCTAATTCCTAAAGTGTTGGCCAAAATTCCCTCACAGTTGAATTGGTTCAGCTTTCAAGGGAAGCGCCTATTTCAGCCAAGAGAGCCTCAGTATGAAGGACTCGTCAAACTACAAGTATCTCACCCCCATCTGGTGGAAGCTGATACTCATCACCCACTTCTTCAGTTGCTTCCATGTAGCTAACTTCTTCCACTAGACTCTGCACGATAAAAAACACAATTGGCTCATTGGGCAACTGAAGCCGATGTGCCAAAACCAATGGCATTCGAAACATTTTTCGGTTGGGACTGTAATTGGCATGCTGCTCTTATCAAGTTTCTTCTCACTCTGAGTGACTTTGTCCTTATCCTGATTAGTCTTCTCAACTCCCTGGGGCGTGCTCCTGCTAATGTCTTCAACTGCAGATGGTTGTCTGAACGGTAGTTGTCTATTCTACTTATGTTGTCTTTCCACCTTCAATGTTATGGTCTAGACATCTCTCAGTGACCAACAAGATTGCATCTGCAGAATATTATTGATAGATGACTTCAGGCCTAAGAGATATCTCCTATAGTATGTTCCTCTTACTCAACTAACTCACATTTCATCTGCAATTGATTAGAATGTGTCATGAACTCTTCCATTGATAGATCCCTCTGTCGTAGACATATTCTAACGATAATGAGACATAGGCATTTTTCTGCATCTCCTTCCTCATTTCCTCTCATCTAATAATTTTGTCACTTTTCTCCTTTGCCTCCATCAATTCTCACCACAAAGAAGCGCTCTTTTTCAATTTGATGGCTGCAAGCTTCTTCCTCTTGTCTTATGGCACTTCTTTGTACTTAAATATTCACTCAACTGACTACAACCATTCTATGAATCATCTGGATCCATACCTTCATTGAACAGGTAGATCAAGCTTTATTTTGAAATCAATATGTCCTATATACGTCACCTCTTCTCTCGGCCTCCTCTGATAATGAATTTTCATGGTCGGTCCTCATCACTAAAGTCCTCTCTATGGAAGGGGTTCCAAATCTCGTTTATTTCTCCTCTTTGACTCTCTGTACCATGATCAGGGGTAATTTTTGAATGAGTCCCATCATCAATCTCCATGAGCCTCTGTTGTAGTTGGCAAATATCTCGTTGTATCTCTTCCCATGTAGTCTCGGGCATGTATCTCCTTGTTGGCATGGTTAGAGTTTGAGATTTGTGGGAGTGGAAAGAGTATTGGGGATAGGAAAGAAGATTTTTAGGGTGGATATGTGTAGGAAGGCTAAAAACCCTAGGATATGACTAGGATTAGACCAGCTCTGATACCAATTGATACAGTAGTAAACATAAAACCACAAGAAAATAAAAATATTATTGCTGAAATTCAAAAGGAGTAACAAACAAAGATTCTTGACAATAGCAAAATAAGGCCCAAACACAACAGACACCCTATGGCGAGGAACAAAGGTGGTGGGTTGTGCGTCGAGGTAGGGAAACGGAGAAAGGTAGGTGGTTGAAAGGATTACGGCAACGAGGCGGAGATGGTTTGGTGGTTGGACAACAAACAAGAGGTTGTGGAGGGTGTAGCGGCGAGCGGAAACTAGAATGGGGACAGCTAGATAGCAAGGATGTGGTGCCGGGGGGGCGGATAGATAACATGGATGTAGTGTTGAAAGGGCGGCAGCAACGTGGAAGAGGTAGGGGAAGCTGAAGCAGCAGCAGCAATGTGAGGGGCCGGGAGAGTGGCAGCAAGCAATAATTGGAAGGGGGCAGCTGGACAGCAAGAATGCGGTGTCGGGAGGGCGGCAACAACCTGGAAATCGCAGGGGGAAGTCGCAGCAGCAAGGAATGGGGGCAGCGAGGGCGGCAAGAATACGAGATGGAAAAGAGAAGGAAAGATGTGCAAGTAGTCACCACCTTAGAGCAGGACACACCTGGAGCACAAGCAAATGTAGACGCCGCAACAGAAAAGCTTAAGCAAAAAATGAACTCTAAAACACAAAAAACACACATCAAGACTAGTAGATGGGTAGGAAAGATGGGGCCACCTCCTATTTGGGCAGCAACCTAATTCCTAGGGTCGGTCAGCCCTAATTCCCTACCAGCTAAACTAGTTTAACCTTAAAGGGCAGCATCCGATTCAGCCATGAGATCGCCGTGTCACATATATCGATAGACAATCTTTTTGAAATACAAAAGGCTTAAATATAACTTATGATATGTGCAATTTAAGCTTTCATCAGCTAAAAAAAGTACTAAAGTTTAAATTTCCTTCAATGTGTTTCTCATTAATAAATTTCTTGAAATGTTTATGTGATTTAACTCTCTCTCAATAAGAATCCTTATATGAATTAGTATATCTAAAAACTAAGAACCAAATGTAAAATCAATTTAACTCTCCACATAAGATTATAATGAATGGGCAGAGCTAGATCAATCTACCAACACAATAATTTTAGAATTTGCATATTTGTACCGATTAAATACAAGAAATTGTCTACAGTGAACCCATCTTTTAAAAATCCTTTCAACAAGAAAAGAGAAACTCAACCACCTGATAAATATACCAGTAGGTCTTGCAGGTTCAAAATTCACATTTTAGGATGAAGATAACTATATTATTTCAGCATGGCTATGAAACTCCAAAATATGGAAAGTAAGTTAAATTTACAAGTTCCTCACAACAACAAATGAAGCTTTTATAAACAATTCATAGTTCATAGATGCTCAGGACAAAATTTTAACTACCACAGAAGGTGACCCGTACGTCATGAAATGTGGCTTTTATAAACAGGTTTTTGGTCGGAGTTAGACAAATATCAAGGTATACGACGAAATATGGTGAAAATGTTGTAATTCTCAAAAAATCCATAGAAAGAGAGTCCCTGAGTTCCTTACTAGTCTTAATATAGAGCTTCATCAAGTTTATATTCACTTCATCCCTTTGCTGAGTTCTCCTATGATAAACAATCATGATGGAATCACCGAGGTTAGAAGATTGACCATGATAACTAAGGTTCACTATATAACCTACTAAGATTTAAAGGCAAAAATTCCATAAAATGGATATTTTTTGTAATTATTGCAAGAAAAAAGTGCATGTCAAGGAAAACTATTGAAAACTCCATGAAATAGCTCTAAGATCATGGTGGAGAATATAAAAGGAACCAATTGAAGGGATAGGCTCACTTCATGGAGTTAAGAGGGCTCAACTTAGAACAAATTGACAGACAAAAGAACTTCACTTGAAAAATCATCAGGTTATATTCTGTAGCTCAAAATAGTATAACATCCAATTTTTTCATAGTATCTCCAATAAATTATCTTTTAATACCTAGGTGAAAAGACTCCAGTGCTGCTGACCGCAAGACAAAATCTGCTAATGCATGTCTAACTTACCAACCATTTCCCATGAATAAATAAATAAATCAGAGTAGCCAATGGTTCCCTAGCCACCATTGCAAGCCAATGGACTAAAACTATTCCCCTTTCATTCAACATTAGTAAATATGGTACATATTACTAACCTTGCTATAAATCAACGGTCTATTCATTAAAAAGCCAGAAATCAATTTTTGGGATTCAGGGCCTAATTATGCAGAAGATGACTGGGAAAGCTATACAAATGATTGATTGTACCAACTTGAAGACAAAAATGATTGCAAGACTTAATCAACTATCTCTATTCTGTCTATTAATTCAAATAAAGATAATGATTTGAATTAACAAAAGTCAGGCATTCATTGTTTAAGTTTTTGATTTATTTAAAATGCAATTAATGTTACAAATCATCACTGTGAAACTTATTTAGTTGTAAAACACCATAGGGTACCATTTCCTTAATTGAATCAAGATCAACCACTTTCTTTTCTTTTTCGAACACTCTAATATTTGGGGAACCTCAAGAATCCCTAATATCACGGGGGTCAAATAATTTGTCACATTCATTAATGATTGCAGTAGAATGGCATAAGTATATATCTCTTAAACAAAAATTTGAGATCATATCATTCACACCTTTATCACCATGATAAAAATATTGTCACAGATTATCTTGACTAAATATTGTTTACTATCCTTAGAAAAAAGGCATTGTTATCAATCTTCTTATCATGACACCGCACAATAAAATGGGATGGTGAAGATAAAAAAGAAAAGATATTTCCTTAAGGTAAACAAAACTCCCCTTCTTAAAATTAAGTCCCCAAAATATATTGAAAAAAAGATGATCTACCCTCCACATAATGAATTAATAAAATACTCTATAGAACTAACTATTCATTTCAAAAACCTCAGCAGAATCCCTCTAAAGTTATCTCATTATGTTCTTCCCTCAAAATAACTTCTTCCTACAAAAATTCATCCTAAATATTTGGTTGTGCATCATATGTCCACATGCATAAACATTGAGGTAAACTAGATCCAAGAGCACGTAAAGGTGTATTCTTGAAATATTCACCACCCGACAAAAATCAAAAGTTTATCCTTTAATATAAAAAAGAAATATTTATTTTAAAAGGTTTGTATTTAATATTAAAACAACCCTTCTTTAACAAAACATATCTCCAACAGGAAATTTTCAAAATCAAATAGTTGGATGAAATGACAAATCGTTAGCCTCACTCTTCAATCCCAGAAGGAAAATAATCTGTGTGAAGGTTATTATTTTCTCCAAAATGTAAGGCAACACTAAATTTCTCCAAAATGTAAGGCAATACTAAATCCATGACTGATAGACTAAGCTTACAAATAGGCAAAATAAAAAGGTGATATCTTTTAAAACGTTTTATAGAGAAAGCAGAATAATTTTTAATGTTGAACAAAACTTAGTGTATACAACAACAGCAAACAACAACAAAGACTTAATCCCACTAAGTGGGCGGCTACATGAATGTCGGCTACATGAATCATTTTCTCCATTGCGTCCTATATAGTGTCATATTTTCATTTAATTCTAATAAATTAAAATTATTTTTTATACAATAAGCCCAAGTCTTCCTAGGCCTACCTCAGTCTTTCTTAATATAAGTCGAATCTAAAACATATACTCTCCTAATCGAATCAAAAAGCATACACCAAGGTACAGCCTCCTGTAAATGTCCAGTAAGACCATCCATAACTAAAGCAAAAAGATATGGGGTTAAAGTCAATCCCTGATGTAATCCAGCAGAAATAGAAAAATATTCAGTCAATCCTCCTTATGTTCGAACACAAGTAACAGCTTTAGTATACATATCTTTAATGACTTGAATACAAGTCATATCAACACCTTTCTTCTTAAGAACTCTCCAAATGATATCTCTTGGAACCTTATCGTAGGCTTTTTCTAAATCAATAAAAATCAAATGTAGATCCTCTTTATTATCTCTGAACTTCTCCATCAAACCACTCAATAAATGTATAGCTTCCATAGTAAACCTGCCCGACATAAATCTAAATTGATTATGAGAAATCTTAGTGTATAATAAAAACAATTAGTAAAATAGGAGTACCATAAAATTTTAGAAAAGGAAGGGTCTCTGGAAATAGATCACACAAAATTACATTAATGATGCACTCATAAATTACAAACAATGTAACCAAAAGTTTCCAACACAACAGGATTACGTCAAACATATATTTAATTTGTATATTTGTGTATCTATTATGGATATGATTTGAGCAGTAACTATAATAGCATTGCACTTAGCCTGCCAAAGAGAATGTTGTGACTCAATTTTTAAAACACATATGAGATTGCAAAAAACAATCAAGATTAGAATAGTGTTCACTATTGTATATGATAGTTTATAATAGTTAAGATCTCTTTCAAAACAAGTGACAAGTTAGAGAATGATACAAATTTTTAAATGATGCAAGCTTAATATTAAAAAAATATAATTTATATCATATAATACTTGGTTAGATGTGAGGACAAAAGTATTAATTATTAATGTCAAAGTATAACGGCATGAGGTCTATTGCCTGGGGATGATAAGTCTTAGGTGCTTGAATATATTATGAAAAAAAAAGGTGCATAGATGAGACTATAGATTTTAGAAATAAAATTGGGTGGCTAAAACTGAAATTTGAGACACACATAAGTAGTACGGGCACTCTGCAACAAAAAAACATCAAGGCAATCTAAAACTTGGAAGGAATAGATTGGAGTACTGAGCAATAAATAAATCATTAATAGCCAAGTTGAGTGCGAAAAGAATAAGAATAATAGGATGGATGTATGGTAGAAATACAAAAGAATAAATGAAAAATACGTTAATGAGAGAGACAATGGGAGCAATACCCATTGCAAATAAGACTAGTAGAAAAAAATTTAGGGAGTTTAGGCACGTGCAATGGAGAATAAAATTTACTAATAGAGGGGGTAAACATAAATGATGCAAAATGATTAGAAAGGAAAAGTTAAAGACCCAAATTAAGTTAGCACCTTAAGTTCTATGGATCATCAAACGAAATACGAAAACATAAAAACCTCCAAATTAATCTACAAAGTACTAATTATTTTCAATCATTCATTTGACAACAAAATCGTAATAATATTTTATTTGGATAAGGGTAATTTTGTAAAGTTAGTAGCCTTTTATAATAAAAGATTTTTATGCAAATTCCAAGAACAACATCATAATGAACATCAGCGAGATGAGAAAGAACTTTTCGATACAGTCCAAAACTATAATAACAAAAACTTCGACTCTAGATAATTAAATGCAGAAGTTTAGCTCACCTCTGTCTTGTAACGTGTGTCTGCAGTAGGTATTCTTAATTGTGCTTTCCAATCTTGTGAACTGAAGAATTGCAAGGAAAAAAAATATATTAATTTGAAGCACTAAACATGGAATAAATAAATCAAAAAACTAGAATATGGCTTTCTATGTTAATTTTATCGTGGAAAACAAATCAAACCGTTGTGCACTTCTTGTTCCGAAATACCTATCACGCCACAAGACCTAAAGGACAATATTACCACATAAAAACACATTATAGTAGGAAAACACTATAGTAGGAAAGAACAACACAAAAAAAAGAAACTTTACATACTAGCAACAAAAATGAAATCCTATGTGAATGAGCATACATATTTAACAACCCATATTTAAAAATGGAAAAAGAGAATGAAGTACGAGCCTTCTTTCTGAATTTTAATAATAAAAATATATAAAGATGTGGAAGAGCAGGTAAAGTTTTTGAATGAAATCCTATGTAGGTTTATCTCCAGTAATTATTCATATCAAGTAGAATCACTCAATCAACTGCCACAGTTCTATAAGGAGAAAGCTAAAGGACAAGTGAAACTTTTTGGGAGGGACAACTTCCCTATAGTACATTGAAGAATAAAAGAGAAATTTTAAGTAGGGGGTTCCCCATAATATTCGCTAATTCAGGCAAACCATAAAAGGAATAAAAAGCTATCTTAAGCACAACAAAAGCTAAGCAAACTAGTTGAGATTGCGGAGTCCATCTGCTAATAACAACATCAGACTGTTGCGAACTTACATTTAAAATTGTTCAAGAAATGTGTCCCCACACTGGTAAGTGATTCACTCCACGAGCCGCTTAAAACCATGGTTTAAGGTTTCAATTCAAAAAGATATTCTTTCTAAAATAAAATAATGGAGCCATACACCAAATTCATCCTGCCCTATGCTCAATAAAGCATTGACTACACTGCAAATTAGACAAGTACTGCATAAATTTTTCAATTCACCATCATGAATGCCCTTCCCAAAACTATATCTTGTAACATCAACTGAATTCATTGCTAGAATTACCACAGTCGATTAACACAGTAGCTCTAAAATTTTTTTTACATATAGGCAATATGGTTATGGTCCTCAAATTGTGATCTCAATGCAATTTGTATTACAATAGAGGAATAATTCCATCAAGGATAAGTACTTTCTTCCTAGAGGAAAGTAGAACATTCAAACCGATGTGTATTTAAAAGCCATGTCCTCCCTGCTCAAATTCTCATCACTCCAAAGTAGATTTTTTGAAATTAATGTTGCAATAAAAAATAAATACAATGCCCTTTCCAAAAAAAGAAAATGAAAAATAGTTTATTGGACATCATCATTTCATTAGCCCAATTACTATATACATTCCAATGAAAGCAAGCTATCGAGGAAAAGGGGCTATAAAAGCCCATAGTTTTAGAAGGTTTCAATTCAACGACCTTCTATAGACTTTAGTTGAACATTGGCATCACTGGCATGTCTTTTTAGTCTCCAGTTTTTATTTGACTCAAAAAAACTAAAGCCATTCTAATTGACATGTCATCTATTTTGATATCAAATGACCACTTTATTTTCTCTATTTCAAATCAATTCTTCTAAAAATAAGCTAACTAGGAAGAAAGAGATGCCATGCAAGAAGAATGGGTGGTTATTTTAAGCACAGATAGGAGAGAATGAAATGAAATGCTTGCCTTGCGCGAGAAAAAATGGCAACACATCGACGCAAAAACCTATTTGCCCTGCTAGTAAAGTTGGAAAACCTAAATAAAGGTGAGACACTTAAAATAAGAACAGCACTTTCATCTTTCAATTCTCTTTTACAATCCATCAAATGTCATGTTAGTAGAGCAAAACCCGCATGCCTACATAGAGCCTAACATATTAATAGATGAGCATACATCAACCCCAAAGCTTAAACTAATGGTAACTCTACCCTTATTTCACTTCTAATGTGGCTCAATTTTTCACTCCCTTGTGGATATCAGCAATCACCCCTTCACATTAAAATCAAACATTTTAGGTTATGGCACCATCGCAAACCATAATCAAACAATTGTTGCTTTAAAGAAAGTAAAAGGACCGTATTGTGGACCATCCAAAGGGGTTGTCTGTCATGCAAGCCATAGCACTCTGTACAACTGTTAATAAACTCAGTAATATGAAAAAAGAAGTCCTTTATTCAGCTGAATCAAAAGAAGCTCACAAAAACCATTACACATAATCCGCTTTCATGTTTCTTCTCATACCTGGAATCAATGGCATCAGAGGAAACAGATTTCACCAACTCGCTAGAACCAGAACGTCTTTCCATCTGATTCCTCCTCAACCATTGCTGCTGCTGCTGCTGTTGCTGGAACTGTTGATTCTGCTGACTCTGTGTGGGATTTCTCTCGACGTACTGATTGTGAATCCGAGATCCTCGTGGGTAAACGTTAGCACTCGGCTCAGCGCTGCCTCCTCGGCCATTGCCAATGCCCGAAGGATAACTTCCTCTAGCGTTCATCAAGACGTGCTTACTGATTACACAAATCAAAAGTAGCAATCAGTATAAATAAATAAATTTTCGATCGCAGGAAAAATAGTGAAAGATTTATTAAATCAAATATCCTCACCGAAGCCTTACCTGAACCAAAAGCTCTTGCTTCAACTGCAAGTGCTTCCAAACCCTAATTAGAAGCGAGACCTGTGCGGATCAGAGGATTGAGAATTGCGGGCTGAAAATGGGAGAGAAAGGAGTTGGAGGAAATTATATTTCCTTTGAACCTCAAAATAGCATCAGTTGACGCCGGCATGACTTCTGGGTACTCGTTTTCTCTGGGCATCTCTCTTCATTATGATGAGGGTAAGAAAATAGATTATGAATTATGATTAATGAGCCAAATTTTAGTTTAATTTGCTAAACTCATTATAATGAGTTTAGCAAATTAAACTAAAATAATGAGTTTAGCAAATTAAACTAAAATTTGGCTCATTAATCATAATTCATAATCTATTTTCTTAAAGAATGGTCTGAAGCTATGATACCAGCCCCCTAAGAACCTCATATGTCTAACTATTCGAGGACCGCTCTCATCACCAAAAACTGATCAGATGTGGATTCAAATTCATGACCTGAGATGACTGGAGGCACTTATATAATGTCTCCTTGTAAATACAATGTTTATTAAATTATGAACAAATAAATCTTATTATTGTTAATGAAAATCTATCATTTATATCATACAAAATAGTAGCCTTACATTTAATTTAGCTCCTGTGATTTTAAATGTCTATCTTTAACTTTGAAGGGTGAACTAACCTTGACAATATAAGTTAGAATCCACATCATACCATATATAATATTTTCTAAAATCAAATTAAACTTCAAATTATACTTTGACCTTCTACTTCATATGCTTCTTTTCTTCTTGTAATTCACTTAAAAATCCCATTGGTTTTTCACTTAGCTGTTTGATAAGCTTTTTCTCTATTTTATATTTTTTATCGCTTGTTTTTTTTTCCTACTCTTAATCATATGTTTAAGTTATTAAAAAAATATAAACGCAAACTGTCATTAAAATTAATTGTGAAATAATTAAAGAGTTCTTAACGGATATAGAATATCATCAATAATTAATATTAAGTTTCTATGTTTTTGTATTGATTGTGGAGATGTTGATAATATATTTTAAAGTGAGGAAAAAAGCGGATGTCATTTGCTCATAATATAGTTTGAATTGGCAATGCCTCTTAAGAAATTAAGAAATTGTTGGAGTAGAGTTCGAAAATAAGGAGCATGGAATTTGTATAACATAAGCCTAAATGTACAATATGTACTTAAAGTGAAAAATGCAATTAATAGATTCAAAATTAATAGAAGAACAGATGATATATAGATATGATAGCTTAAATATTTTAAATTTATTATACTAAATAATAAAGTTAAGATATGAGTTTAACAGATAACAAGGGAGTATGTACAATTTGAATAATTATAAATTTGATATGATTATCTTATATGAAAAGTTGATTATTGCGAAGCATGCATCGATCTCTACGTAAAAATTAAAAAGAAAAACTCTTTCAAGTAGTCTAAATCAAAACAAATCTATCTTATCAGAGATATATACAAGCTCTTGAGGTTCTTAAGAACTTAAAGTAGTTTGGATCATATATATTTTTCAAAAAAATCAAACAAATTTTATTAGATAATATACGATATTTTATTAAATCCAAAAAACATGATGAAGCATGAATTTGACCTTTCTTATATTTTAGCATAAGGCTTGCAGGAAATTATGTTAGAAATATTTGTTCACAAGCAAAATTTATATCATCTAAATACTCAAAAGTGGAGGAAGGCCAAAACAGGTAAAAGTCTTGAGTTAGTCACATAATAAGTCATTTTAAGCTTTAATGTAAGGTCATCTAATATTTACACACAAATATGATTGGATTTTTATCTTGTTTGCAGCAAAAAGTTTAAAGTGTAGGTAATCTAATATATTGTCAACATGACTTCTAAAAAAAGATATTTTAGAAGTTAGAATTAATTGTATATCACTCAAAAAAATGAATATGCGTTTTTTTTTTAACAATAATGTTGATCCATAAATACATAGGTAGATGGTAATGAAATATTGGATTATTTAATTAGCTTCATAATAAATGGTTTATATTTAATCATTTGCATAGGCTAATCTAGTTGTATAAATGGTGTATAATTTATTCTTCTTATAAATTTATATAGTCCTTCAAATATTATTAATATAATTATGTTTTCATATACATGTTTTGATTGAACTATGTTGATCAAAAGTTATATTTTATTGCATTATAATTTTTATAATTATACTTTATTGTGTAAATCTACAACCCATTGTGTCATAGCTATTTTCATTATTTTGAATTGTATTAAATATATAGTTTATTGTATTGTAGCTTATTCAAACATCATTTGAATAGATTAAAAGATGACTATTGTATAAGAGTTGGTATGGGAACTTTATATGAGTAGTTTTAGAAGGTAGTTAGTAACTTATATTATTAATTTTAAGACATCTATCGAAATTGGTGAGGTATCTGAGGTACAATTGCACAAGTAGGAGAGTGTGAGTAGTCTCAACAATGTGTGGATGTTTGTGTTCAACTACAACATTCTAATCGAGTCTGTAAGGGTAGTTGAGTTGATGTGTGATCTTGTAAGTGGCAAGATAGGATTTAAAATGATTAGATTTGTATTCTCCTCCCCATGAAAGTGTAAAGTTTTGATTTTTGTAGTAAATGAAGTAGAAAATAGTTCACGAAATTGAATGAAATTTTGTGGTACTTCAAAGTATCCAAAAAATGGAAAATTCCAAGAAAAGATAGAATTTGGAATGGTCTCTGTACATCCAAATGCACTAATTTAAACATATTTTGAGACCCACTAATATAATTTAAGAATGAAAATTTGTGATTATTGGACTCATTAAAACTACGACATATATTGAGATGCTGGCAGGAGAAAAAGGCGGAATAATTTTGTTGGGTTGGAAAGAGGCGGTTAAATGTTTTAATGTGGATGAACTTGATATCAATTTCATCTGGAGGAAGTAATTGTAGAACTTAGCATGCAAAACGTTGAGATTATTTGCAGTCCACTAGAATTGTAAATTGTTAGGATAAACATGTTTTTTTATCTCAATCCTTAATAGAAAAGACAATGACATGGAAAGAAATACAAAAATTTCTTTTAACAATGAGGTTATGAATAAAGAGTATATTATAAGAAAGCTTGGGAATATGATAAACATGGGATAATTTCTACCTTCAAATTAGGATTGATAGTAATCTACTTATTGTGCAAGTAATAGAAATTGAGTTAATATCTCATATAATTACAAGTTTTTTTTCCTAATATAAGGTTGTTTGTTGTAAGTGTACTAGATTGGAAGCTAAATGGGATGAAGTCCTTGAGTCCAAGCATGAAGTGGAGGATTGAGGGGTAATATTGGCCAATAGAGCTAGTTTGGACTACTTTTAGAATATGGTGAATAGTTTCAATTCAATTTATGCTAGTAGTTTGTTGTTGTATAGCCTTGTCTGAGGTTGGGATTTGGGAAGAGTTTTGTTGTCCTTGTTATGTTAAAGATTTTGAGATGTTTGTTTTATTATAGTAGTTATAGGACCCTCTTCTTCCTTGAGGCCTTTTTATGTTGTCGTTAGTGGAGGTTGCTAAAAGAAATGGTAAGCTGCTTTGTTCATTAGCATTTTTAACAACTATATTAATTTATTCACTTATTAATAATGAATATAGATTATCTAAGCTAATTGGATCAGGTCAAATATGGATGGTTGTTTTCATGGCTTAATAAGAGAGTAATAGTCCATTGAGAATATATGGAACCATGTTTTCACTATCAAATTGGGAACCAATGTGATCATGTCAATGGAGATTTGATCTCAAATTAATAATGTTGTTCTTTAAGAAGACATGATGTAACTCATTTTTAGTTGAATAGTGTGATATATGTTGATTGAGTGTAATTGCTTTGCAAGAGTTTGTTAGATGATAGATGAGGAGTATAAATTTAGGACATCTTTAAGATGGATGTCGCGATTGTGAAGTACAAGGTTGTGCCTAGGTTTCTTTATCTATAAACATCCAAGCGGTATAGTTAAGCTTATAAGTGGAATGTACGGTTGAGTCAAATAAGTATTTTGGAGAGCATGTGCATGATCCATTTATGAAGGATTAAAATTTATTAACTTTAAATGGTTTAAAATACGGGGAACTCAATATTAGATATATTGTTGGATTAAGGGCGACATTTATTATTGCTTTGATAGTGTTCTTCAGTAACTTCTTAGAAGAAACTATAGTGAGCTATACAGTTTTAACGGGTTGTAGGTGTCACACTCCGCCTGTCTAAGCAGAATGGAATTCACGGAGAACCAAACATGAGGGTATGAGTTAATAATTAAATAATAATAATTTAAATCAGCATAAACCATATTTCAATAATATTTTGTCTAGCAATAAAATTACTAGAGAATATAAATTAAAAAAATCATTTTAATTTATCCATCAAAATGTAAATTAGTTATATCTACAATATTGAATCAATAAAACAATTCTAACCTTAAATATCTCAAATTTTATACCTGGGGCGTAAGCTTAAAAGCACTTCTAATTGAGGCATAACTAGCAACTTTAAATTCCTAGTACAATTGATATGATTTGTGAGAAACAAACTCAGTAAGTGAAATCTTGTTGAGCAAAATATATGTTGCAAGGCAAGGGAATAAATACAAGCAATGAAATTATTGTATTATAGTAGTTTTAAATAACATTGAAAGGAAATTTTTAACTAAAATTATTTAAAGATACTCAACAAATGCTAAATAAATTTAATTTTTTACTATGAAATGATCATTATATCCACATGTAAACATATCGACTCACATAAGTAATAAATGTATGTTGACCTCATTTTTGGTTGAGGTCTAATGTTCCTCTTTAGTAGCCTAAGGTCTAGCCATAAGTCTAGCCATAAGACCATAAGACTTCCTGTTGACTATTCCTAGAGAACTAGAAAAGGAACCTCTTCTATACTCCTCTTTACTCAACTTGAAGTTCCACATAGTGGTCATAACCTCTAGCACTTAGTAGGTGGGGTCATTATGAGGGAGCTCAAGGAGAGTTCCCATAGGACTGTTGAACCTTAGGGTTGACCCTGAGTGTTGTTCTAAAGCTAAGGCACTCACTTCAATCACCTCACTCACAATCATTCACAAATGCAAACCAAACCCAAAATCCCAAAATTTTCTTGACTTTGATCCCTTAATACTTTTGGGATACTCATGTAGATGGTCCCCTAAACCCACTGGCCCTAGGCTAGGGTTTAACTAAGACCCGTACATAGAGAACCAAAAATGGGGTTTCCATTGGTCCATGACTTATTTATGGTGGTTGGCACCCCAACTCTACCAGAATGCCCAACTTAGCCTTTTGCCCATAAACTCCCCAAAATTACCTAGATACCATTAGGACCCTAAATTTGGCAAAAATTTCCAAATTTACCCAAAATAACCAAATTTATTCAAAAATCATTTCAAACCTTCAAAAATTGCCAAATTACCAAAATGCCCCTCCTTAGCCCAAATTTCAAAAATTCCAAAAAATTCCAAAAATTCCCAAAATACTCCAAATATTCCTAATTTCACTTTTCTCAACTACCACATAACCTAATTTTGCCAATTTGACAATCTTTGACTAAAACCCCCAAATTGCCCTTAAGGGGCCAAATCTCCCCAAATCCACTTCAAATGTCCATCAAATTGGTCTCAATTTCCCCAAATTTTAATTATAAACTCAAATTAACCTGTAATATGACCAATATAAACCAAATTTAAGCTCAATTAGCCCATTCTTTGAGCCCAATTTTGATCCAAAACAAAAGCCCCAATTTTGGCCACATGACCTAATCTCACCCAATTAAACTTATAGCCCACTCAATCTGCCACAATTCAAAACTCTTCATAACATTCCTAAACATCAAAATTGACCTTAAATTGACCTTTATTAAGCCTCAATTTCATTTAATTTTGACTTAAGTCCAAAAGCCCCAAATTTTGCCCCAAATTGTCTATGCTTCCAAATTTCACCAAATTGAATGCTTTAGCCCCAAAATTGGCACCCAATTCATGTTTAAAACTCTTCATGGCATTCCTATTGACCATTCTCAATAATCAATTTGGACTTAGCCCAAGGCTAGCCCAATCTAGACCCAAGTCTAGCCCATCATGCTCAAAATGACCAACTCTCCAAAATCCTCTAAATTGACCCCCCAATTGAACTCAAACTCCTTTCAATCCTTCACAAAAAAATGTTCATTACAATAATATACATCAAATGCATCAATAAATTGGGTCAATTGACATGGCTAGCCTAGCCAAAACCCAAGTTTTGGTTACTTGAACTCACATTGGACCCATGCACTAAAATTAGCCTAATCACCCTCAAAGCCACCAAATTAATGACTCCACAGCCATTAGTTGGACCCTAGTGACCAAGCTAAACCTCATAAAACCACCTAAGCTAATCCATGGACCAAAGGTCGCTTAAATGAAGGGATTTTGATTCCATATTTTCTTAAGCCTTGGATATTTTTGCCAAAACTAAACCTCAACTTATTTAATTGCTGTGACATATTCCCCTGGCTCACCTGACCACCTAGCCACCTCCCCTGGCCTGACCGGTCGGCCTAGTGGTCGGAAAACACCAAAATTGTGAGCCACCTCCTTCAAATCAAACCCATTTCAAACCTAGAGGCCACCTCATCCAAATTAAATGTTAGAGCCTCTCTTCCCTCCACCTAAGCATCACTTTTCACCCCCTAATTGGCCATGACAACCACCCTTAATCCATTTTTATAAAACTCCCCTCCACAACCATGGAGGTAGAGTTGAAATTTTCTCAGAGAGAACCCTTCAAATTGCTCATAGAGACTCTTTGAGATCTCCTCAACTCAAGTCAACCACTTTCCCCCACTGATTCCCACTGTGGAAGCTCAATTTTGAGATCAAACTTTTGCCTAAAACCAGGATAAGCTTACCCCCAAGCACAAAATTACAGATCGAAATCCAACACTAAACAGTTGAATCTGGCAGCTACGAGATGCCATTGATGAGGTAAATTGATTTGCTCGATGACTTTGAGTACATGGAGCTTGAGAAGAACAGAAGCTGGTCAGACGAATCAGACCTTACACCACAGCAAAAGGCTCAATCCCTAGCTTTTTTGGACCCCAACGAACGTGTCAAGCACCTCTGATTGAAGCTTCCCTAAGCTTCCCTTCTCTGATTGAAGCTTCCCTTCTCAGAGCAAAGGTATTGAATTCCCTCTCTTCCCGAGCCTATTTCAATTCTCCATTTTCTTAGGCTTAATTTCATGACATCTTAACCGTATAAATATGTTCCTCTAGTTTAGATAAGCATTAAAAAAAATCATTTAATTTGGTTGAGAAATGAGGGAGATATCAAGCATTGAAGATGGACGATTCTCGGGCTAGGCCATTGGGAACGATGACGGAGAGTCGTTTGATCGCGCGTTTATCTTATCAACGGATGAGATCAAGCCGGACAGCACTCCCTTGCATGAACCACGGGCCTAGTCACCGCTGAGGTAGATGGCGGCGTCAAATAGGAGCACGCCGCGTGGAGCTTCGAAGCTGAGCTTCGGAGCTGCCTAGGATCCACTCAGCGTCGCGCGTTTAAATAGATAAATAGGGACTTAAAAAATTAGAAAATGACCCCTAACTTTAAAAATCCATATCTTGGGGTAGAAAAATCACAAAAATAAATATAAAAATACCTTCTTGCTCAGTGAACGGAGGAGAACAATGTGGAAATAATTTAAAGTCCATTTGATGCATGTTGTATTTTTAATTAATTAAATATTATTTTGAATCTTTTGATTCTCTATGCATGTAGGAATTTCACCATGGCTTGCAATTTTGACATATTGTAGCCTCTGATAAGGGGAACATTCCCTGACTTTTTTAAAGTCTTGAAAGACCTCTAGACAGAGAGCCATATTTTTCAATCTTATGTTTCAATCTTATGCATATTATTTGTATAAATTAATCATAATAATTAACATGTTGCTTAAAAGATCCAAGAAAATTTTTATAGGTCTACTATGACCAGAGAACTATTTGAAAAATCTTTCATGAGCCAAGTAATTCAAAATGCACCTAATCTTCACAAATCGTAAAACATAAAGAAAATTAATTTTGGGAAATAAAAACATCAAAATGTCTTGATTTTTTATATCCACTGTTGTTTAAGACTCAGAGAACTCTCCATAAAAATTTCAAAACATTTTGAACTCATTTGATAACTCAAATTGATTTTCTAAGTTAAATGACATTTTTGACACTAAAATAATTTTTAATAATCAAAATATAACTTAAAAAATTATGAAAATGAGTTTTTGGAGTTCTCTGTGATTAGAGGAATTTTTTAAAAATAAAAATCTCATTTTTAGACTTTTTTTAAATACTAAAATAATTTAAAAAATGATAAAAATCGCAAAAATAATAAAATTCATGTAAATATTCTAAATCATTTTCTAACCACTTAGAAACAATTGGAATATTTTTCCTTATTTTCTAAGTGAAGATATTCAATTTTAATGCTTAAAATAATTTTTAAAGGCCAAAAAAAGGATTTTCACCGAAATAATTCTAATAAATTAAAGAAAAATTAGAAAAATATAAAATTTACTTCTCAAGGTTCTCTGATCTCAAGGAGATTTTTAAAAAATATAAAACTTAATTTTTAGCTCTTGAAATATTTTATAATTAATAAATACTCCAAAAATTAAAATAATTCTTAAAATTAAAATATTACTCAACAGATCATAAAATTCGGTCCAAATAGTTCTTTGATCTAAATCTACCTCTAGTAAAAATTTCAAGGGATTGAGCTTTGTCTTGGTCAAGTTATGGAATTTTCTTTGAAAAATTCTATTTTTGCATAAAAATAATTATGTAAATTGCATAAAAATAATTATGATGTAAATTAAATCAAATTTTAAAAAATCACATTTTCTCCTCTGATGTCTTGATTGTCCCATGAGTAAGGTAAGATAAAAATTTTAAAGTCATTTGAATTAAATTTGATAAATTATGAAGTGATAGAGTATTAGGGCAAAAGTGTAATTTTGGAAGTTTAGCCTTAATTAACATTTAATTCAAAGAGGGAAAAGGGTAACCTATGATTTTAACTAATTCATTTGGATGATTAAAACCAAAAAGGGGATTAATTGGTAGAAACCAATCTCACTTTTTATTAATCAAAGGATAAATTTGTAATTTCTTTAAATTATTAAAATTTCGAAGTTTAGTCAAATAAATGACCCTAAACTTAGGGGTATAGTTGTGGGTGTTAATAACTCACTAATTTAATACCCCTCACTAATTTAATACCCCCTAATTTAATACCCCTATTTGATGTTCAAATGATTTTCAAAAATGAATCATCATCACTTAAAATTTTAATCTATTTTAAAAAAATAATAACTAAGACATTTACCAAAATCTTAAGGGCTTAATAGTGACCTAGGCTAAATCAAATTAAATAAGGATTAGAAAAAGTGGACATAGCTAAAATTAAACACCTTTGGAATACTACAAGCCCAAATTAAATTTGGCGAAATGTTTTTGATAACACCAACTTGCCTCTTTAAGGGTCTTCACCCACATAATTTACAAATTAAATCACAAATGATAATTACCCTACTCTTTACTCTTAGACTACTCTTAGAGATAATTGAAACATCATTGTTCACTGAGCATTAAAGGTATTTATTGGATGTATTATTAAGCAACATAATAAGTTTAAATGAGCTCGAGACTTTTCACCAGGCGATGAGAGGAAAACATGAACTTGCTTCTTTCTCTAGTCCTGTTGGATACCTTGGAGGTCTACTAAACTTAATATGTTTTGCTTAACGAAAATCATCCTTAATCAAACTGATAGGGACCTGACCAAAGAATTTTGACCAGAGGAAAATATGTTGAGATTTTCATACCTATTTTATACTGTTTTTTATGATATTGCACTTTAAAGAAAGTTATTTTTGATGTTTTGTTACAGGAATGATGAAATAGGGTCATTTGAGCAAAAAAATGCAAAAAAGAGCGAATTTGGAGTGAAAAGGACCAAAATGTGAAGATTTGAACTAAAGCGCCGACGGCTAGCCCAACGACGCTGAAGGCGGACTTTTCCCGAGACTCCAGATTTAATTCATTTAGAAGGCCCGCCGACGGCGCCCTCGAGGCCCCCGATGGTGAGATCATCGGCGGTTATGTCCAACAATGCATTGGATGAGGACGAATTTTGGAGGGGTGCTTAGGCAACTCTTGGGAAAACCCATCCACAACTTTAAAAGAAAAATTTGGCCCAAAATTGGAGAGACTCTAAAGGTCCTTAAGGTTAGAGAGGTTCCATTAGTGTATAGAGAATTTGCTAGAGTGTCAAAATTGTGAGGAATTATTTGAGAGATTGTAAGAGTGGAGGGAAAGTGAGAGATTTTTTCTTCTTTCTCCTTGCCGCTTCAAAGAAGAATTCTGTGTGATGTAAAGAAATGAAGAGATTCAGAGGAACTTCGAGGAGTTTCCTTAGAGAGAAATTAGAGATGAGTTTATTTACTTGTTGTAGTTTGTATGACTTTGATTTTATATATGAATTCCGAGTTTTGTTGTGTTTTCCCCATGAGATCT
>NW_018164862.1:1291980-1292378 GCF_001263595.1 Phalaenopsis equestris | reverse complement strand
ATGAAGTTATTTTGGATGAATTAGAAAATGAAGAATTAGATTATGTTCAGGAAAGATTTGAGATGCTGGATATTACAAAAAATGCTGATAAGAATCTAGTTCCGTCAATTATAAAACCACCTGAACTTGAGTTAAAAATATTGCCTAGTCATTTGAAGTATGTGTTCCTGGGAGACTCATCTTCATTACCTGTTATTATATCTTCAGAGTTAAATGAATTGCAAGAGCAAACACTGTTAGATACATTGAAAAGATATAAGAAAGCTTTTGGTTGGACCTTAGCTGATATTAAGGGAATTAGTCCTTCGATCTATATGCACAGAATTATATTAGATGAACAATATAAACTAAGAGTTGATCCACAAAGAAGATTAAATCCAATGATGAAAGAAGTAGTT
>NW_018164862.1:1287869-1291609 GCF_001263595.1 Phalaenopsis equestris | reverse complement strand
TTTTACTAGTCCTTTTGAAACTTTTGCTTTTCGAAGAATGCCTTTTGGATTATGTAATGCACTTGCAACATTCCTGAGATGTATGATCTCTATATTTTGTAAGTTAATTGATGATGGATTTGAAGTATTTATGGATGATTTCTTTGTATTTGGAACATCATTTGACGCATGCTTAAATTATCTTGAAAATTTTTTTGAGTTATGCGAAAGAACTAATTTAGTTCTAAATTG
Source organism: Phalaenopsis equestris (assembly GCF_001263595.1). Classification (NCBI taxonomy): domain Eukaryota; kingdom Viridiplantae; phylum Streptophyta; class Magnoliopsida; order Asparagales; family Orchidaceae; genus Phalaenopsis; species Phalaenopsis equestris. Next base: position 1,291,378 of record NW_018164862.1, on the reverse strand, counting down.
AGAAAAATGTCAATTTATGGTTACAGAAAGAATTGTGTTAGGGCATAAAATTTTGTAAGATGGTATGGAAGCAGTCCCTGCAGAAATTTAAGTTATATCTAAACTAACACCTCCTACTAATTTAAGAGTGGTTAGGAGTTTTCTTGGACATGTTGGTTTTTACAGGAATTTTATTAAAGATTTTTCAAAAACTACTAAACCTCTATGCCAACTTTTAGAAAAGGACAAGAAATACACAAACTTTGATTTTAATGAGGAATGCATAAAAGCGTTTGAATTATTAAAGAAAAAATTAATCACAGCCCCTATTATAGTTTCACCTAACTTGAAGAAACCATTTAAACTGATGTGTGATGCTAGTGATTATGTTATTGGAGTTGTTCTTGGACATGAATATGAAAAGATTTTTAAGGTTATATACTACACTAGTAAAACTCTTAATGATGCACTAATTAACTATACTGTTACTGAAAAAGAGTTACTGGTCATTATGTATGATTTAGACAAATTTAGATCATATTTAATTGAAGCTAAATGTGTTGTGCACACTGATCATTCTGCTATTAAATATCTAATGATTAAATATCTAGCAAAACCACGATTAATTAGATGGTTCTTTTTAATGCAAGAATTTGATTTTCAGGTTAATTAGAGCAAAACTTTTGATGCAAAAATTTGATCTTGTGGTTATTGATAGAAAGGAAACTGATAATCAAATTGCTGATCATTTGTTAAGATTAGAAAACCATGAATTATCTAACACCTACAATGGAATTATAAACAGTTTCCCTGATGATCAACTTTATAGTATTAATGATTGGAAAGTACCATAGTATGCTGATATTGTTAATTATATCGTAAGTGATATTTTGTCACCTATGCTGACACTGCAACAACAAAAAAAATTCATTCATGATGCGAAAGTATATTTTTGGGATGAGCCTTATTTATATAAACAATGTAAGGATCTTATTATGAGGAGATGTGTACCTTATGAAGAAACTATTTTAATCATTCAGAAATGTCATGATTCTGAATTTGAAGGACAATTTGGAATTGATAAAACTGCTTATTAAATTTTACAAGCTGGATTTTATTGGCCTACTATCTTAGAGATGTTTTATAGATACATAACAACTTGTGATCGATGTCAACGAGTAGGCAATATATCTAGAATATCTAGAAAAGTAAGCAATACATCTAGAAGAAATGAAATGCCTCTGAATTTCATGTTAGAAGTTGTTTGGGGATTATTTTGGGGATTATATTTCATGGGACCATTTATTCATTCATTTGGGAACTTATACATATTAATTGCAGTAGACTATGTTTCTAAGTGGAATGACTCCTTATAGACTAATTTTTGGTAAGACTTGTCACTTGCCAGTAGAATTGGAGCATAAAACATATTGGACGATTAAAGAATTCAATTATAATTTGAAAGATGCTGGTAAGAAGAGATTGTTACAATTAAATGAGTTGGAAGAATTAAGAAATGAATCTTATGATAACGACAGAATTTATAAGAAGAAACTAAAGTTATGGCATAATCAGAAGATTAACCAGAAGAACTTTGAACTAGGACAAGAAGTTTTGCTTTACAATACTAGGCTGAAGTTATTCCCTGAGAATTGAAGTCTCGTTGGTTAGGACCCTTTACTGTGACTCAAGTTTATACTTATGGAGCTGTTGAAATTGAAGATCAGAAGACTGGAAATAGGTTTAAAGTAAATGGACACATATTAAAACCGTATTTTGAGGGTAAAAGACCAAATTTTTATGAGGTTTTAATGATCAGTCAACCTGAATAAACCTGAATAGGTCGGGCTGACGACGTTAAACCAAGCGTTTTATGGGAGGCAACCCATAATTATCTTTATTTTTATTACGATTATAGTAGTTTTTTATTTGAAATTATCATTAGTTTGTGGCAGTATTGAACTCTACTACTCTTATTTACCCTTGAATCATCATAAAAATTAGATCCATAGAGAAAAATTGTAACGCATTCGGACTAGAGCGAAACTGTGCAATTTTTTCCTTGGGCGCCAACGACGCCCTCGACGCCGCCGACAGCGGGTTTTTCCCCGACCCCCTCGACGCCGCCGACAGCGGGTTTTTCCTGAGAGTCCAGGCAATTAAATATAGAAGGCTCACTAACGGTGCCCTCGACGCCGCCAACAGTGTCCTTAACGCCGCCGACAGCGAGAACGGCGGGATGGCGGTTTCTGGAGTTTGAATGAATGTTTTTGGCATTTTTTAGGGGGGAGTTACCCCTTTTAAACTCCCAAATTCGTTCATAAGTTCATATTTCCCCCAAAAATGAAGTGAAACTCCACCAAATTCATTCCTATGGTGTCCAATTCCCCTGATAATCCCAAAACGCGAGTGTTCAACGGGAGAAAGTTTATTAGTGCAGAAGCGCAGCAAATCTTCAACAAGGTACTGGAGAAGAAAAGAATAATCAAGGAACGATGATTCGTAAATCGCGGATTGAATAATCTTAATCTCTCTATGGATAATCTCTCTATGGCAATTGAAGAGATGATAGTGCAACGAAGATGGGAAGTGTTGTGTTATACTAATGCCGCCGTGGCTATTCCTGTGGTAAAGGAATTTTATGCAAATTTTGACCAGTCAACAGCCACTATTCATCAACCCCTTCCTCTGAAAAACACAATTTTTGACCTAGGGCTTGAGAGATCTTGGATTGGGAGACAATTTCAAGGCATTTAAGCACCATATTTGATCATCTTTAGGTAAGAGCTTCACACCAAACTAAAAATATTTGATTTTCACCATGGATTTCTTCCACATTGAGGAGATCCGAAAAGTTTGAGAATGTGAAAAAAATATTCGGAAGAAATTCATGATATTTAGTTTTAAACTCTTAGAATCACTCTTGGAAGCCATTATTTGCATATTTGAAGTATACATATTTGAATTATATTTGAAATTTTTCTATAATTTTGATTAGATTGATATGGATCTACGACAAAAGAGGAGACTTGAGTTTGCGAGTCTCGCTTCGTCAATGCGAAGGCTCAATCAATGTTTACTTTAGTGTTTGAAGGAAAGAAATGTATACAAGATCAAGTTTTTGAGAGTCCGGGAGGAAAAATTGAACGAGTTATTTCCAAACAAAGGTGCGAAAACTTCTGTTACACCACCAATAAGGCTGCTGCTAATATTGTAAAAGAGTTTTATGCCAATGTGTTCTATTCTGAGGACGGAATCGTTCAAGTGCGGGGATTTTCTGTTAAATTTAGTGCCGCCCGCATTAACTCCTTTTATGAAGTCCCAGACTCCTATAACTGCCACTATGAAACCTTCAGTACGATGGAAGGCCCGCTAAACGATGTGATCAACTTTTTCACTTATGGGAAAGGAACATGGAAGATAAAGCAACGAGAACGGGTAAATTTTTCTGCTTCCATGTTAAATGCCACATCTAAAGCGTGGCACTATTTTATTTCCTCTACTCTGTTACCGACCTATCACCATAGTGA
>NW_018164862.1:1286567-1287592 GCF_001263595.1 Phalaenopsis equestris | reverse complement strand
ACAAGGAGTGAAATAAGTGGAGGTCTAGGGCATCCTGACCTTATTTTTGCACTTTGCCAACTTTTTGGAGTGGAAGCTGGAGGTGATGAGGAATTGGTTTACCCTATGAAACCCATTAGTAAAGCTAATTTGAAAACTTATTAATCCCATGAAAAATGGAGAACTGGAAGTAGGAGCCATGAAGCTTCTACTAGTTATGACCTTCCTTCTTCTAGCTCCCCTACTCTGACTGATTTGATGAATGAGTTGACCTTGCAACAGAAGAGTATAAAACTAATAAATGAAAGGATTTGAGGTTTAGAACGTAAATATGATTATGATAGTGGTACTTACAGAGACATTCTGATTTTGAGATAGCTTACTACGAAGCTCAGGCCCGACACTACAGAGGTGAGCCTGATGTTACTTTTCCTGAATACCCCCGATATACTCAGTATCAGCCCAATCCACCTATTGATCAAGGAGACGAAGACATAGTTTGGGATTTTAATATCTGATAGTAATTGATGTACTTGTTCTTGTACTTTTATTTTTGTAATCTTTTATAGTAGAAATGGATGTTTGTGTGTATTTGTACTTTCATTTTTATTTTTATGTTGTACTTGGATAATTTTTAATTTTTGTTATAAAGTTAGTGTGGTAATTAAAATTTGCATGTGTAGTATAATGGATGTTGATTAGTACTTCGTGAATTGTATTGTAATGTGATTTTTATTTTACATTTTAATTGTAATTGTTTAGTTTAGTATTGTGGATGTGTTAGTAAATTATTGTGTTTGTTAATGTTTTAGTTTTGTACTTATTTCAAAAATTTCATTACCCAGCAATTTCTCTAATGATTTATATGTATAGAAAGCTCTTAATGTTACAGATCAGATGAAGTAGAAATTTTGAGAAGGACTGCAAAAATTTCAGAATGATGAAAATGCCTAAAATACTGAGGTATGATTTATATTTAGAGTTTTTCTTTCCACCTGTATCATTTCATATTGAAAAATTTAAGTTTGGGGGAGGGAAGAAAAAAA
>NW_018164862.1:1285358-1286308 GCF_001263595.1 Phalaenopsis equestris | reverse complement strand
AGTGAGGAGAAGCTTGAGAATATGCCTAATCAAAAATTGGCTTCACTGGACCTACCTAAAGGGAAAACCTAAATACATTCTTGAACTTATATTTATGGATTAGATCTTTTACTAGTAGTGTTCTTATGAAGTTCCTATCATATGAATAATCTAAGGGACTTAATATTGCAACATATAGTCATTCTTGAAATGAATAGAAGACTAGAACTCTTAAACTTGATGACTAGATAATCTTGTAGCTACAGAGTTAATTTAATTACTTGAATTTTTTTTGAAAATCTCACTATGGTATTTATCTAAATCAAACTTATAGTATTTTTGAATTAAAACTTTACTACAACAGATCATAACTTTTATATAGTACTACAATTACTTGAGGACAAGTAATAGTTAAGTTTAGGGGATTTTGACCAAAGAAAAATATATTGAGATTTTCATACCTATTTTACACTATTTTTGATGATATTACACTTTAAAGAAATGTATTTTTGATGTTTTCTTGTAAGAATGATGAATTAGGGTCATTGGAGCAAAAAGATGCAAAAAGGAGCGAATTTGGAGCGAAAAGGACCAAAATGTGAAGATTTGAACTAGGGCGCTGACGCCGGAGTTTTCCCGAGGCTCCAGATTTAATTCATTTAGAAGACCCATCGACGGCGCCCTCGAGGCCACCGACGGCGAGCTCGGTGGTTATGTTCAACAATGCATTGGATGAGGACGAATTTTGGAGGGGGGCTTAGGCAACTCTTGGGAAAACTCATCCACAACTTTAAAAGAAGAATTTGGCCAAAAATTGGAGAGACTCTAGAGGTCCTTAAGGTTAGAGAGGCTCAAAATTGAAGTGTGAAAAAGTGTAGAGAGTCTAAATTGTGAGGAATTCTTCGAGAGATTGTAAGAGTGGAGGGAAAGTGAGAGATTTCTTCCTCCTTGCTGCTTCGAAGAAGAATTCT
>NW_018164862.1:1283256-1284877 GCF_001263595.1 Phalaenopsis equestris | reverse complement strand
AGCCAGTATCCTCCCAGCCTAGCTGCAGATTCAATAAACAAGCGTAGGATTAGTCAATGTTCTTTATGCTTGGACCAAAGGGTAAAGAATAGGTATGCTCCTATTTGGCACAATACAATTTGAACTTTTTCACTTTATCAATTCACTATAATTTCTTGACAAGGAGAAGGATGCTTTCTTATATATTGAATATCACATTAAAACCTCTATTAGTATAATTAGTTATTTAAGAGTTATTAAAATTTCATATTTATTTCAATTATTTATTAGTGACAGATAAGCAATTTGAATTTTGTTGTTGCGATTAAGTACTTCTTTTCTAAAATCTTAGTTCGTAGTTCTAATATTACTCCCTGTGGGATCGATATCTAGGACTCCATTAGAGCCCTATATTACTTGAGTGATACGTATACTTGCATTGATAAGTGTGACTTTACAATTATTGAATATTTTATACATACATCTTTATCGAATCTATAACTGTTATTAAATTTTTGGTGCAGTTGCTAAGGAATTAAATCTTTTAGCAGCAATATTAAATACTTATATTTTTAAGCATATATAAAGTCATTGTCAGGTCCCACCAAGATATGACCTAGATCTAATATCCTCTTAGCCTAACCATGAATTTACGGACTAAACCTAAGATTAGCCAATGATTTTCTATAACACTGAATCAGGGTAGAGAATTAAAATTGCTCCTTTTTTGACACAATACATATTTAAACTTTTTATCTCATCTCATTTTACCAAAAACTCATTGTAGTGGGAAAGATGCTTTTTCATATTAGAAAACTTCATCACAAAAAACATAGTTTAGTAGTTACTATTTAAACTTTACATTTTAGTTTTGCTAGTAGTTAATAATTTAGTTCTGATAGTATCTCAAACAATTCAAAATTATCACAAACATCACACAAAACAACAACTATAACTAAATTAAGACGTCTCTATCGAATGATCTGGAACCCCTCAGCGGAGGTAACCTATGGTTGCTAACGAGGCTTCCCACGGTCTAAATGAAATTATAGAATTAATTAAGTTGAGTTTAGTAAATTCATTTGGACTAAGTGATCAAATAAAAAATATTGGTGTCATAATGAGGGAACCGTAGGATCCTAACCGGTGTCGCTCTAATCAACTTTAACATCCCACATACATCCCACATAAAATTTAAAGATTTAAAGAACTACAACCATATGACCACTTGATTTGACATCATAGCTTGACACCCTAGAAAACTCAAACTCGTCACGATAAACTTGTTCATCGTAAAATTGGGTTTTTTTAATATTCTAGTGTCCGAAAAATCATTTTCAAGAATATGATTCGGACATAATTTTCTATTCTTTAATTATTTTAGATAAAATTCATCGCCATAATATTCAAAATATAAGAAAACTCAAAATTTAATCACAAACAGCACATAATACTACAATTAAAACTAAATTAAGATGTCTCTTTCAGATGATCGGGAATCCATCGATGACTTATATTGACAACCTGTAAAGTAGATTCCACTGTGCTTATAATGCATCCTTTTTTGCAGATTGAACTCAATTATGCATGCGTGAATGCTTAATTGTAAATTCATTTGGACTAAGTGAATTCAATAGAAAAT
>NW_018164862.1:1272322-1283230 GCF_001263595.1 Phalaenopsis equestris | reverse complement strand
TGCCGGAATGAGGGAACCGTATGGAACCGTATGATCCTAACCAATGTCGCTCTAATCAAATTTAACATCCCTCATAAAATTTAAAGAACTACAGCCATAAAGTCACTTGATTTGACATCATAACTTGACACCCTAGAAAACTCAAACTCGTCACGACAAGGAGCTTGGAGCTAGCATGGTGGGCAACACGACTATCTTCAACAACAGAACATGTCTACACCAACTAAACCATTCCTTCCTTAGAATTAAATAATAAGCCATAGGATTTCGAGGTTGTTTGTCTAAGTGCAACATAAATTCTCAACTCATCTTTAGACCTTTATACAGCTTTGTTGTATAATGTCTGCCCTAACTCGCTTAGGATTCCGAGGTTGTCATCGTCGCGACCTAAACCCTCACATCTTTCAGGCCATTTGTTTGATTGTTTCACATGAATGTAATCCCTAACAAATGAAATTGACAGGATGAAACACTTAAATAATTTCTCCTCAAAACTAAAGCCAAACAATAGGATAGACTAGGAAGTCACCGATGTTCACCTCTGGATCCATGACATCCCCTAGTTCTTCCTCATTTGGATTTCAAAAACAAAAATGCTCCAAAATTGAGTAAATCCTATTTCACACCTCTATGTCTAATCTTGTTGAACAGTACTATCCTTTTGAAGTCCTTGAAGATAATATTTTCTGATTTTTATTGAAAGTTTTCTTAGGTGGCTTTGATCATTTAAGATGTGATTAACTATAGGGGCTTGCCCTTATAGAAAATTTTTCCGAACCCACCTTAATATAAACCCTATTTAATTCTTCATATTGAATAGGGGAAATTGTCGGCAAATAAAACAGTTTCGCAGACTAAACGGACGTCATATGTTTCTTAGTTTAATTGATCGAGCCTCACCCTCAAGTATTGTGTTTATTATTCGGGATAGATACAGGGTTTTAGGTACAACGTTATTTCATTTAAACTATGAAAAATATGGAGTCAGTATATGGAGAGTCAGTTTAATTTCATATTTTTCTAAACATTAAAATGTCCTTCCGAAGTGGGCGACGGGATTTCGATTCCGGTGACCGACAACTTTTTACGGGCAACTCCCCAAACCAAAATAATGCCAACAATGTATATTTAATTAAAAGCTCTTTAATCATAATCTGATCTTTTTTATATCTGGCTATGTATATGCACATCTATAATTGATTTACTATGATACCCTAAACTAGGATAGTAAGCATCAATCTCAATGAAGTTCAATCATTTTCATCTTATTAGTAACTCAGTGGACCCATCAATTTGACTTGCCAACATTTAAAATAACTTGATACTAATATATATACATGCACATTTCACATTACATGCTAGTAATTACCATGGGTATTGTTACCAATAAAAAGTTGTATGTATATATCAATTATGATTGTTGCATTAAAAAATCTATAATAATTAATTTGTAATGTGCATAAATAGTAAGCACACAACAAAAAATTTTTAGTATGAAAAATTGCAATAATAAATCAAGATAAATTTAACTATCATATCATGTCAATATGATCATGTGAAGTACATTAAATAAATAAGCATATTCCACCATCAATTTATTAAGAATAACATAACTTCGAGAAGTACCAAGAAATACACTCCTAATAAAGAGTGTCATATTTATATCTTAATCATTCAAAAGTCAACTATCTAATTGAGATCACAAATGGTCCAATAATATGATCATACATAGTTCTTACTCAACATGTGTTGCTTTACAATTCTCTCTCTCTCTCTCTCTCTCTCTCTCTCTCTCTCTCTATATATATATATATATATAGATACTTATTTATTAAAAATAATTTCTATAATTAATGCTATGATAAACTCCTAGAATTCTAAATATGCTTTGATCTAATTATGAATATTATTATATATTTAATATAATTTAAAAAATTGGGTTATATTATATTGTCCTAAAATGAAAATGAGAGCTCAACTACTAAGTTTTTAAGCCCTTTCAATTTTTGAGATATATTCTATATATCTTATACAATTAATATCCACTAGAGATTAATTTAAATTCAATTTTTTTTTTTTTCAAAGATCCCTCAAAGAGTCACATGTTCATTCATTTACATAAATCTATAATCACATAAATTCATACTTAAATATAGGATAAATCTAAGTGCTAGGATTACCCACTCCCACTCTGATTATACTAAGATAAAAGTGATGATGATGTATCTCAAATACTCTTGGCAAGCCATCAAAGCCATCAAAGCCACCAAAGGTATTCATTACACAACTGGTGGTGGTTCTCCATGCTCGCAGTCCAAGCTTTGGTCGACCCACAAAGGACACAAAGATAAAGCTAATCCATGCATGTGGTTGTCACTCAATTAGATGGAATAATTAATAAAAAGTTGTAAAAAAAATATCCTTATTTTCCTTTTTATTCTTTCTCATCATCCAATGTTTTTTTAACATATTTAAAACATAATTTTTACTTTTTTTATATCATTATTTTAACTATAAAAATATTAAATACACATCTTTCATGCAAACATTAAGTAACCTATATGTAAAAATTAAAATTTAAATATTAGATATATAAATACATAATAATCAAGTGATATGTAAGTAAATCTTAAAAAAAAAAAAATTTCTTCACACATCTCACAATTATAATAATGAATGATAATACTAAAAAAAACTGTCGAGCCACATAAATTTGTGAATCAGATGATAGACGAATGATTAGACATTTTCTCCCACATTGAAAATACTAATGCTCAAAATTTTTTGAAGACTCAAAAAAAAATGAAAAGATAGAAAATTAGAAAAGTGAGGGCCGATATATAAAATTATATTTTGAAATACGAAATTCTTATTTTATATTAACAAATTAATTTATTTTAAAATTTCTCCTCGTAAAAACATCACATCACTAAACTTCCCAAATTTTCCTAAAATCATCCCCAATCACACGAAAAAAATTTACGTACATAGGACGTACGCAGAGCTGCGTACGTCTGTAACCTACAAATAGGTTACAAGGACGATATTGAGAGGTTATAAACGAAGCAATTTTTTTCCCAATCACACATCTGACCCCCTCCCAATACCACTAATAGCAGAAACCACCTTCCCCATCTCCATCCCCCGACTCCCCTTCACCAAAACAACATCACCCAAACCCAACAACCCTCCAACCCTACCCACAACAGATTCCGCATCCGAACTCCAAACGACACCACTCCTCTCCAACACTTCCAATTTTCTCCCGGCAGCCATGAATCTCTCTCCAACAAGCACAACAATCCCAATGGCATCATCGCAGCAGAGCCGGAGCACCAGTTCATGCGCAGCAGCTTCACTCGCGCCCAGCTCCAACATGTCGCCGAGCACGCAGACTCGTTTGCCGGCACAGTCGAAGCTCTTGAGAGATTCGATGGCGGCGGCCATGCTCGGAGGGCTGGCATTGTAGGCATCGTTGATGACGATGATGCCGCTCCTCGTGGTGACGATTTGGGAGCGCATGGGTGGTGGACGGAACCTCGAGAGGGATTCGGCGATTTGCGGGAGAGGTACGCCTAATGCGACGGCGACGGCTGTGGCGGCGCAGGCATTCATGGCTTGGTGAAGACCAGGACCATGGATCATGAATTCTACCCTGAATGAGATAAGAGATTGTAAGGCAATCCGTCCTACTTTTATATGCGTACTGAAAAGTTTTGAAAAGAACGAAGAACAGAAGCATCTTACATTTCTGATGTCCTCTTGCCTGCAGATTTAAATCGGTTGATGGATGCAGGAATTCTGCTTTCGATTACGACACGAACGGCACGGCCGCCATTAATGTTCTCAGCAGACACCAACCTAACATCGCATCCAATTCCTCGTCCAAAAAGTACCTAATAATTGAAGGCATTATAGGACGGCAAGATGAATTAGCACATGCGACTCAATATATGCGCATACCATCTGAGCCGTTAGGGTTTTTGGAGGATAGTGGAGAGTTGGTAGTGCATAAGAGAAGAAGATTTCTTGGGTTTTGGTGGCCTCAATATTCTGAAATTCTAGGGTTTCTTATTCTTCGTTGTGTGTGGATATGTTAGGGATTTAGGAGAAGGGGTTTGGTGAGAGCTCTTCATTTGTAAATGAAGGTTGTGGTGGGTTGAATCCTCCCTCGTTTAGTCCTCTCTCTCTCTCTCTCTCTCTCTCTCTCTCTCTCTCTCTCTCTCTTCTAGTAGACTAAAATTTAGTTGAAGGCGAACCATGCAAATCCTAGCATCTTAGGGGGAGGGTGTTTGGTCCTATACTTGTAATAGGATTTAGCATGAATTTAACATAAATCTAGCCAAACATAAAAACAAAAATGAAAATTAAATCCAACGCTTCATTAAATTGATTTTTCCCATATTCCTTCTCTTTTTTAACGCCTCGTTTCATCTCCTCGAAAAAAGGGGGGTGGGGACCTCGAAGGGGTGAATTCGTTCTATAAATTGGCGTGTATGAAGAGAGGCTGGGAGGAGATTGAGAGGCTTCATAGCAGACGCCGAGCCTTAGTGTGAATGACTTACCTAGGGGGTCGATCGACGCGTACAAAGGCAGGAAGATCGACGAGCACAAACTAGGGTTTTCCTGAGCATCAATCAAAGCCAAAGAAGACGACGTCGACGAGCGACGATGCTTGTGACTGTCGAACAGAGGAGATGAAGCATTTCGGCTCGACGAGGGCGATGAAGTTTGCAATTGAAGCCGAAGGAAGAGTCGTCGAGCAAGTGAGGGCGACGTTATGGAAATGTTTATAGAAGACACAAATAACATGACTTGAGGTAAATTTATAACTACTTTGGTTTAATTTTATTTTCTATAGTGACTCTTTCGTTTGTTAAATATTAATTATAAAAAATGAATATAGAATATTTCATTCTCACCGTCTGACCGTCTGCATCAATCTTGATTAATTCTAAGTCTCAAATCGGGTCGTGACATCTTTTATGATGTAAATCCTGATTTATTAAATCCGATAATGAGGTGAATTTAATGATTTACTTCATCGTACCGCGAGTAGCATCTCTATGGCCATCTCCGTCAATATAAATTCATATTTATCAAATTTACTAAATCCTATTCAACGTAAATATGTGTTTCAGCAAGACACACCCTTAGTGTTCGTCTTTTTTCTCCTTTTCATTTGTGTTTACTTCAGACACAATGACACCAATCCTTGTGACACTTTAACATCAGATACTTTTGGCACTTCGTTCCAACAACATATATTATTTTGGTTACGCTAAAAGAGTGCCAAGAAGTTATAAAGTGAAAGCTAAACAAAATATAACTATTGAGGCTGGTTGGATAAGATAAGAAATAAGATTATCATTCGATGAACGCTTGAAAAATGCATCTCTAAAAGAGTGCAACAACATCTAGACCCATACCACTTCAAAATAAAACTGACCCAATCTCTTAAGGCAATCATAATGCATACTATGTGTTCTAGATTCAATACTTATGAAAATGCCATGAGCTAAACAAAAACAACAATGCAATGAAGATTTACCTTCCTCACCCCACATGGAACAGGAATACTCATAACTAAAGGATCATCACCATTCAGCACACATACGTCCCCTGCCTTTACTTCCTCCAAAATCTCCCCTTTTGCCTTTGCAACATTCTCCAAACTATGCAGATACTCCAAATGACATGGACCAACATTCAAAATCACTCTCACCGACGGACAACAAATTCTTGCCTCTCTCAAAATCTCTCCCATCCTACTCATCCCAAGCTCAACAACTGCAGCTTTTGCATCCAATGGAATACCAATTAGTGTCAAGGCAACTCCTATCATGGCATTCAAGTTCCCACTGGTCTGGTAGATGCGACCGAGGCTCCCAAGCGCAAGCGTGATCATGGTTCTCGTCGTCGTCTTCCCAACACTTCCTGTCAAACCCACCACTATGCCTCCAAACCTATTCCTGGCAAACTTCGCCATTTTCTCAAGAGCTGCATCGGTATCACCATTAATCTTAACGAAACCATTTGCCCAACCTCTGCATACCCTATTTCCAATAACTCCAACACAACCCTTTTCAGTAGCCAATGTCTCATTTACAAAATCATGGCCATCGTAATTCTGTCCAGAAATGGCGAAAAACCATTGACCCGGCAACAACCTCCTGGTATCGATTGAAATACTCCCAGAGGGACCCCATCTAACAATCTCTCCATTAACAGCTTCAGCGATCTCAAATGTACTCCACGAGTATTCATCAGGAAAAACTCTAGTTCCGAATGATTCATAAACCAAACCTGGATTAGGGCTTGGCGTGGCTTCCACATTTGAAGTCTCAGAGATCACGGTATCCCTTGAATATGAATGAGCGATGAAGGACCTAATGCTGCGGGAATCAGAAAATTGATGATAGCTGCAGAGAAGCGGCATCAAACTCGTTTGTGTATGTGCTGCGTGCCTCAGTTTCTCTGATGTATCGAACCTTTTCCTCGGTTTTGAGTGCGAGGCGTGTCTACTAGAGTGGCGCAATCCTCTGCTTTGTAAAACCCTAGATCCATATGTCCAAGAAAAGCTGTCCATTGTCTCTAAATCAAGTGAAATTAGGGTTCAGATCAGATTTGACTGAGCTTCCGGTAGCTGATCAATAAGAAGAAAACCATGGCCAATTTTATTTGATTCCTCTGTCTGATCACAGCAAACACCGATCAGAATTGGATTCCTTAAAAGAACAGGATTGGTGAATACCTGGAATGCAACAAATAGCCTGGAGCTACTTGGATTGGGGATCTCTACCCAGTGAAACAGGAGAAGAAGGCGAATCATGTTTTAATCGTTCGGCTCGAAGAAGGATTTTTATATACGTAGAAAATATTTCATCGGGATACGGTATGTCCGGTAGTCATATACTTTCCGGCCAGTGGTTTAAAGTCTCGGCATGTTGAGGGAATAGATTTCTCGTACTATAAAAAATATTACATAAGATTACGCACGTAGAATAACGTATGTAGTCAATGAAATCACGTCACCCCGCGCGACAGAAAAAAATAACGCAGTAACACGGGGAATATTCCCCCCGTGTTATTCATGTGTTATTGTGTGTTATTCATGTGTTATTGTGTCATGAGAATATTCTTGGTGTTATAATAATATAATAACACATGAATAACACATGAATAACACGGGGGAGAATATTCTCCCGTGTTACAGCGCCGTTTTTTTCTTTGTCGGGAATATTCCCCGTGTTACTCAGGTATTATTGTGTGTTATTCATGTGTTATTGTGTCCTGAAAATATTCTGGTGTTATAATAACACATAATAACACGCAATAACACATGAATAACACGGGAGATTATTCTCCGTGTTATTGTGCCGTTTTTTTTCCCTGTCGCGCGGGGTGTTGTGACATGATTTCATTGGCTACGCACATTACTTCTACGTGTGTAGTACTGATGTAATATTTTTTCCTCATACTAAGGAGTTATGTGCAACAAGATAAAATTTTATTTTTTATTTTTTGTTTTCATTTTATTTTGTGTTTTATATTTCTAAAAGAAAAGTTTACTTAGAAAGCATCTAATTCTTATGCATTTAGGTATTTCACACCTTACCTTTGATTTTTTTCTTATGTTTGAAAAGATCTATAAAGGGTGGATTACATTTTTTTCTATAGGTAGGGTGGGTGTGAGATAAGTAAATGCATAAGAATTAGGTGCTTCTGATGTAAAAACACTTCTAAAAAATGCATTTGGTACAATTTTGATTTTTTTATTCTTAAAAATAAAAAATATATAAAAGATGTTTGGCTGAATATTTTCTATATTTTTAAAGAGAAATTAATAATAAAAAAATATTACCATTTCTAACAATATAAATATGTCTTATGTATATATATAGAAATTGTAATTATGTTCAGTAATAATATCAAACTCGACACAATCAAGGGTGTTGCCTTTTAACAAAGCATAAAATCATGAGGTTTTCACACTGAAATAACAATTTATATGTCTAATGTTAACCTTCTAACCCAAATTAAATCACCTGAACTATTTATTACTACTCATTGCATCCATTGCTCGTTTCATGTTTGCTTCATGCTTTGAGCTTTCAAGAACTCATAATCCAATAAATGCGGTGTTTTTTTTTCCTCCCCTTAAATTCAATCTCAAAACAACTAATCTATGTATAACCAGTAGACGATGAGATGTGAAACTGTAAACCTGCACACTATAGCTTTAACAACATTTTTAGAGTTAGAGTGTTGAATCCAAATTTAACCTTTGGATCATACCTATGGGGTAGAATGTGAAACCCAAGAGATGGAGAGAGATAGATGGAGAGAGAGAGAGAGAGAGAGAGAGACTAAAGAAAAGTGAAATATTGCCCCGTCGAGGCGAATGGGGTGTTCCTGGTTTTGTGGACCCATTTTATTCCATAAAAAAATACAAGTTACAATTAGGAATCTAAAAGAGCACTCTTTACATGAAAGAGACATCCTATTTATAGATGATAAGATAATCAAAGTAAATTTTAAAATTACTCTTCTTTAAAAGGGGTTAATACATGATATTTTAGTTATTTGTCTTGGTGCATACTGCTCAGTACCTCGTCAATGACCTCTAGATTTGTCATTATGGAATTTTTCGAAGGAAAAGTCGTACATTGGAGGAAATGTCGACCAATCAAAGGAAAACGCAGTTGTTGGAAGAAAAGGCGGTCGATCAAAGAAAAAGTTGCTCGTTTGAAGAAAAACGGCTGATCGGAAAATAAGCAGTTGTTGGAGGAAAAGTCATTTGATCTGAGAAAGATGTTGGCCGGACAAGATAGCCGGGCGAGGTTAGTCGAACGATCATAGCAGATTGCAGGTGCGATTCTAACGATGGCAGTCTGATGAGTATGGTGATATTTTTGGGCTATGCATGAGGCTCCAAAGTTTTTCACTTCTTGGAGGTGAAACTGCAATAAGAATGAAAAACTTATAAGTACAGAAAAATATTCTTTCCTTAGTACCAAGTTTTACTTAGCTTTTTAACATCACTTTTGATGGCCTTTGATGAGTAGATTTTTCGAGAAGATGATTTGATAAGTTTTAATTTTTTTTGGATATGATGTTTGCTCAACTCAAGTTCCACTCGTCTATGTCAGGTGGTCAGTCATCTCAAGGGCTGAAGACAATCGTCGTATACCCCTCGTGGAGCTTGTCACCGCCATATACCACATATGGAGCTTATCTATCAGGTGGCGATCATCTAAAGGGCCGAAGATGATCGACGTAAACTCCTCGCAGAGCTTATCATTGTCAAGTGGTGAATTGTCGTAAGGGTCGAAGATGATCGCTCTACTCCCCTCTCCGAGCTTATCGCTGTAGAGTGATGAATCATCGCAAAGGTTGAAAATGATCACCGTATACCTCTCGCGGAGTTTGTCGCTATCGGGTGGCAAATTGTTGCAAGGGTTGAAGATGATTGTTGTACACTCATCATGGAGTTGTCAAGTGATCAATCTTCTCTGAGGCATAAGAGGAATGATTGCCACAGCACCGCTATGGGGCAGGGAATCATCTCTGATTATTTTTTTTATTCTTAGTTGGAGGGCTTTGATTCATAGAAGGCGAAAGTCCCCCGGTTAGTCCGAAGGGGAATTTTTTCTTCTAATTGAACGGTATCGTCATTGTCGGGTTATTATTTTTTACGTCTCTAGTTGATTAGGCGCTCTTGGGGGTCGCTGTCTTTTTTACTACTGAGTTTGAGTTTCCCGAGTGTCGAGTGGTCACGAAATGCTTAAGCTCCTATGGTCCCTATCTCACACAATATAAGTTAGGTCGTTAAGAAGAGAGTATGAGCTGCATGTAGTACCAAGATGAGTTGCAGAGAACAGAGGATAACTAAGAGTGAAGAGAAGATGCACAAGGCAGAACCTTGGGTTCAAAATCACCCCATATATATCTGATGCTAAAATATTTAATGTTGTTAAAAATTTAAGTTTGGGGGGATGAAAAATATTTTCAAAACTTGAACTTTATTTGTTCTCAAATGTGCTACAAGTGAATTTGATTTGAAAAGAAAAATGATAATGTATATGAAGGTATATTAGGGAAGTAAACTTTGATTTTAGAAATGAGTAAGAGAATTTAGTTAAAATTTTAAGTAATGAAGAAAAACTTTCAGTTAAAAGTTTTTAGTGTAGAAAATGCTAAATATAGTGTAACTATTTTTAGTAAGAAAAATTATATTTTTGAAAAATTTAAAAATTTAGACTTTTATTTTTAATACTTAAATTTTTTTTATTAAAAATAATTTTCAAAGCTATTATTAATTGATAAGTAAAAGATTTATATCAGGACTTTGCTTTAAGAAAGGAGAAATGAAGTTCAAAACCAGTAAATGCCTATCCAGATATAGTAATCATTGCCTGAAAAAGAAAAGAAAAATAAAAAAAATAAAAAGAAAAAGAGAAGAAAGAAAAAAAGTGTAAGGGAGGAGAAGCTTGACGATTAGTGCATAATCAAAAATTGGTTTCACATTTGATCTTTTTAAAATATAAGACTTGAGAAACTCTTAAGCTTGTGGATATAATATAGTAAGTAAAACTATTCTTAATAAAAATTTTTAAGTGAAGATAATAAAAGGACTAAATTTTAAATTTGGAGAATCTACAATATTTATGAATTAGATAGGAACTCATATTTTCATCTTTCTTAACATTAAAAATTTCTAAACTTTAAATTGGTCTCATTTACTAATTATTTTTGCTAAATTGAACTACTATATTTCTAAATCTAAATTTTAGTAACTCCTAAAGAAACTCATATACATATCATACTTATTTAGTTTTTAAAGATTGAAGTGTCACTTGAGGACAAGTGACATTTTAAGTTTGAGGGATTTTGATACACCTAAAA
>NW_018164862.1:1267081-1272312 GCF_001263595.1 Phalaenopsis equestris | reverse complement strand
ATTTTTAGACACATTTTTATACCTATTTTTGAGATATTGCGCTTTAATGGAAGGTATTTTTGTGTTTTCCTTGCAGGTACAAGTAAAAAAGGAGAAAAATGCTAAAAGAAGTTAAAAAGGATCAAATTTGGAGCAAAGAGGTGAAAATTATGCTAAAGTGTTTTGGCGACTAAGCGCCAGATCCGACACTTAAACTTCGGTTAAACAGAGAAGGCCGCGCCTAAGCGCCAGAGTCCCCGCGCTTAAGCGCCAGAGGCAGTTATGTGGCGGTTTTCTTCATTTGACCGAATTTTAAAGAGGTATTTGAGGCACCTGTTGGCTTAAGAGGGTGGTTATGACCACTAAGAACGAAAATATAATTAAAAGACTTGTGAAAGGAGACATCCTTTGGAGAATACATCAAATTTAGACACATTTTGAAAAATTATCAAGGCACCTCTTGGGGATTTATAAAAGATGGAAGTTTTTACATTTGAAGTGGGTGCTTGAAGAGGGAGAGAGTGCTGGAGTTCTGAGAAGAAGATCGTGGAAAATCTTGTGGAGAGATTCAGACACCACAAAATTTACTTTTTAAGAAACTTCAAGAGTTTGGTGGAGGACTTGAGATAAATTTTTATCTTTTGTTTTAGACTACTTTTGGTTTTAGTTGAGACTTGTTGTTGGTTTGACAATGATTTCTACTTTAAAACGAAAGTGTGGTTTTGTTTTCTCCATGGGTTCTAAATAGTTTTCTTTATCTTTATTCTTAAAATGATAAGTAATTAAGTGTTGGATGGAAGTTGTGGAGAGTATTGATCTTTAACGCTGGAAGAAGTTGTGATGATTTAAATCCATGTCCTTCATTTACTTCTTAATTTGACCAATCCAGATGTTAAAATTTTTTGTGAGAACATGTAAGAGTCGGGCTGATATTGTCTCAGTCAATAATTGGGAAGAATCACATAAGGTTGTATAAATTATAATGTAGTTCTTATGATTGAGTGCAAATAAATAAAGAAATATTCATTGAAGGGTGTAGCATTAGAGGACTTTAAAGTGACAGGTTAAAGCCCCCAACTTGGTTTATTTTTTTAGGTTCCGATACAAGATGTTAGCCCCCACGTGGAGGGAATCGAGGGAACTCTAGAGTGAGAGTCGGTATCTTTCCTGCCTAGCCGGTCTTCAGAACTATTCAAACTTTAAATTAGTCAATGTTCTTTATAACATCTCTAGTAAGGGTAAAGAATATAATTACTTCTATTTGGCATAACATAATTTACATACTTCTACATTCCTATACTTATTACTGATTCAAGATAAGGAGAAAGATATTTTTTAAATTTAGTACCTTTCTTTTACAAAAACTCAAGTTATCTTTTTAAATTGTCACTGTTCTGTCAATATATAAAAAAATACCAAAAAGATTTGAATTTTAATACTGTGAAAATATTTGTAGTTTAAGTAATTGTATTTTTAGAATAGAAAGTTGTTATTCAAAAGTGCATATTGTGTTTTCTCCCTGTGGTTTAATATTCAGGTCTTAATCAAAAAGTCATTTATTACTTGATAACGATACATATAATTGCGTAGTGTCCCGATATATATATATAAATTGAAAAGTTAAATTCTTATTTTCTTCAGGATCAAGTTTTTCAGGATCAAGTTTTTGGCACTGAAGTTTTTGGCACTGTTGTAAAATAAAGAAATATAAGTGAAAACTATAATTAAAGTCATTATTATACTATTGCATATAGACAGCCGGGATCACTTATGATGATGCAATGGTCAGATACATGATGGGTGATCACTTAGTTCAGTTTCCTACTCACCCTGTTTTTACCCAATATCAGCAGCAAAATTTGGATGTGGAAGAAGAAGAAGATGATGATGATGATTGGTGATGTTTTAGTTAGATTTTTGTTTAGTTTATGTTTAATTATACATTATTGTTGAGACTGTTTATTTATGGACTGTGATGTTTTATTTTTTGTTGTATGGTGTGTTGTGAACTTTAGATTTGTGAAAGTGCTAGAAGTTATCAGTTTTTAGTATTTTGTTGGATGTATTTATAGTTAACTCTTTATCAGCAAATTTATGTATAATATGCTATTTAATGCATGTTTTAGGTCTTGTTGCTTTTCATATTAGCACCTTCAATATTTTAGAGTTAAGTTTCAAATCAGAACATTCAACAGGTATGTCTTTTCTTTATGCATTAAATGTTTTCTTTAACCCTTAATTTTTCAGTTCTTCAATTAAAATCTTTTAAAAATTTAAGTTTGGGGGAAAGAAAAACTCATTTTTAAAGAAAAGTGACTTAATTTTATTTGTCCTCAATTAGTTATATTTTCAAAATATTTTTTTAAAAAAAAAATTTAACATGATTTTTGGTATTAGAGGATAACTTTAGGTAATTATATCTATGTTTCTAAATATATAATATACTTAAGTGAAATTTTTTTAAATAATAAAGGTTAATTTTACAGATTAAGATATTTAGTATAATAGAATAAGACTGTTGGTAAAAAAGAATAAGACTATGTTTTTTTATTATAAGTAAAGGAATTTGTATTTTTGAAGTATAAAAAATCTTAGAGATTCATATAAGAAAAAAAGATTAAAATTTTATGAAAAATCTTTAAAGCTAATATAAATTTATATAGTGAAGAAATGTGAAAAGTTTTTAACTTTAAGAAGATGATAGTGAAGTTTAAAATCATTAAAGGCAATCCAAATATATTAATCCTCACATAAAAAAAAAAGAAAAATAAAAGAAAAGAAAAGAAAAGAAAAGGATTGAAAATGACCCTGAAAAGAAAAAGAAAAGAAAAAAAAAGATGTGAGGAGAAGCTTGGGGAGATGTCTAATTAAAAATTGGCTTCACTTGAATCAACTTAAAGAAGCATGCTTGGCTACAATTTTTAAACTTATATTTCAGTATTAGCATACTTACTAGTAAAGTTTCATGAAGTTCTTTTTCATATGGATATTCCAAGTGGCTTTAATATGAATAATTTGCAATTTTCCTTAAAAAGAATAAGAGAATAAAAAATCTTAGACTTGACTGCTAGATATTCTTATGCCTTTAGTATTAATTGGAGTTATTTAGAATTTCTCTTGAGTGATGCTATTATATCTACTGAACTAAAATGTGAAAATCTAGAAGTTAAAATCTTTACCATAATTCATATTTTTATGTAGTAAAAGAGTTAATTGAGGACAACTAACATTTAAGTTTGAGGGATTTTGATATACCAAAAATATATGCATTTTTAGACTCATATTTTATACTCATTTTTGGTGATATTGCACTTTAATGGAAGGTATTTTTTATGTTTTCTTGCAGGTTGTTGATTTTTGGGACTTGAAACAAAAAAGAAGCAAAAATGATGAAATTTGGAGCAAAAATGGAGATTTGGAAGAATTACTCAGCGTCGGCGGAGCCATAAGGACGTCGGACAGCGCAGAACTATAGAGAGGATGCATAACAAGAGTCAGCGCCGACAACGCCGTTTGACAGAGACGAAGGAATTAAATATATGGCCTATGGCGCCGACAGCGCCAGTGTTGGTGCAGAGCCTTTTTCTAGAAGATTCGATGAATTTAGATGTTTTTTGAAGAGTTTTTGGATGCAAATATTGGAAAACCGACCCAGGCTCTGTTTAGGGCCGAAATTTGATTAGAAACCCCCCTCCGCACCATTTCAACTTCTTCCACTCATTTCAATTTTCCTCTTCACACACCTACATTCCACACCATTAGTGAGTTGTTGTTTTTATAGGTTTGAGTTCTTTTGGTGAGTTTAAGTGTTATTCTCTAAGAAGTGTTGGAGAGGAAGAGAAGTGAGATATTTCTTCTTCCTATATTTCGTAAGAGGGCTACAAAGGATTTCCTTTGAGAAATAGTTTCAGATAAGTGTTGTTTGTATATTATTGTTGTATGAACTTTCTTTTAAATTTAAAATTTGTGTTTTGTTGTATCTTTCTCATGAAGTATGAGTAGATTCCTTTATCTTTCCCCCTACTCTGAGATATGGTGAAATGAAGAGATAATGTGGATGCGCCAATGTTAAAATTGAAAATAAATTGTGATGGTTTTTCAGCTCCATTCTTAATTTACATATCAATCTGGTCAATTGAATTGTTAAAATATGTTGTGAAACATATGATCCGGGAAATGGAGTATGAGTTCTACAACAGAGTGAGAATCACATTTAAGTCCATGAAGGAATATTTTGTTCATGGAATTAAGTGCAAATAAATAAGAAAATATACTTTGTTGGGTGTAGAATTAGAGATTTCTAGGGTGACAGACTAAATATCCTCAATTCGATCTTAGTGTTTAAAAACTAAAGCGATAGTTAGCCTTCAGGGGAAGGGAAGTGGGAGCCAGTATCTGATCCCTGAGAACTACTTATATGCAACAATATAACAATGTCTCTGATTGTATTTTCACTTATATTTCCTTACTTTACAACAGAGTCAAAACTTGATCATGAAGAAAATAAGAATTTAATTTATATATTGGGATACTACGCAAGTATACATATTGTTATCAAGTAATATATAACTTTTTGATTAAGACCTGAATATCGAACCCACAGGAAAATTATGCAATATGCTATATTAAACACAAAACTTTCTATTAAAAAAAAAGACAATTACTTAAACTAGAGATGTATTCGCAGTAATTAAAATTCAAATCATTTTGGTATTTTTGATATATTGACAAAACAATAACAATAACAATTTAAAAAGATAGCTTGAGTTTATGTAAAAGAAAATCACTAAATTTGAAAATGTCTCTCTCCTTATCATGAATCCGTAATAAGCATAGGAATTCTGTTGTGGTAGCATGCAGATTGTGTTGTGCTAAATAGGGACAATTATACTCTTTACCCTTACTAAAGATGCTATAAAGAACATTGACTAATTTAAAGTTTGAATAATTCTGAAGACCGGCTAGGCAGCGAAGATACCGCTCTCACTCTAGAGTTCTCTTGATTCCCTCCACCTGGGGGCTAACATCTCGTATCAGAATCTAAAACAATAAACCAAGTTGGAGACTGTAACCAGTCACTTTAAAGTCCTTTAACTCTACAACCTTCGAAGATTATTTCGCTATTTGTTTGCACTAAATCATATGAATTACATTCTCATTCATACAACCTCATGTAATTTTTTCCAATTGTTGACAGAGACAATATCAGCCCGATTCTTACATGTTCTCACAATAAATTTTAACATCTGGAT
>NW_018164862.1:1259674-1266869 GCF_001263595.1 Phalaenopsis equestris | reverse complement strand
AGAAATCTCAATTAAAACCAGTCAATTAAAACCAGAAGTAGTATAAAAATAAAGATAAAAACTTATCTCAAATCATCCACCAAACTCTTGAAGTTCCTTTGAATCTCCTCTCTTTTACAACACTCATGGGTCTCACACTAAAACTAAAAATAAAAAGGATAAAATAAATTTACGGTGCCTGAAAATCTCTCCAAAACTCTCTCCTTTCCAACACTTTTCAGAACTTTCAAGCACACTTTAAAAAGTCTCAACTTCCTTATTTTATAAATTTCCAAGAGGTGCCTTGATAACTCTTCAAAATGTGTCCCAATTCGATGTATTCTCGAAAGGATGCCTCCTTTCATAAGTATTTTAATAATATTTTCGTTTCTAGTGGTCATAACCACCCTCTTTACCCAATAGGTGCCTCAAATACCTCTTCAAAATTCGGTCAAATGAAGAAAACCGCCAAATAACTGCTTTTGGCACTTAAGCGTGGGGCCTCTGGCGCTTATGCACAGCCTTTTCTGTTGATCCGACGCGTAAGTGTCGGATCTGACGCTTAAGTGCCAAAAAACTTTAGCACAATTTTCACCTCTTTGCTCCAAATTTGATCATTTTTCACTCCTTTCAGCATTTTTCAACTTTTTACTTGTACCTGAAAGAAAAACACACAAATACATTCCATTAAAGCGCAATATCTCAAAAATAGGTATAAAAATGCGTCTAAAAACAATATATGTTTTAGGTGTATCAGCATCCTCCTAACTTAAACCAGTGATTTAGGGACTAAAACTAAGATTAGTCATTGATTTTCTATAACACTGAATCAAGGTTGAGAATTAAAATTGCTCATATTTGACACAATACATATTTAAACCATTTATCTCATCTCATTTCACCAAAAACTCATTGTAGTGGGAAAGATAAAGAGAACTACTTAGACTTCATGAGAAAGATACAACAAAACACAAATTTCATATATAAAAGAAAGTTCATACAATAATAATAAACAAACAACACTTATCTTATTCTCTTTCTCAAAATCCTTTGTAGCCTCTCTTAGGAAATGTAGGAAGAAGAAATCTCTCACTTCTCTCCCTCTCCAACACATTTTAGAGAAGGATTCCCACTTAAACTAACCATAAAAAATTAAAACTATAAAGAAAATAAATGAAAAATGGAGTGGAATGGCGTGGAACGATGTAAAGTGGCAAGAAGGAGCGCGAAGAGATGTGAAGGGGGGTGAAGGGTGTATTTTCTGATCAATTTTGGCTCTAAATAGAGCCTAGGGTCGGTTCTCCAATAAGTGCATCCAAAAACTCTTCAAAAAGCATCCAAATTCGTCGAATATTCTAGAAACAGGGTTTGCACCGACACTGGCGCCGTCGATGCCCATTCTGGCGTCGTTGGCACCAGTGGACATCTAATTAAATCAGTCTTCTCTCTCAAACAACACCGTCAGCGCTGAGCAATTTTTCAAAAACTCAATTTTGACTCCAAATTTCATCATTTTTGCTCCAAGTTCTAAAAATCAACAACCTGCAATAAAACATAAAAAACATTTTCCATTAAAGTGCAATATCACCAAAAATGAGTATAAAATATGAGTCTAAAAATGCATATATTTTTGGTGTAACAAAATCTCCCAAACTTAAATTTTACTTATCCTTAAGTAACTCTTTTACTACATAAAATAATGACTCATGGCAAAGATTTTAACTTCTAGATTTCCATATTTTAGTCTACTAAATACAATAGCATAACTTAAGAAAAATGTAAAATTACTCCAATTAATACTAAAGGTATAATAATATCTAGCAATAAAGTCTAAGATTTTTTATTCTCTATTCTTTTCAAGGAAAATTGTAAATTGTTTATATTAAAGCCACTTAGAATAGCCATATGAAAAAGAATTTCATAAAACTTTACTAGTAAATATGCAAATACTGAAATATAAATTTAGAAAATGTAGCCAAACCTTTTTTCTTAAGTTGATTCAAATGAAGCCAATTTTTAATTAGACATCTCCTCAAGCTTCTCCTCACATCTTTGTCTTTTTTTTTTTTATTTTTTTTCTTTTTTTCTATTTTCATTTTAGGATCATTTTAAAAACTTTTTTTCTTTTCTATTCTTTTCTTTTTTCATGTGAGGATTACTATATCTTGATAGCCTTTAATGATTTTGAACTTCATTATCCCCTTCTTAAAGTTAAAAACTTTTCACATTTCTTCACTTTATAAATTTATATTAGCTTTAAAGATTTTTCATAAAGTTTTATTCTTTTCTTCTTACATGAATCCCTAAGATTTTTAATACTTCAAAAATACAAATTCATTTACTTATAATAGAAAAACATAGTCTTATTATATCCTACCAAATATCTTAATCTCTAAAATTAACCTTTATTATTGAAAATTTTTATTTAAGTTTACTATATATTTAGAAACACAAATATAATTATCTAAAGTTACCATCTAATGCCAAAGGTCATGTTAAATTTTAAAATATTTTGAAAATATAGCTAATTGGGGACAAATAAAATTAAGTTTCTTTTCTTTAAAAAAGAATTTTTCTTCCCCCCCCCCACCCAAACTTAAAATTTTAAAATATTTTGCATGAAAAACTAAAAAATAAAGGGTGAAAGAAAACATTTAATACATAAATAAAAGACTTACCTGTTGAAGGTTCTGATTTGAAACTTAACTCTAAAATATTACAGGTGCTAATATGAAAAGCTACAAGACTTAAAACATTAAATAAAACATAATACACATAAAAATTTGCTGAGAAAGAGTTAACTACAAATACATCCAACAAAGTACTAAAAACTAAGAACAGTTCTAAATGGTTCCCAATGTAAAAACAGTCTCACAAATCTACAGTTCTCAATTCAACATAACATTTAAAATAAAGTATCACAATCTAAAAACAAACAGTCTCAACAATAAAAAACAACATGTAAAAACAGTCTCACAAATTTACAGTTCACAATTCAACATAACATTTAAAATAAAGTGTTACACTCTAAAAACAAGCAATCTCAATAGTAAAGTACAATAAAAAATAAACTAAATAAAAATCTAACTAAAGTATCACTCCTCATGTATCTGACCATCACATCATCATGCGCAACATCATATTCAAACTTTTTTCTAGTCAAATCATCATTGTGTGCATTCCTGACCTCCATATTTTCCATTCTACATTCCATTCTCAAGTTATCTCCCTGTTGGATCATCATCTGCTACATAAGTTTTTGGATAGTAGGGGTGCTAGAAGTAGTACTTGAAGTAGAAGGAATATCCCTGGTTCTACTTCCAGATCTCCATCCAACATGAGATTCATAAGTCTTTATATTGGCAGGCCCAATAGGTTTTAGAGGTTCAATCCTCTCCTCATCTACTCTAAAATCAACTTATGTCTGTTCACATAGTGTGAAGATCAGGGCAGGGTGTGCTAAACCACCAGTAGTCTCTCCAAAAGCAATAGATCGAGTGTTTCTATAAATAATAGAGCCAACATCTATTCTTCTAATTTGCTGGATACAGAAGTTTAAGATGGCTCTATCCTTTGTAACCTCACTAAGATGATTTGTTGGTATCATTCTTCCAGAAATAAAGTAGTGTCAGGCCTTAGATACTACATTTAACATAGAAAGAGGAAAATTTACCTTAACACCATTCTTTACCTTCTATGCTCCTCTTCCATCAGTAAGAAAAGAAATAACTTTATCTAAGGCCTCATTTGTAGCAGAAAATGATTTGTATTGGCAACTATACACATCTTCTAACTAATAAAATTCGTTAATTTTCCTTAGAGTAAACTCTATCATTTTTCTCTATAACTCTTTCCTCATCAGCCTCCAAGAGATTCACATAGAACTCTGTTGACCTCACTTTTGGTTGAGGTTCAGTTTTTCCTCTTTAGTAGCATAAGGTCTAGCCATAGGATTTTCCTATTGACTATTCTTAGAAAACTAGACAATGAACCCTCACCATTAGAAATTTCAAACTCTTCTCTACTCAACTTGAAGTTCCACATATGGGTCCTAACCTCTAGCACTTAGTAGGAACTATGGGGGAAACTCAAGACGAGTCACTCTTAGGACTGCTGCACCTTAGGGTTGACCCTGGGTGTTGGTCTAGGGCTAAGGCACTTACTTGCAACCACTTGTACTCACAATCACTCATTACCTTAAACCCATAACTTTTAGGCTTTGGTCCCTTGATACTTTTGGGAGACTCCTGTAGGTGGTTCCCTAAACCCATTAGCCCTAGGCTAAGGTTTAGCTAAGACCGCTACATAGAGGACCCAAAATGGGGTTTCCATTGATCCATGGCTTATTTATGGTGGTCGGTATTCCAACTCTACTAAGATACCCAACATAGCATTTTGCCCCTAAATTCCCCAAACTACCCAGATACCCTTGGGACCCCAAATTTGGCCAAAATCTCCAAACCTAGCTAGAATACCCAACTTGACTTGAAAAATCATTTCAAATACTTTGAAAACACCCAAACTACTCAAAATCCCCAAAGTGGCCAAATTACCAAAATACCCCTCTTTAGCCCAAATTCAAAAAATTCCAAAAAAATCCCAAAAATTCCCAAAACCTCTTAAATATTCCCAATTTCTTTTTTCTCAACTATCACATGACCTAATTTGGCCAATTTAGCCATCTTTGATCAAAACCCCCAAATTACCCTTTAAAGGCCCATATTTTCCCCAAATCACTCCAAATGTCCATCAATTTGATCCAAATCTCCCCAAATTTCAATCCTAAACTCAAATTAACTTTTGATATGGCCAAACTAGACTAAATCCAAGTTTAATTGGCCCATGATTTGAGCCCAATTTTGGTATAGGTCAAACCCCCAATTTTGCTCACATGACCTAATCTCACCAAATTGGACCCATAGCCTAGTCAATTGGCCCTAATTAATGTTTCAAAATCTTTATAACATTCCTACACATCAAAATCAACCATCAATTTGCCTTGATGAAGCCTCAAATCCAGTTGATTTTGGCCTAAATCCAAAATTCCTAAATTTAGCCCCAAATTGCCTAAGTCCCCAAATTTCACCCAATTGATTGCCTTAACCCCAAAATTGGCATCCAATTCATGTTGAAAACTCTTCATGGGGTCCCTATTGACCATTTACAATAATCAATTTGGAATTAGCCCAAGGCTAGCTCAACCTAGACCCAAGCCTAGCACAACATAACCAAATTAATTAAGTTTCAAAATTCCCTCAAATTGACCCTTCAATTGAGCTCAAAACCACTTCCATCCTTCACCAAAGTTGTTCATTATGATCATCCACACCAAATGCAATATTTATTTGGGCCAATTGACATGGCTAGCCTAGACCAAACCCAAGACTTGGTCATTTGCACCCACTTGGACCCATGCACTAAGGGTGACCTAACCACCCTAAAGCAACCAAATTAACTCCACCTCATCCATTAGTTGACCCCTAAGACTGAGCAAAACCCATCTAACCACCTAAGCAAATCCATGGACCAAAGTTCCCCAAATTAAGGGATCTTATTCCCAAAAATACACATGCTTAAGATATCATTGCCAAATCAAAGCACATTTGCATTAAATTGTTGTGACAGATTTCTTTGGATGCCCTGAGCACATAGCCACCTCCCCTTGGCCGGCAGACTAGCCTAGTGGCCAGAAAATGGCCAAACCATGAGCCACCCCCATGGAGCTTCACCTAAATGAAACCTACAGGCTAGCTCAGCCAAATTGAATTGTAGAGCTCCTCTGCCCTCCACCTAAGCACCACATTACACCCCCTAATTGGCCATGACAGCCACCATAACCCCATTTTTATAAAAGGCCACCTCCATGACCGTTGACAGAGACTTTATTTATGCTTAAAAATACAAGTATTTAATATTGTTGCTATAAGATTTAATTCCTCAGCAACGACACCAAAAACTTAATAACGGTTATAGATTCGATAAAGATGTATATATAAAATATTTAATAATGGTAAACTCACACTTATCAACGCAAATATACGTATCACTCAAGTAATATATGACTCTAATAAAGTCCTAGATATCGATCCCACAGGGAGTAATATTAGAACTACGAACTAAATTTTTAGAAAATCAATACTTAATCACAACAATATAATCCAAATTGCTTATCTGTCACTAATAGGCAATTGAAATAAATATTTAATTTTAATAGCTCTTAAATAACTAATTATACTAATAAAGTTTCTAATGTGAAATTCAATATATAAGAAAGCATCATTCTCATTGTCAAGAAATTATAGTGAATGGATAAAGTGAATCAGTTCAAATTGTATTGTGTCAAATAGGAGCATACATATTCTTTACCCTTTGGTCCAGGCACAGAGAACATTGACTAATCCTATGCTTGGTTACTGAATCTGCGGCTAGGCTGGGAGGATACCGGCTCTCACTTCGGAGCTCCCACGTTCCCCTCGCCTGAGGGCTAACATCTACACTTCAGCACCCAAACGATAGAACCGAATTGCGGATTTTAGTCTGTCACTCTAAAATTTCCAATTCTACGCCCGATAATTTTATTTCTCTATTTATTTGCACCCAACTTTCTAGGGCTTTGACCTCCCTGAATCTTGGATGTAATTTTCACTTTAGTTGTAAAATTCAACATATTTTAACAAATCAATTGGCCAGATTGAAAGTAAATTAAGATTGAAGTGAAAAGATCATCATAATTTTTTTAATATTTTCATGACTCCACCAATTCAAATCACCATTTCACAAATCTCAAGACAAGGAGAAAGACAGAGAAAACTACTCAGATCTCATGGGGAAAACAAAGCAAAACTCGGAATTCATATATAAAAGCAAATTCATACAATCTATAACAATAAATGAACTTATCTCTAATTTCTCCCCAACTAAACTCCTTGAAATTCCTCTGAATCTCTTCTTAATCTCTTCCTTTCTTTACAACACACAAAATTCTTCTTTGAAGTGGCAAGGAGGAAGAAATCTCTCACTTTCCCTCCACTCTTACAATCTCTCGAAGAATTCCTCACAATCTAACCCTAAATTAAACTCTATACACTCTACTGGAACCTCTCTAACACTTGCAACTCCCTCCTCCTGAGCCTCCAGTGCCTTCAGAGCCTCCAATTTTCAGCCAAAAGTCTTCTTTTAAAGATGTAGAAGAGTTTTCCCAAGAGTTGCCTAAGCA
>NW_018164862.1:1249858-1259664 GCF_001263595.1 Phalaenopsis equestris | reverse complement strand
CATCTCCCCCCAATCAACTCCTCTTTTTAAAATCCCCGCCGATCTCGCCGTCGGCGACCTCGAGGGCGTCCTTGGCGGGCCTTCTAAAATAATTGATCTGGAGTCTCGGGAAATTCTCGCCGTCGGCGCCGTTGGGCTCGCCGTTGGTTCCCTAGTTCAATTCTTCACATTTTGGTCCTTTACGCTCGAAATCCGCTCCTTTTTACATATTTTTGCTTCAATGATCATAATTCATCATACGTGCAACAAAACATAAAAAATACCCTTCTTTAAAGTGCAATATCATCAAAATCAGTATAAAATAGGTATGAAAATCTCAACATATTTTCCTTTGGTCAGCCGTTGAGCTAAGTGCTGAAAATTTCTTAGAGAGAGCCTCCCAAACTTCTCAAAGAGCTTCTCTGAGATCCCCTCAGTGTAATCCAACTCCCCCCACCCAAAAATAGCACCGACAAACTCCTTTATCATTGGTACAACAACTATAGCGTAGTGTAGCACAGAACTTCCCAACGCCTCTGCACAATAATTTTCTCAATCTGTGAACTTGGATTACTCAATCCATGATTGACAAAACATCTCTCCTTGATAAGTCACTTTTTCATAATGACTTTGTCGTATAATTTTTGCGCGTCAAAACTGATAAACTTTCTTCTATTGAAAACTTCATAGCTTAAAGTATTTCTGGAATTATAAGCCAAGGAATTCGAAATTAGGAAGTTTCTGGTCGTTCAAGGCAATTTTTAGCCATGGAATTTGAAATCCCGCCAAAGTCCACTGAATTCACTCTGGACGCACGAAACTGCTCGAGACACCGTCGGCGCTCCCGATGGCGTTGTCGGCGCCATGGTCCATTAGGCGGGCGACGTTGGCGCCAGAGGCCAAAATCATGTCTTTTAATTTTTTTGTTCAATTCGATTCCAAATTTTCCTCCAACAGCAATATTTGTCTTAATTTATGATATATAAAATTGTGTAGGATTCAAAAATATTATTATCTCCTAATACATAAAAACACTTACCCACAAAGTGCTTGGTTTAACGTCGTCAGCCCGACGTACCATTTGTTTTATCGGGATGACTTAACATTAAAATTTCTTTAAATTTTGGTATGTGTCCTTCATAATAATATTTCAATCGATGCCCATTAACTTTAAATATCTTTCCAATTTTATGATCCATAATGATAGACTTTAATCACTTTTAATGGTCGTAACCTTCTAGATTTCAATTTTCCTGAAAATAATCTCAATCTTGTGTTATATAATAAAACTTTTTGTCCAGGTTCAAACTTCTTCTTTTCCGATCATACCATATTTTCATTTTCTCTTTATAATTTTTTGCATTATCATATGTTTCATTTCTAATCTCCTCAAGTTCATTGAATTACAAAATCTTTTTTCACCAGCATCTTTTAGATTAAAATTAAATTACTTAATAGCCCAAAATGCTTTATGCTTCAATTCTATTGGTAAGTGACATGTTTTTTTCCAAAAATGGGGTCATTCCAATAGAAGTCTTATAAGCAAGTCTATATGCCCATAATGTAGTATCTAATCTAGCAGACCAACCCATTTTATGAGGATTTATAGCTTTTTCTAAAATTCATTTTTTTCACGATTTGATAATCTTACTAGACCGTTGGTCTGAGGATGATAAGCAATAGATAATTTATGTATAATATCATATTTTCTTAATCATTTTCTCGATTCTTTTATTCCTAAAATGAGATCCTCAGTAATAATTACTCTCGGTGTTCCATATCTTATAAAAATATTTTTATTTAAAAACTTAGAAAAACTCTGAGCATCACATTTAGGTACAACAATAGCTTTGATCCATTTAGACATATAATCAACAACAAGTAATATATATATATATATATAAGTTTCCAAATGAAGGCATAAATGGTCCGATAAAATCCAATCCCCACACATGAAAAATTTTAACTTCCAATGTGTAATTTAGAGGCATTTCATTTCTTCTAGAAATATTTCCTACTCGCTAACATCTACTCGCTGTTTTAATATATTTATTAACATCTCTAAAAAGAGTAGGCCAATAAAACTTGGCTTGCAAAATTTTATATGCAGTTTTATTTGTTCCAAAATGTCCTCCAAATTCAGAATCATGACATCTTTCAATTATTTATTGAGTTTCTTCACTAGACACACACCTTCTAATAATTAAATCTTTACATTGTTTATATAAATACGAGTCATCCCAAAAATAGAATTTTGAATCATATATAAATTTCTTTAATTGTTGATTCTTAATATCTTGTGGTAAAATATCACTTACAATATAATTTATTATATCGGCATACCATGGTGTATTTATTTCATCAATATTATATAATTGTTCATCAGAAAAAATTTTTAAAATTTCATTTGCAAAATTAGTTAATATTTTTTTTTCTATTCTAGACAAATGATCAGCTATTTGATTATCATTTCTCTTTCTATCAACTACAATAAAATCAAACTTTTGCAATAAAAGTATCCATCTAATTAATCTTGGTTTAACATCCTTCTTTTGCTTCAAGTATTTGATAGCAAAATGATCTGTATGCACTATACATTTGGTTACAATCAAGTATGGTCTAAATTTATCAAAAGCATAGACAATAGCTAATAACTCTCTTTCAGTAGTAGTGTAGCTAATTTGAGCATCATTTAGAGTTTTACTAGCATAATATATTACTTTAAAAACTTTATTGTGCCTTTGTCCTAAAACAACTCTAATAGCATAATCACTAGCATCGTACATTATTTCAAATGGTTTCTCCCAATCAGGTGGGACTATTATAGGTGTAGTGATTAATTTTTCTTTCAATAATTCAAATGCTTTTATGCATTCCTCATTAAAATCAAATTTTGTATCTTTTTCTAAAAGTTGGCATAATGACTTAGTTATTTTTGAAATGTCATTACTAAATATTGACATCATACATCTCTGAAATGTCGCAGGTGCATTTCATAGTCCAAAAGACATTCTACGAGAAGCAAATGTTCCATAAGGGCTTGTAAATAATGTTTTCTCTTAATTCTCATGAGCAATTAGAATTTGATGATAACCGATATATCCATGTAAAAAGCAATAATATTTGTTTCCAGTCAATCTATTCAGTTCATTCTATCCAACATTTGGTCTAAAAAGGGTAAAGGAAAGTGATATTTCCTGGTGGCCATATTTAATTTTCTGTAGTCTATAAAAATTTGCCAAGAAACAATACAAATTTGCTAACTAGTAACTTGTCTTATTGGAATTAATTCATTTTTCTCACTTTCTTCAAGAGTCACTCCTTCTTTTTTTAGAACACAGTGAATTGGACTCACCCAAGCACTATCTGAAATAGGATATATAATTATATAATTCCAAGATATATAATTCCAACATCTAATCATTTTAAGATTTCCTTTTTAACAACTTCTTTCATTATTGGGTTTAATCTCCTATGAGGATCAACTTTAGGTTTGTATTGATCATCTAAGAGAATTTCGTGCATACAAATCAAATGACTAATTCTTTTAATATCTACTAAAGTCCATCCAAAAGCCTTTTTATATCTTTTCAACATTTTTATTAATTTTTGTTCTTGAATTTCAGTTAACTCAGAAGATACAATAACAGACAATATAGATGAATCTCCTAAAAACACATATTTTAAATCAGCAGGTAATATTTTCAGTTCAAGTTTAGGTGGTTTAATACTTGAAGGAATAAATTTTTTATTATCATTTTTCAACAAATCTAAATTTTCAAATTTGTCCTGAATATAATCTAAATTTTTTTCTTTCATTTTATTCTCATTCTCACTAAATTTTTCTTGCGTTAATTTTTCTTCAACTCTTTCTTAAATTGCTCATTACTTAGATAATCAGTAATTTCCATCCTAAAACATTTATTATTCTTTTGTATTGTAGGATATTTCATAACTTTTACAATATTAAATGTTACTTCTTGATTATTAACTCTCATTATTAATTCTCCTTTTTGTACATCTATCACGTTGCAAGAAAAGGTCTCCCCAAAATAATAGGAATCTCTTTAACTTCCTCTATATTTAATACTATAAAGTCTATAGGAAAGATAAATTTATCCACTTTTACTAATACATCTTCTATAACTCCTTTAGGATATGTTATTGATCGATCAGCTAACTGAGGAGTTACGGTAGTAGGGGAAATCTCTCCTAAATCCAAATGTTTAAAAATCGATAGAGGCATAAGATTAATACTAGCTCCTAAATCACATAAGGCTTTTCCAAAACTTTTCACCAATTGCACAAGGTATAGTAAAACTACTAGGATCTTTTAACTTTTCAGGAAGCATTTTCTGAATAATAGCACTACACTCTTCATTAAGTGCAACGGTCTCATGATCTGCAAACTTCCTTTTCTTGTTTAGTATATCTTTCATAAATTTCACATAACTTGGCATTTGTTCTAAAGCCTCAATGAAAGGAATGTTTATCATTAACTTTTTAAGGATTTCAAAAAATTTTATAAATTATTTATCTTTGAGGAAACATTGGTAATAATTTTTCTAAGGGAACTTATGTTTGTTTATTTTCATTATGGTCAGTTTCCATCTCTTACTTCTCATCAACTTCAGTTTCCCTTTAGATTTTTGTTTCAACTTCTTTTCCATTTTGTAATTGAATAGCTTTAATTTTCTCCTTATTTTGATCTTTTGGATTACTTCCACAGTACTCGGAAGATTTCCTGAAGGTCTATTACTAAGTGCAGTAGCAAAATGTTCTAATTGATTTTCAATATTTCTAATAGCATCCCCTTGATTTTGTATTTGATTTCCCATATTCAACATTACTTCTTCCGTAGTCAACTTCTTTTCTTGAACTTGTGGGTTAGAGTTAGAGTTAAATCCAGGAGGATAATAAGGTCGATAATTAGGATTTTCTTGATTATTTAAATTTCCTGAGGGGTTCATTGAATTGTTATAATTATTCCAACTAAAATTAGGGTGATTTTTCCATCCAGGGTTGTAATAGTTAGAATAGGGATTGTTATTTCAATTATTTATAACATTTAAAGTTTCATAAGATGATTGAGTATCAATTATCTGCCCTAGTGAATTTTCCTCTAATATTGGTGTCATTTGAGAATAGTTCACTCCAATTTGATCAATCTTTTTCGATATAGCAGCAATTTGAGATGCTAAAATTGAAATTGCATCAGAGTCATGAATATTAGCTACTCTCTTAGGATTTACCCTTTCAGATGGCCATTGAAAATTATTAGTAGCCATTTTCTTTATTAAAGAGTATGCTTCATCAAAAGGTTTTGACATTAGTGATCCACCTGCATCAACATCTGTAATAGATCTATGTGATCCCACTAATCCATTGTAAGAAGTTTGAATTATTAGCCAATCTGATAAAGCATGATGTGAACATTTTCTAAGGAGATCCTTAAATCTTTCCCAGGCTTTATATATCGATTCCCCTTCAAACTGACAAAAATATGTAATATTGTTTCTGAGCTTAGTAGTTTTTTAGGGTGGAAAATATTTAGCCAATAATTTTTGTGATGGTTCTCCCCAAGTTCTTATAAATCCAAGTGCTAATGAATTTACCTAAGCTTTAGCTTTATCCCTTAATGAAAAAGGAAAAAGTCTAAGCCTAACAGCATCATTAGACACTCCATCATATTTAAAAGTAGCACAAATTTCAAGAAAACTAGCAATATATAAGTTAGGATCTTCAGTAGGTGTTCCTCCAAACTGATTATTTTATATCATTTGGATAATAACATGTTTAAGCTCAAATGAATTAGCAATAACATCAGAATTTTGAATAGTTAAGTGAAGTTCATTTGCTATTGAATTCGCATAATCTTTTAAAGGTTTTTATCGATTTTCATTTATTTGATCATCTAAGTTATTTGCCATTTTGTTCAAATTTTTAATTTCTTTTTGTTATTTTTGAATTTTTCTAATAGCACGTTCTAGTTCCGAATCGTAAGGTTCTAAACCTTCATATCCAATATTTCGCATAAACAAATATAATAAGCAAAGAAAATTTTCTTAAAAATACTCATAAATATAGTTAGTTATTTTTTTTTATTTTTTGTATTGTCTCTAAATTTCCTAATTTACCAAATCTATTTAATTTATCGTTACCCTTCCCCAGCAATGGCACCAAAAACTTGATCTGACTTTTTTATATGCTATGCTTCATGAAGTTGACACCACTACTTGAAGATTTTAATCCCCGGCAACGGTGCCAAAGGCAACGGTGCCAAAAACTTGCGGTGCCAAAAACTTGATCCCGGTTGAATAAAGTTGTGTAAAATTTATAAAGTTGACTCTATTTTTTAACGAAGCCAAAAATTTAATATTGTATTTTATGAATAATAACGTTAAAAACTTAATGTTAAAATTCTACGCAAGTATACATGTCGTTATCAAGTAATATAAGACTTTCTATTTATGTCCCAAATAGCAATCCCACGGGGAAGGTTTAATTTTTGAGATGATAAATTAACTAGGAAATCCATAGAAATAAAATGAAATTACTTTCACTAATTTTGAATGTTTAAGATACTATCAAAACTAAATTATTAACTACAAGCAGAATTTAAATGCAGAGTTTAATTTAGTAACTACTAAACTATGTTTATGTGATGAAGTTTTCTAACATGGTTTTCTAACATGAAAAAGCCTAACATGAAAAAGCATCTTTCCCACTACACTAAGTTTTTGGTGAAATGAGATGAGATAAATGATTTAAAATTTTTATTATGTCAAATAGAAGGAATTTTAATTCTTTACCCTGATTCAGTGTTATATAAAATCATTAGCTAATCTTAGGTTTAGTCCCTAAATATGTGGCTATCGTAGGAGGATACTGGCTCCCACTCCAGAGCTCTCACTTCTCTTCACCTGAAGGCTAACTCTCGCTTTAGTTTTTAAACACTAAGATCGAATTGGGGATTTTTTAGTTTGTCACTCTAAAACCTCTAATTCTACACCCAACAATATATATTTCCCTATTTTTTTGCACTTAATTCCATGAACAAAATAATCCTTCATGGACTTACATGTGATTCTCACTCTGTTGTAGAACTCATACTCCATTTTCAATATCATATGTTTCACAACATATTTTAACAATTCAATTGGTCAGATCTAAAAGTAAATTAAGAGCAGAGTTGAAAGAGTTGAAAAACCATTTCAACATTGACACATCCAAACTATCTCTTCATTTCACCATATCTTAGAGTAGGAAGAAAGATAAAGGGAACTACTCGTACTTCATGAGAAAGATACAACAAAACACAAATTTCATATATAAAAGGAAGTTCATACAACATTAATAAACAAACAACATTTATGTTAATCTCTTTCTCAAAGCAAATCATTTGTAGCCTCTCCTAGGAAATATAGGAAGAAGAAATCTCTCACTTCTCTCCCTCTCCAACACTTCTTAGAGAAGAACTCACACTTAAACTCACCATAAAAACTTAAAACTATAAAAAAAAATAAATGAGTAATGGTGTGGAATGGCGTGGAACGATGTAAAGTGGCAAGGAGGAGCACGAAGAGGTGTGAAGAGGGGCAAAGGGCGTCTTTTCTGATCAATTTGGCTCTAAATAGAGCCTAAGGTCGGTTCTCCAATAGGTGCATCCAAAAACTTTTCAAAAAGGGTCCAAATTCGTCGAATCTTCTAGAAACAGGGTCTGCAACAACACTGTCACAGTCGGCTCCCATTATGGTGTCGTCGGCGCCAGTGGCTATCTAATTAAATCCATCTTCTTTGTTAAACGGCGCCGTCGGCGCCCAGTCTGGCGCCGTCGGTGCTGAACAATATTTCAAAATCTCTATTTTGACTCCAAATTTCATCGTTTTTTCTTCATTTTTGCTCCAAGTCCTAAAAATCAACCTGTAATAAAACATAAAAAATACCTTCCATTAAAGTGCAATGTCACAAAAAAATGAGTATAAAATATGGGTCTAAAAGTGCATATATTTTTGGTGTATCAAAACGTCCCATAGGCCACTAGCGATGGTCAGAAATCCCTCAGGAAGCACAGGACAAGTGTTCACGCACCCATCACAAAACTTATCGTTGTCGAATGTCGATACGTCCCATAAGCCAATTAACGATCGTTGCATGGATTAATAAGTTTTTTAGCCACTCTCAGAGCACTTTTTTCTAGTGTAATTGTGTCATTTCTCTGAGTGTAACTGCGTGAGTTCCCCGAGTGTAATTACGTCGGTTCCCTGATTATAAGATCATCATTTTGCCGAGCATAAAATAATTAGACAAAGCTCCATTAGCTATATTAAATATGTAAAATAACAAACTTTTAGATGTTATGAATGTAAAAAAGCCCCTTATTATATTAAGTTGTTAAAAGATAAGAAGGGTTATACATAACAATTATGATAATGTTCTTTCTACAAGCAGGGATAACTTTAGGGAAGAACTTCTTTAGATCGTCACCACTCCAAGTTCAAGGGACATCGTTCCCCACGAATGTCTTCAATTTTTATGCTTTGGGTTCAGCTCTCTCGTGGATGATGTAAGGGCCATTCAAGGTTTTATCCAACTTCCCGATAACTTGCCCCTTGGCAACAGGTGACATGTTTAGTAGCATGCTAAATTTTCATTTATATTTAAAACTTATTTTTGATGAAATTGCACTTTAAAGTAATGTATTTTTATGTTTTTGTTGTAGGTATCAAAGGTAGGAGATTTGGAACAAATTGGAGCAGAAACAGAGCGAAAGGGAGGCGAATGGAGCAATTGAACTGACATCTAATCGCCACTATTGGAGCTTAGATATCATTTCATGGCACCATCACGTCGTATATGGGGAGCTTAAGTGCTAGACTATATCCAAACACCCAAGAAAGTGATGTCATGGTGCCAGATATTGGCGCCTACTCGCCAAGCATATTCTGATAAACAGAGAAGGCAGCACCTAGGCGCCACAGACTAGCGCTTAGGCGTAAGTGAATTCCTAGACATTCCTAAGAAGATGGCGCCTAGGCACCAGAACTGTCTTGGACAGTTTTTGGAGCATTTATACATAGAATTTGAGGGTTAATTCTGAGGGAGGTAGTTCAAAATTGGAGAAGAACATCTTTGAGAAATTAAGAAGAAAGAAAGGAGTGCAGGAAAGTGGAGGATATATTTAGGTTTTTGTTTCTTATGCATTTCTTTTAAGAAATATGAGTAAAATTGTAAGGGATTTTTGTTGGCAGTGCAAGGAGGGCTTGGAGATCACCTGGGGAGGAGTTTTCTCTTCGGTTCTTTAGGAGAAAGATAAGTCTTTTATTACATATTGTTTTGTATTAGTGTAAACTCATTTTGTGTGACTTTGCTTTATTATAAGATGATGTGTTATTGTGTTTATTCCATGCATTGCAAGTAGATCCCTTGTACTTTTTTCTTGTGATGAATTGGTAATATGTGCAGGAAGGTGGATACATTTAGAATAATTTTTTCTTCATGATTGTGATGTTTTTTTTTTACTTCACGCTTTGTTTGCATATCGATCTAGTCATTTGGTATGTTAAAATCTGTTGTAAATCCATATAGATCTGAGAGGTTTATGAATTTAAAAACTATTAGAAACTATGTTGTTCTATAGGGTGAAGGAAAAGTAATATTTAGATCAATGCAAATAAATAGGTGTCGGCACTATTTTTGGTGTGGGGTTTGCCCGTAAGAAGCTGTCGATCATCGGAATTGAAATCCCGTTGCCTGCTTCGGAATGACGTTTTAAAAATTTTTATTTTTGAAAAAGATGAAGTCAAACTGACTCCATAATTTTCATA
>NW_018164862.1:1248834-1249104 GCF_001263595.1 Phalaenopsis equestris | reverse complement strand
CCGGGCTGCCTACCATGTAAGCTCCAAGCTCCTTGTTGTAGCAGAATTCAAGTTTTTCTAGGTCATTTGGTTATAATGTCAAATCAGGTGACCCTATGGTTAAAGTTCTTTAAATTTTATTATGGGCATATTAAAGTTGATTAAAGCGACTTCGATCAAGGTCCCACGGTTCCATCATCCCGGCACCACTATTTTCTATTGGAATCACTTAGTCCAAATGAATTTACTAAACTCAACTTAATGAGTTCCATAATTTCATTTAGACCGTGG
>NW_018164862.1:1245778-1246131 GCF_001263595.1 Phalaenopsis equestris | reverse complement strand
CCTAGACTTAACCAAATCACTTCAGGTTTGATCCTATGGACTCGTCTAAGTGAGACGAACATATCCATATGGTTAAGAGGGCATAAAATCAAGCTTAAGTAAATGGAGAATCAAAATAAGCTCGGGAGAATGGGGAGTTTTATACCTTTGCTCTGAGAAGGGAAGCTTCGATCAGAGATGCTCGGTACGCTCGTTGGGGTCCAAGGAGGCTATGGATTGAGTCCCTGGTCTTGGTGTAAAGCTTAAATATGAATTCGACCACAACCGAATTTGGGTGTTGGTCTAGAGCTATGACCAAGGCTCTTTAGAAGGGGGATTTGATGAGGCTTTGACTTATTTCACTCTTGTGAAGG
>NW_018164862.1:1245300-1245678 GCF_001263595.1 Phalaenopsis equestris | reverse complement strand
ATTATAATTGATTTAAGAAATAAATAATCCAATTTCTAGAACTGGTTTTGCTTAGCTCGGTGATTAGTGCCTTTTGCTCCATAAAATGACATCTTTATTATAAGCTTTAATCTGCTTTTATAACCCGGTGATAAATATAAGCTAGAATGCCAAACGTTGGGATTTGGTCCAAACGACGGGATTTGGTAACATAGGCTTTAATTTGGTTTGATAATCCTGTGATAAGTATAAGATAGAAAGCTGATTTGGTCCAAACGATGGAATTTGAACAGCAGGAAGCCAAAACGCTGGGAAGCAGAAACGCCGGCTGAAAGGAGCCGAATGATCACTTTAATTATTTTAGTAATTAGCATTTAACAATTCAAACTCTTTTTCACC
>NW_018164862.1:1231755-1245200 GCF_001263595.1 Phalaenopsis equestris | reverse complement strand
TTCCACGTTATAACGTTGACTGATTACGTCTAGTAGGCGGTGTTTGACGGAGGTCAGCGGTGATCGGCGACGTTCCACGGTGGTCGGCGGTGGTCAACGGTCGTTGTCGACGGTCAGTGGTGGTCGACGGCGATCGACGAGCTCTATTTATAGTGTTTTGAGTGCAATTAATGCAGGAATATGAACCATTTTGATCGGACGGTCCGGAGAGCTTCCTTTGATCAGATAACATTTGATGGACATTTGAGTGCCTTAATGATGTCGAAATTGAGCAATCTTGGGCTCGTTGGATTCATCTTTTTGAGACGCTCGATTCGACTATAAACTCGCTAGATTTGATATTTTTTTGACCTTTCAAATGCCTCCGGAAATCCTCCAGTAATGGTTTAATAACTTGATCTGGGCTTGATTTGACTCGGATTGGACTAACTTTTATATCATTAGGTCCGTCTCATCGAGCCGATCAGTTTGACTATAAGTTTACTGAAATCGGAGCTCCGGATGGCTCTTAATCGAAATTTGAATTTATCTTGTTCAAAAAATTGCACCGAGATTCGTGTGGGATGATGAAAATTTGTCGTGGCGTGTCAATAAGTATATTGAGATTTACTGTGATGAGACTTTTAATTTGCTTATCCGAACATAAACTTTGTTTATAAATATATTATTTTATAATTAATATATTTTGCATTATAAAAAATTATTTTAATTATAATTAACATAAGTAATAAAACTATTCAACAAAAAAATATTAAATTATTTTATAAATATTATTTCGTCTAAGGGTCAATCGACCCTAGCCTCTTCATCAATGAATAGTTGGAGGAGTTAAAGAAACTTCTTTAGAGCCCAACTAAGTGGCTTACCGACTTGATGATGCAACAATATATCATGTCCTCCTCCTATCTCTCTAACGATAGAACATTTCGACCTTGAATAATAGATTTAAGTGTTTCTAATCACATGACTGGTGATACTCATGCTCTCATCAACTATCAAGTACTCATCAACTTTAAGTTTGTTAGCGTTTTCGATGGATCTCACTCCCGGATTATTGGTAAAGGAGAAGTGAAAGTCTATAAAGTTATTTAGCTCTCTTATGTGATATATGTTTCTCAATTAGATTCCAACTTACTTTCAATTAGCAAGCTTACTCATTACTTTAATTGTATTACTAAATTCTATTATAATTCTTGTGAATTTCAGCTGATGGATTCAGGAAAAGCTACCGACTAACAGTGTTGAATTGCATTAAGATGTATATATGCTCAAGAAAGCTATTCTTTTAAGAAACAAGTGTCTTCTCCACCATCCTCTTCTCATATTCTCAAGTTTATTATATCTGAGTTTGTTGAAAGTCAAGTTTTATTATGGGATTGTCATACCAGTCATCATAATTTTATTGTGTTGCAAAGCTATGCACTCATCTTTTCATTTTAAAAGATCAAAATTTTAAAAGTACGAAACCTGCCAATTAGCTAAACATACTCGCCATGTCCATCATGTGTCTTAGTACAATCCCTCATATCCTTTCTGTATCGTCCATAGTGACATTTGGGGTCCATCAAAATTAGAAATCTTTATTGGATCTAGATGATTTGTCTCATTTATTGATGACCACACTAAAGTAGATATTCTTCATGAAAAAAAAAAATATGAAACTGCATAAATATTTCAGTCCTTCCATAACATGTTTTTCACCTAGTTATAATATAAATTTCAGATTCTCAAAACATATAATGCAAACAAATACTTCAACGTCTCTATCCTTAGACCCTATCTCACAAATTCAGATTTATCACCATTAGATTTTGATCGTGATATTCTTAAAATTTTGGGGCCACTTGCTCAGCATTATCTTCAACTATATAAGTCATGTCCAATAGGATAATTGTGTAGAAAGCCTTTTTGTTAAGGTTTTAGGACTAGTATATATAAGTTTTTAATTTAGATATATGTTGGCTTATGAATGTTCTGATTCATCTTGGTTTTATATAAATTTATATTTGTTTATAAATAATTATTTTGTATATGTTTATATGTATTTTCTTTTTCACATACACTTAAATTAATTGAATTGATGGAAAATTAATTTAGATAACTTAAGGTGTTAGGAACCTTTGGATATGTGCATAATACTTTCATAAAATGAAAAACTATTCCCAAAGGCAATTTAGAATGTCATTATAAAGCATCCTAAAAAGTTAAGTGTATGTTATGTATATATTACACCTAAATGGGGGCATGATTAAATTAATGTCAATGAATGCCAAATTTTTTAAGATTAACTTACCAAGTATTATGGAATTAAAAGGTTATCTTAATTTATACAAGCCAACTAAATTTGAAGAATATTTAGTATTATTTGTTGATGGTATGAATATAAATAGCCATCATTAAAGTGACAAATAATTAAGTGTAACACTTTTTGGTCGGTTTTTTCTATCATTTTAGGATCCAAATAGCCATAATATACTAAAAAGGCAAAGCATTATAAATTTATAATATTGCACCCCTTGTTTAATATTAAAGATGAAACACCTGTGTATGATCCCTTATACATTTATGACTATAATTTAAAATGTATATTTTCCTCTCATGCTTATGAAAATTGTATAGCATGAATAGAATATTACATGAGCTCCATAACAAGAAATTAAGTTGGAGCTTTTACTAATTTTTCTCGAGATGAAATATAGATTAAAATGGATTTTCCTAGAAATTAAGTGTATAATAAATGACATGACCGAAAAAAAAAATACAAAGCATGTATAGTAACAAAAGACTATGCTTAGCAGGTAGATACAGATTACAAAGACACATTCTTCCTAGTGATTGTAATTGCTTCACTTTGCCTAAATTTAACATTGACACATCTAGATCTTGAATTCTTTTAGGTGGGGCCTTAAGATAGTAATTTTCAAATTTGTATTGAATAAGAAAAAACTGCATGGATCGTCGTTGGCTTTGTGACCAACGTACATAAGCCCACATTTTGAAATCTAAACTATCTTTTCTTATGGTTGAATGTATAAACATGGCAATAGAATCACATGCTTCATAAAATCAATATATTTACAAGTGTCTACATGATGTAAATAAATCATTGCAAGTATTTTAAATGACTTAATATTCAAAGTATTATGACATTATCATTATCATTATCACTATACATTGATAGCATTCTAATGTTTGAAATGAAATGGCAAGACAATTTTTATAAAGGATTTTTTATTCACTATAGTTAAAATGGCTAATATGGTTGAGATTAGTTTTGTATTTGGAATAAGACTGACTTAAACTAAAACAAAAAGGCTCTTATGTTGATCAAAAGGGGCTTACATCAAAATAGCTCTAGAGCAATTTAGAATGCAAATTTCCAATTTTATAAATACTTTAAAGAGTACATGATAAACATTAATTTGAATAAAATACTTACTGAATTTCTTAAGCTACTTTTATAAATGTGATTGGATGTTGAATGCATGTTTGGATACATACTCAATTTGGTATTATGTTTGTAGTAGGACGGGTCAATGATTATCAAAGTGTTCCAAGCATAAATTATTGGCAAAATGTGAAGAGAGTTATTGATATATTAAAATTACTATCAACCTAACTTAATTCGCACTATAATGTTGAAAATTTGAAATTGGTTG
Organism: Phalaenopsis equestris; assembly: GCF_001263595.1. Taxonomy (NCBI): domain Eukaryota; kingdom Viridiplantae; phylum Streptophyta; class Magnoliopsida; order Asparagales; family Orchidaceae; genus Phalaenopsis; species Phalaenopsis equestris. The sequence goes on along the minus strand of NW_018164862.1, from coordinate 1,241,541 downwards.
GCCATGTTGATGTTGCTTGAGTGGGAGAATATGATGAGCACAAATCCACTTATGAATATGCTACTTTGAGCCACATCATTAAGTGTATACATAGTGTATACATTGTCTTATAAGTTTAACATGTTATTTTAGGATCATAATTTGTTTGGCCTTATGCAACTTGTTTAAGAAAGTCATCAAACCAAAATGAATTGTTAAAATAAGATATGAAAATTAAATACCATATACATTAATGTTATATGACTCATAGCTCCAAAAATAATAGAAAGTTTTATTATTTGTGGTCATAATAAATGCATAACATAAAATAATGAAGCATTTTATAAGGTACATATTTGTGCAGGATAACAATACAGACTATACATTTATTGACTCGTTAATTGTAATTTTTATATTTAATATTAATATTTTAAGAGTGGTGTATTGTGCTAGTTTGATGTTAGCATAGAATAAGTGAGAAATATTATTTTTGTTCTCATTTGTTGCATGCTCTACTCATGATAAAAGTGCAAAATGTTTGTGGTAACGCGTGTATTTGAATGGGAGACATTGGAGAAATATGAATATACAATTTTCAATTTTAAATATTTAAGTTGTATTTGCATAAATATGACACAACATTCTTATGTATTTGTATATTTAACAGCTAAGTTTTCATTTTTATTTATATATTTAAAACCTCAATCATATTAAAACTTATGCTCAAAATGTGTTTCATTATATGTTTCATTATAAAAAAATTAGTTTTTTTTTTTTTTTGGGAAATAACTCAAAATTTTGAGTGTTATATATGTAAATATTAATATTTAGGTGTCATATTTAAAAACATATAAGAATTATATAATACATTTGCACGTAAGTTCATCTTAAATTTAAATTTCATTCACATGAATAATGATTAATTAGTTAGTTCAATATATTGTAAACAAATTTGTAAATGAATTTTTTGTACATAAATAAGGTTTTCTTCGCATATTTGAAGCATAAAACTTGTAAGAAATTTTATTCAACTCTCTTAGGGTGCTTTTGGGGTAGTGGTGTGATGGTAGTGAGTTGTTGCAAGCAACGTTTTGCCACCAGTCTTGGTTACGTACAGTGACTGCTAGAAAGCTATGGTTTGACTTTCTGAAAAAAAAAATTGTAATAGTCACAACAAGTTTTTAAACCACAACTTCTTCTGTAGTAGATTCATAGTTGTTTCTTCAAACAACTATAACTACTCCAAATAGACCTTAAGTTTGCTTAAGTTGTGTGGTCTAAATTGTTTATTAACATTAAATTTGGTTATTTTAACATCAAAAATTACAGCATAACATTATTATTATTGTGAAATGAGAGAGCTCGTCATGTTGCGTTCAAACTGAAACAGTAAGCTTGTTCTTCAACTTCAAAAGCACTGTTCATGATCTCACTCTAAAAAGCTCTTAATCCAAAACGTTTCTCATTAATTTCTATCTTCATAGCACCAAACTCAGCTGAAGACGAGGAGAAACTTGCTCCAAAGTCTTCGGAGAAAGCAGGTTCATCTTCCTTCTATTTCCAATGGCCAGTGTCAGCTCAAGGTTGTTCTCCTCTTCAGTAAAGCCATCATATGGTTCATGCTCAACAGTCTCATTACCTGCATTCCATTTCCCTATCTTGCTTCGCAGACTGGACGATACCCGCCGCATTGTAAGGTCTGCTTTAACATCATTCATCAATTTCTTCTGAATTCCATAAAGCCTATGCAGTTCGTGGACCTGTACCATATTTGTTCAGAAGCAAATAATCCGCACTTCCTAATAAGGCGGAGGTTTGTGAATTACCAGTTGGTAGCCTACCTGGTTTCTAAAGGTTTCCTCGTGCTCTAAAATTGTCGTCTTTATGTATTCTCTGTCACATTGCTCACAGAAGTGCCCCATGCTTCTTCTTCAACTGGATAGAGAACTGACAATTATTATTTACCTTTATTGCCTGCTGATTGATTATTGCTTGCATAAAGATCAGGTGATATCAGATTTGCAAATACCTAAAGTACACATCATCAGATTAGAATTAAACTCTTGGTGTTCTTTTTAAAAAGTCTGTTGCAGTGATGTTTTTGCGGCAAAAAAAGAAGTAGAAGAAAACAGTCTGCCAATTCAGTAAAGCAAAAGAAAATTCCTTTGCCAATGCCATAAATTGACGTCTGTAAGCTCATACAGAACATAGAACCCAGTCTGCCAATTCAGTAAAGCAAAAGAAAATTCCTTTGCCGCATAAATTGACATCTGCAAGCTCATACAGAACATAGAACCCAGTCAAGCTGATATTTCAAAGAAGAAACTTTAAAGGCCAATAGGCCAATTCACTCCCTGAAACAATGGAGATATCATAGCAATAAGAATCTATAGAAGGAATTATAAGATGGATTACCTTCTTCTCAGTTCCTTGTTCTTCGAGCACAGCTTAGTTGAAGAGGAATAATGGCCAAACCCATTTATTGACAATCCATAGAAGATGGGGAGGGGAACTTAAGATTCTTTCTTCCAATCTATGTCTCATAAGAGGAATATAATTGTGGACTCAAGCCAAACAAATTCAGTCTCTTGGCCTCTTATGTAGCTTAAGATGGGAAGGGAAGGGGAAAGATGCTCATATACAATGTCAGCAGAGGTTTAGATTTTTCCTTCTGTTATGAAATTAGAGAATTTCTTAAGCTTTTATTCAATAATTTATTATTATTATTGAATTATCAGTGGTTTCACACAGCATAGGTAAGAGCTCTTAAGAAAGAAGACTGGCCAGACGAAGTTGTTTAGCTGAACATGCTGACTCAACTTATATTTGTTGTAAAATTCGAACTAATCATAAAATTATATACTTTTAATACTCCTCAAATAATTCATGAACTATGAAGAAAATGATTTACATATCATTATGTATATATTATAATATCTTTTAATGTAGTAAGAATTAATGAAATTAATTATAATGATTTATTATTAGTATGTGTGATATGCCACCAGGAAATCCATCAATTAGGAATAAAGTTTGATGTGGGAAATTTTTCAAAATGAATTTAAAATCATTCAACTCATGATTTAACAAAGTTTTTTGTATGCCCAAAAGTGATTGGGTTGGTCTAAGATGAGGAGTCAACTGATTCGTCAAGTTCATACAGCAGATCGATCATACTAACTCGATCAATTACCTTACTGTACACTCTCAAAATCAAATAATAAGAAGTGATTAAAGTGATGTAGTGATGTGTGAAAAGATTGCATGAATTTATTTATATTTTGTACACTTTTTGAATGAAAATGCACTTTAAAAAATGTATTTTTATGTTTTTCTTGCAGGTATAACATATATTAGGAGTAGAACAAAGTGGAAGAAACATGGAGCAAAAAAGTGAAAATTTTAATAAAAAATACTTTGTGAAGGCTGGGGTCATGGCGTCAAGAACTGGGCGCCTAGACACCAGCCAAGCCTGAAACCCAAGAGATTGGTGCCAGGGCGCCAACTACTGGGCACCAAGGCCTCAATTCTGAAGGCCAAGGCCATGGCTCCAGATTAGTGTGGCTCCTAGACGTCAGTCAAGCAGAAGACAACCCGAGAGGTTGGCGCCAAGGCCTCAGTCTTGAAGATCAAGGCCATGGCGCCAGAATAAAGTGACGCCTAAGCGCCATGACCAAATTCTGGATGATTTCGAGAGGGTTCGGAGCAGTTTTAGAGTTGTTTCATGGCAGTTTTAAGAGCAATTATGAGAGAATTTTGGGGGGAGATGAAGAGTTCGTGAAGAAAAGAGGGGAGAAATGAAAAGGAAAAAGTGTATATTCTAGGGTTAGAGAGTTTTGGAGGGATTTACCTCCTGTGTTTGTAAGTGTCCTAGGCTTGTTTTAAGCAAGTCTAGGGCGTGAGTTGTGTTGTTATGTAAGTGTTGTTCTATAAAGAGTTGCAGAAGACGAACAAGGGCTCTGGTAGAGCAATCTCGAGGCAAATTGAGGGAGAGAGATAAGTATATTGTAATTTGGAATTGTAGTTTTTCTAAAACACATTTGTATGTTAAATTTTTTTATTTAGTAGATGTGTAGAAATGTGGAAAGCATGCATGAAATAGTTTTTATCTATAATTGTGATGATATCCTTCTGCATTTTGTTTAATTTTCAATCTAGTCAATTGATCTGTTAAAATGTGTTGTGAACCCGTAAGGACCTGAAGGAGCTACAACATGTACAACTAGGAAAATCATGTTGAACTATAGGGTATGAATTAAAGTACAGTGTAGCAATATGCAATTAAATAAGGAGATAAACTTCATTGGGTTCAAAGTGGGACTTAAGGAATTAAGGTTGCTTTAACCAAGCCTCTTTATACGCTCGGAAGAGGATAAAGAGGATTTATGCTTTGTCACAAACTTTACCTTATTTCACACTTCTTCCACATCTACATTATACTATTACCACTGCAAGGAAATGTAACCATAGCACTTGACAGAACCAATTCACATATCATTGTTAGAAATTTTGTAGGTGTAACTTTAGATAATTGTAGTAGGTTTGTTAGCAAACTTAAGTATTTCAATATTCCAAACTAAGAACGAATTAAATATACTAGAACATTTTCCTACTTTGGCTTCTCATTGTTTCCTGTGGGTTCGGCATTCTGGACTCTTTAAAGTCTTATATTACTGAAACGATATGTAACTTGTGTAAGAAACCTCAATGTGTAGGAAAATCTGAGTTTAAGAATTCAATTAAGTTGCTAGGGAGCAGATCATGTTTTCTGGTGTCATTGTCGGAATTTACATTATTGTGATAACCGCTAAGGTAGAACTTGTAGTTATTTTCTCAGAGAAATACACCCTATAGTCTGGATATGGTTTAATATTATGCTCTCCCTCACCCAATTGAACAAACTGGGCTACAACACTGATTTGGTTCACGAAGATATCATTGAGGACCATTTGTTGGAAGCACTACGAGAGCAGAAGCATTCTTGAAGAAATAAATAATTAGGGGAGTGCGTTATCAAATGAGTATTATAATATATATGCCCTAGAAAAAAAATGAAGTTAGAAAGAATAGTTCTTGATATTCATGTGTGATAATGACATTTTTTATAGCATATAAATCAATTAATATATATGTACAACAACAAAAAAAGTATTGATTCGTGGATCCGACAGTTCAGAATAAGGTACATGCCAAAAGATGAATATCAAACAATGTAGGGACACTCAAAGCAAGTTGAATGATAGTGGTCGATCGATCTGAGGCAGATCGAGCAGGCGACCCATCAGAAGTTAATAATTAAAAGAAGATTGACCAAAGGCCAACAAGATAACAACCAGCCAAAGACCAATTAATTGGCAGTAAACCTACCTAAAATCGACTGATCAAAAGTAGATCTACTAAAGAGGATAAGAGATGCCTATCATTTCAGGAGAGAGAGAGAGAGAGAGAGAGAGAGAGAGAGAGAGAGATTTATAAAAATGTATATATATCAATGTTGATGGTAAAATATTCTCATGAGAGAGAGAAAGAGAGAGAGAGAGAGAGAGAGAGGGAGAGAGATTTTTAAAAATGTATATATATCAGTATTGATGGTAAAATATTATCATGTGACTTAGGAAGAAGGTTCTCAGCTTATTTTAATAATAGTCATGCAAGCAAAATCTAAGATATGAGTATTTTAACATGATCTGATGCTGTATATGTATATGATCGTCGCATGCACGTTGTATTACACAGACGAAACAATCAGCACCAAGCATGATCGAATGATGTGACACAGCATCCAATGATAAATCCGCGCCTGCATTATGCACCACAATCAATCATTGTTAATTAATTAGCGGCCACAATTTGTTAAAGAATTATTTCAGATATTTCTATTTATAAATTTGCATAAAATTTTCATTCTTAACTGCCATAATTGGATGCTAGAGAGACATAATTGCCTGATGCCATTGCAGTTGGTGGCCCTGCTGCCATTTCAGAAGGAACGCCTCACCTCATTACCGGGATCCTGGCATTACTTTTCATGAATTCATGATCATGATACTGATATAAATTTGCATTAAGATTTTCTGATAGCTGGAGAAGATGGGGACTTCTTTTGTTCTATTTTTATCAATTGTATGATTAGGAAATCTCAAAATTTGTTTGCACAAATTATTAAATAATATTGTGGAATATGAAGCTCCCAGCCAATGGGTCATGGGTTTCAAAGCTATCCAAAGATTCTTACAACTTATGATGAACCATGGTGGAACCAAGAATGGCTGGGGAAGCACTCCTCAGCTATAATTTTTTGATGTACTCTTTAATACTTTAAAATACACTAAAAAAAATTAGCTCACTAATCTTAAATACTTAATAATAATTATATTTTTAGTTTAATAATCATGTTTATATTAGTTTCTTTTTTTACAAAAAAAAGGGAAATTTAAAATTTAAATGAACTCAACCACTTGATTTTAATTTTGTCTGGAAACTTGGCAACATCATCAAATGCTTATCGACTTGATTGAAAAGCCTAGCTGCTTCAGTCATTAAGCGGACTTACTAATCTTTCGATGATTTAGATCCGGATATGTAGTCATTTTAATAAGAATGTTTCATATGTTTTTACAACAAAGGACCAATAGGTATTGCTATGTAATTTCCTTTTTTATTATTCCTGAATATGTAGAATTTCCTGTAGAAACTTAGCTCTGATCCAAATCTTTAAATATGGGGATTACGTGAAAATGCCAGGGTTCTCAGTCGCTTTTATTTAGGCTCCGTTTGGGGGCGTTTGGGGGCGATCATTTGTGTGGGTGGTGCTTTGAAAGTGATTGGGGTATAGTTGTCACAGAGGCGTTCTAGCGCGATGCGGTTTCTTCCGTTAGGCGGACATTCCGACATATTTAACTGTCGAAAGTGATCGGGGTCGATAGTTTCCCAGGAGGACGGTGCAACTGAGGACAGACGTCGTCAGAGTTTTAAATTGAATATTTTAATATTTTTAATTGTAGTTGTAATTATGTTTCTCTTTATTTTATTTCTTTTGATACTCATGAGAAATTGAGAACTCTATGTTATTTTTTTGAACTGGTTTGTAATGGTTTGTGGCTTCTGCTGTATCTATTCTTTTGTGCATGTAGTTTTGTTGCAAAAAACATTTTTGAACAAAAGCAGAATGGACATTTATCCATCAACAACTACAAATAATCGGTTATGAATAAGTTGTTCCAATTCTCCAAACAACAAGTCAGCTTATCATAATAATCTACAGATTATCAGAATAATTTGCTTATAAGCAAATTATAAATAATCTGCAGCTGCCCCAAACAGACCCTTAATCTCATGATATTGAGATTATAGAGCTTTTCATTCTAGATTATTAACTCTTTTTCCCTCTCACTCACTTTCATCCCCATTTCTCTTTCTTTTTTATGCTAGTAATATTCCGATATAGTAAGTAAATAATTTTGGTTCTAATATTTTAAAGGTGCAGTGAGCATGAATATATATCAAGGGTAAAAGAAACCCACTCAAACCGGCAAAAGAGCATGTTACAAAAACTTCAAAAAATATGGAGAACTAAGTTCTTAGGTCTCTTATTCACCTCTAAAAGAATCAAAATTGACACATCATTAACAAATTCATTGTCCGACATGGATCTCAAGGTGTGACATGAATTCGAGATCATTTTTTTAGCAAGGAATGTTCTGACGTAAATTAAAAATTATTCAGAACTCTGATTTCAACAAACTTATTATCAAACTGACCGGCTCAACGAGATGAATGCAAAGGCATCAATATTGACCCAATCCGAGTCAAATTAAGTCTAGATCAAATCGTTAAACCCTTTTTGAAAACTTATGATTTCCAAATGAAATGTCAAACAAATTTCAAATAAGACATGATTATGATCAAATCGAGTACCTCTACAAGACGAATCCAACAAGCCCAGGATTACTCAATTTCTGACATCATTAAGAAACTCAAATATATATAGAATGTCATTCAATGAAGGGAACCTCAACGACGACTAATGGAGTGGTATGGATTCCTTTTCTATCTATAGAGAGGCCTCCCCAAACTTCGTAAATGGAACCCCACCCCTCCTTAAGAAAGGATATTGATCGAGACCGAGCTTGAATAAGGACATAGAGAAGTACCTGAAGCACAATGTTGTTTTTGCACTAAAGATCAAACGAACACTTCCCACTTTTGCATCCACCGACCACTGTAAACCGCAACTCGCCGATCGCTGTCAAACATCATCAATCCCCAAATGTTCCTTGCTGCGAACTCCTTGCAAAATCACAACATGCATTGTGAGTTCTCAACATAAGTTGCAAATTAATGAAGCACTGGATAGTGCAACAACAGAACCCGAAGACAATGTAACAACACCCCGAAGAAGGTGTAACGATGCAACACGAAGACGGTGCAGCGACACACCCCTAAGAAGATGCAACAACACTCCCAAAGCACGGTGTAACCTCCTTCATGACCTATAAGACTTATGTGGCTCAAAACTTGATTGTGCAACTCCCAACTCCGACTCTTGTAGTCTGCCGGCATCATCTCAACTCACCACTATGGGCTATGTGACCAACTACGATCAATGTGGTCCAACTCCAACCTCTGCGGGGTATGAACTTCATTGCAACTCATCGCTACGGTCTCTTCAAAATAAAAATAGGAAGTCCTGAATCTTTAAGAATTAAATAGATCCCTCAAGATTAAAACTAACTTGCCAACTAGCTCTCTAAAACTAAAAATCTAGATGAAAGTATAATCTTAAAATTATCTTGTCCAAGCATTGAGGAAGCATAAGTATGAATGTGAAACAAAATCTTGATGTAAGTTGTCCAAGCATTGAGGAAGCATAAGTATGAATGTGGATAAATATGTTGCTTTAATTTAGTCGGATCTATTCATTAATAAAAATTAAACATGCATTACACATCCTCATTGGCTACAAGTTATTTAAACATCCTCTTATCTAAGTTTTATAGAGGAAAACAAAGATACTAAAACTCTCTTAGAGATGTTATTCAGAAACAATAGAATAGTCATTCATGTGAAGAACTCTAAGAAAACAAAATCTTGATGTAAAGAAATTTAAGGTCAACTCTAAAAGACTTAGGTTAGGTTAATGATTATATTATATCATTTCGTTTATATAGAGTTTGATAATTTTTTTGTTATTGATAAGAGTGTTCTGTAACTAATTTAGTTGACTGGACACTAAGGATTTGCTTAGGAACAATTTTATTTTGTTTTTTAAGACACATTTGTTTAGTGTGTTATAACCATCTTTTAAAGGAACTACAACGAATAGGAGTTGTTTGATTGAAACATAATGAAAGATATACATATACACATGCTACTCAATTCCTATGTATTTACATATTTAACACTTTAAAATTTTACTTATATTCCGCTTTAATTATGGATGAAAAGATGTATTTCACAAAATCTAGCAAGGTGATGTTTTCGAACTATCGAAGTGATGTATTTGCGTGTGCCGTGATCCAATTATTTATAATTTGTTAAATATTAAAAACAGGGGTTGGGGGTTTGTCATGAATTTTGATATTTGAGTGATAATTTGAAAAATGGATGAAAGAGGGTGCTAGATTTGTAAAAAGCAGGGTTTGGGTGCTATGTATGTAATTGCCTAAATTTTTTAATGCGATATATATGAATGATTTGGGTGCTGTAAATATAAAAAGTAAAATTTAACTGTTATATATTTAAATATATAGAATTGGGTGCTATGTATGTAAATGCATCAATTATTATTAATATAATATATATATT
>NW_018164862.1:1229227-1231594 GCF_001263595.1 Phalaenopsis equestris | reverse complement strand
TATATATATTATATAAACTTGAAGAGTAGTATTTCGAGCCAAAACGAGTCGAACACGAACGAACACATCTTAGTTCGTGTTCAGCTCGTTAACTTATCGAACAAAATTAATGAGCCGAACACGAGCTTCTTAAAGAGCCGAACACGAGCTGTTCGCGAACAACGAGCCGTTGTGACAGCCTTAGTAGTTCAGCATTAAATCTAAGTTGAAATATGATGATATTCGTGATTTGATTTTGGCCGAGGAGGTGCGCGGGAATGATTCTGGCGAGCCCTCGTGTTCAAGTTCGGCGTTGAATGTTGATTCCAGAGGGAGATCACATGATAGGAACTCAAACAGAGGAATATCAAAATCAAAGTATGGTTAGCAGACAACCTGCTGGAATTGTGGTAAGGCTGACCACATAAAAAGAAACTGCAAAAATTCTAAGAAGAAGGAGAATGATGACACTAATGTTGTAACTGAAGAAATACATGATGCACTATTGCTGGTAGTTCACAGCTCTGTTGATGACTAAGATTGGATACTGGATTCAGGGCTTCCTTTCATACATCTTTCTGTCAGGAATTAATATGAAATTATGTTGCAGGTAACTTTGAGAAGATATATCTGGCTGATGGAAAAGCTCTAGACGTGGTGAGGATGAGAGACATTGATATTGCACTTCCTAACAAGAGCAAATAGACTTTGCAAAAGATCAATCATGTTCCTTAGTTGAAGAAAAACCTCATCTCTGTAACCTCATCACTGTTGGGCAACTCAATGAGGGTGGTCATTCGGTAGTGTTCTCAGATAGCACCTGAAATGTTATCAAAGGAACATTAGTACTGGCTTGGGGTAAGAAAACTGACATACTATATATGACTACATGTTTACTCAGGTGTGGACACAAGAGTCAGATGTGCATTATGGGGAAGTAGAAGAAGGTCAATTTCCTAAAAAGTGATAAAGCGCCAAAGACAGGAAAATTAGACCTTGTACATACAAATAGTGGAGAACCACAAAGTTATGAAGAAATCTTGTAAGATGAAAATTTGAGCAAGTGAGAGTTGACCAATAAGGAGGAGACAGATTTCCTGCCAGAGAATCTGACTTGGGAGCTGGTAGAACTTCCACCAGGGAAGAATGCATTGCACAACAAGTGGGTGTACCGGGTGAAGACTGTGTTTGGTGGCAGTAAGAGGTACAAGGCTTGACTTTTTGAAAAGGGCTTTCAGCAAGGGTGGGATATTGCTCATGCAGTGGGTGTTGTAAGCAGATACATGAGTAACCCATAAAAGAGCTAGGTGGTACAAGGCCACGTTGACGATGATATGTCAACTGAGGGTGTTACTCGTGAGAAGCTGAAATTGTGCTCAACTTCAGCTGGTCTTCTGGCATGAAGGCAGAGGCTTTGATTTGTAGAGGTAGACGATATCGCTTTGAGTTACAGAGGTGGAAAGGTCGGTACAACCAGTAGATGATGCAGCCAGTAGGTGATGCAGTGTGTGTCCCAGTGTCCAAGTGGGAGAATTGTTGGGTAATGTGGAGATCCGGTCCACCGAAATTTAATTAGCTTCCTAATTAAGAATCTCACCTACCGCTCACATACTTTCCCACCTACAACCTACCATATCCCACCTACCGCTCACCTACCACCCACCTACCGCTCTTATGGTTTCTATAAATAGTCTCTTTTAGCATAAATGAGAAGCCAAACAAAGCAAGATCAAGTCAAATCCTCTTGAGAGCTAAGAGAAAGAGAGGAAGAGAGAGAGAGAGATGAAGGGAGAGAAGAAAATAGAGATTTTCTTGTAAACGTTGAGGCACTCGACGGTGTAATTCCTCGAAGAAATAAAATTCTTTGCAGCTCCGTGGACGTAGACAAATTTGCCGAATCACGTAAATCTGTGTGTCACTCTGGTGTTTTTCTACGTGCAATTTTACTCATTCTATTTTTCTCTTTATTGCCATCGTTTTTACAACATAAGGGTTTACTTAAATTTTTCTTGACTAGCATTTTGGTAATTATAATCAGATCCTTAAGATCGCTTTTCTGATAGTTGTATTAATTGCTTTGATTATAAATATTTTTAACATTTAAGTGCTTTAGGGTCTGTTTGGTGTAGCTTATAAGTGCCGGCAGCGTTTTGAAAACACCGCCGTACTGTTTGGTTCGTGCGTTTCGCCAGCTTATCCGAAACTGCGTTTGGGTTTTTACACTAAACGCGGGCCGCGGGTCGACCACTGCAGCCTGCCCGTAACTCGCGTTTCAAGATAAACAGCTTATCCTGAAACGCACAAGTTGCCCCAAACAGACCCTTAATGACATCTGAATTGAGAGAACTTAAGCTCATTAGTGTTCGCTCAAAGGGACATTTATTTTGA
>NW_018164862.1:1179213-1229127 GCF_001263595.1 Phalaenopsis equestris | reverse complement strand
TAGACCTCAACCAAAAGTGAGGTCAACAATAGGGAGATAATTTTATTGGGGGTAACTTTGAGGTTTTTAGGGTGTTAGGCAGAAACACCTACCTAGTTAATCCTAATTTCTCAATGCTCTTGGAAAAGGGTAAATAAAATGAATGCTCCAATTTGTCACAAATTTAAATATAATTTCTAAGTGATACATTCCTACACAGAATTACTAATTTCATCGCAAGGGGAGAGCATTTTTCATATCTTGAATTCTCTTAACTTATTTAACTTTTGTAAAAATAGCTTTATAGTAAATTTATAAGATTAGTGGAAATTTGGTAGAATTCTCTAGCATGACCTAAATCGAGCTTATATATAAGCTAAGTCTCTTTTTATTCAATTAGAAATTTTCTGGAGGCTTTAAAATTTAACAGCTTTCCATGTGGAATCTATACTTTATAATACTTGAACGATACGTGCACTTGCGTAAAGTACCTAGTGTGTAGTGCTAAACCCTGGAAAAACTCTGGTTATAAAATTTATAAAATATATTTTTGAATTATCATATTTCATCCTTAAATCACTGCGTATATCAAAGGTCAGTCAAATTTTTAGCGTCATTGTTGGGGAAATGCAACGACTAATTTGACTTAGGAAAATTTTTATTGAACTAATTAAACTTAAATTTGAAAAATTGTATTATAATTTCTTTTTGTAATTGTTTATTTATGCGTTAAAAATATTTAAAAAAAAAATTTCTATTTGATTATTTGTTTTGTGTTTTTCTGCAATTTATTATTAAGTTTTTAATTGTTTATGCGTAGTTTAGGTTCTTCAAGACTTATGCCCTACAATACGGAATTAGAAAGAATGATTGAAGGATTAAAAAACTAAAAGTTCATCATCAATTTGTAGAAGAAATGACAAATAATCAACAAAACAACTTAGATAATCAAACATTGAAAATGAACCTCATAACAATTATAACACACATAGACCATTAAGAGATTACTCTGAAGGCAGACAAAATTCACATAAGTATGGAAACTCCTGCCGTAGAAAATAATACATTTGAGTTGAAACCTGTTATTATCCAAATAATGTCAAACAACCAGTTTGGGGGGCTCTCTCTAAGGATTCAAATTTATACCTAACAAGTTTTCTAGACTATGTGCTACATTTTGTTATAACGACGTGTCAAATTATATTGTTAAACTTTAGCTTTTTCCCTTTTCCTTAAGGGATAAAGCTAAAACAAGTTTGAATTTGTTAGCACATGGATCTATCAGAACTTGGAGATGATTTAGCTCAGAAATTCCTAGCTAAATATTTTTCACCTTCAAAAATTGCTAAACTTAGAAATGAATCTACCTCATTTTGCTAGTATAAAGGTGAATCAATATATGAAGCATGAGAATGATTTAAGAAACTTTTTAGGAAGTGTCCACATCATACTCTATATGATTGGTTAATCATTCAAACTTTCTACAATGGGTTAGTAGGATCCCTCAAATCTATCATTAACGTTGTTGTTGGTGGCTCATTCTTGTCAAAGTCATTTGATGAAGCTTACTCCTTAATTAAAGAGATTGCTACAAATAATTTTCATTGGCCTTCTAAAAGGGTAAATCCTAGAAATGTAGTTATTATTCATGATACGAATGTGATTACAATTCTTGCTTCTCGGGTTGTAGCAATATCTAGGAAGTTAGATCAATTTAAAATGAATCAACCTCAAATTACTTCAGTAATTTTGGAAAGTTCATTTTGATAGATGGTCAGTTCTAAAACTTCATAATTTGAGACTTTAAATGCAACTAACAACAAACCTAACATCCCTTATTCTAACTTTTATAACCCAGGTTGGAAGAACCACCCTATCTTTAACTAAAATAATAATTTTGGAGGTGGAAACCAACAATGAGGAAATAATCAAGTAAATTATGTAGAATACTGGAATAACCAGAGTACTGCCTATTATAGACCTTCGTATCTACCGAGATTTAATAATAATCAACAATGTAAGGAAAATAATTTATCTATAGATGAAGTGTTATAAATGAGAAATCAATTGAAAAGTCAAGGTGCGATGATAAGAAATATATAGAATCAACATGAACAAATTCCTAAGCTACTCAGCAATAGACCACAAGGAAAACTTCCTAGCAACACTAAGATAAACCCTAAAGAGAAGAATAAAGAGTAAGTTAAAGCTATCAAACTAAGAAGTGGAAGAGAGTTAAAGGATAAAGTTCAAAATGAGATTGAGGTTGAGAGAGTGGTTGTGGAAACAAAAAGATTTGAAGAAAATTTTTCTAAGGATCTTGAAAAATAAATCTCTCCAACTAGGCTTAACTTAAAAAAACCATCACCTCCATTTCCTCAAAGACTTAGACAACAGAAGTTGAATCAAGAATTTTCAAAATTTATGAAAATATTTAAAAAGCTAACTATAAATATTCCTTTCACTGAAGCTTTGAAGCAAATGTCTGGCTATATAAAGTTTATAAAGGACATCCTTAATAAGAAGAGAAAGTTTGGAGATCACGAGACTGTTGCGCTTATTGAGGAGTGCAACATTATAATTCAGAAAAAGCTTCCTAAAAGCATTAACCTTATGTCTGCATTCTTCTGTATCATGCCTATGATCTCTGTGGTACTTATAGTCGTTTTCGATTATCCTGAAGAAAAGCTCTAGCCCTCATTGACATTGCTTTGCCGAAGAACTCCTTATTCTGGATGACGTCCACTATTTTTTCCACGGACACCCTGAGTGAGGTTTCCTGGTTTCGGGCCTTGGTTTATTGCTTTCGATCCTCATGACACTGGATGGAGTGATTATCGAGTGTCCCTTATAGCGGAGGCGATTAGGCGATCGTGCACTTTGTTTAGGCTGTCCTCTGTTGTCTTGTGGCAATATCTTTTGGTGTCTTTGTTTGGCGGGCTCAAGGGCGTTCTCATATGTGACAATATATTTTTTGGGCATTCTAACAACTCGGACAAGCTTAGTGGCTATGCAAGTTCGAGGTCGAAATGAAACCTCTCTGACCTCATTCATTGTGTTAGTGCAGCCTGGGCTATGTCGGGCTTCAAGTTTTTGACGTCTAAAGCTTTGCTCTGGAAGCATGCGATAAACAACCACAAGCTCTCGTTGGCTCCCTACTTTAGCTACCACATGATCTTAATGTTGTTGATCCATCGAACCACCTTAATGTGGTTGATCTTAATGTCGTGAAGAAGAGCTTACAATTGGGGGCATCAGAAAATTTCAACAGGCATATGAATTATTCAAACAACATGAGGCGACCATTGGGATCCGACCGTCCTTTATACACATTTAAGACCGACATCTTGAACTTCTCTGAGGGTTCAAATTCGGAGACCTGTAGGGAGAAGGTGTTTTAGGCTGTTTTTGTACCTCAGTTCACACTGGTTGGTTTCCTCCTCAACGTTGGTGGATCCGGTGTTGGATTGGTATAGAACGTCGTCAAGCTTTTCATGCAGGTGGATCACTCTCCTTCTATTGTTGGTTGGTGACTCTCCTTTAGGGGGGTCGAGTGTTCCTTTTCATGTTGGCTCTTCATCTGGAACTAGGACACCTGCTAGGACAGTGACCGCCCTAAGAAGTTATGGTAACTTTCCTGACATCTAGTTGATGATTCGAGTTCTGAAATCTTGCAGGCCTTGTTGAACAAATTCTTTCAAAAACTCCTGGGTGCATGTTGCTTCTCCTATGTTTCTCTGGCTGGACTCTCCCCGCTGTTGTTGTTGGGTTCTTCTTTTTTTTTGACGACATGTTTCCCGCTTACCACATCTTAAAAGATGTTGAATCCAAAGAAGTCCGAGAACCACACCCAAAGAATAGAACATTCTGCTAGGAAGTGAATAAAGAAAGAGAGAGAGAGAGAGAGAGAGAGAGAGAGAAAGCAATATCCAACCGTAAATGAGAGTATCTTATTCATGACATGAACTCTTATTTATAGACATAAGTCCCAACATTTCAAAAGTACATATTAGCCCTCTTATCATTAAATTTTTATGATAGAGTTATTCACATATAATAAAACATTGGACTGATTCGACCGATGAGAATTGTCGATCGTCTAGTAAACCTTGACTCGATTAATATCTAGTCCGAAAGAGTACTCCCCGTTGATCACCCAGAAGGTTAATTACCACCTAGAGGGAGCTTCTCCTGGCGCCTTCTGCCGATTGTTCGAACAAGACGCTTATCTTGCCAATATTCAACCAAAAAACGATCGTTGAAGGCTATGTCTCATTGTCCACATTTTTTTTCTTGAGCTGTTCATCTGCTTTGAGATTCGTGCTGATATATTTTTACATGTACAAATATTAAAACTCATCTAAAACCTAAGTTTAATATTAATCGCGCAGCTCTTCTCCATTTTTTCCTCCTAATCCACACACAATTTTATCTATATTTCTATTACCTATAAAGATTAATAACTTGCCTTTTAATAATTTGCCAAATACATTATTTATTAGGAAGGACAAAAAATTTAAACTAGCTTAACCACCCCAAAAATTTAGCCGTCTCATTTCCACGAAAATGCGTTCCTTGTCCTATTCTTGATGCCTCGTCCCCGCAACTTTGCGGTTTCGGACCAGCGACATCCACGCAAGCACCGGACGCCGTCACGCGACTGCGGCACCCCATTCCGCTCCTTTTCTCTTCAACTCTCACTCCCGACTCTTAGATTTGGATCCGATCAGGCGTAAACACTGAGCTCACAGTCTTATCTCTTGCCCTCTTCGGCTCTTGCTTCTTTCGACCATTTCCCTACTGTCTGAAAGCGGCAATGTTACATGGTTACTCGGGCTCCAGTAATGGACATTGTAGGGCTGGGCAGCAGCGAGAAGGGCGGCCGCGAAGAGGGCGAGGCGGCCCTGGTGGTGGCTTTAGGGTATCGCATCACGGCCAGCAGTTCCAGGAGAAGAACCCCGTTCCCCCTTGTACTGAGTATGATAAGGCCTACTTTCAGGCTTACTCGGACATTGGAATACATGAAGAGATGATCAAGGTATGCTCATCATTGTCGTGCTCATTACGCTCTTGTATTGAGATTGGTTTAGTTATTGTCTGTGAAACGAAACTTGTTGGCGGGTTGAGGATTTGCTATTGTTGATTATAAATGTGGTTAACGAACGATTAATGACCACTGATTTAGAATAAAAATTAAATGTGCTATTAAGAGCAAGCTTCGAAACGAAACTGTTATTTATAATATTCCCATAAAAACACTTTATGTTAGTGGACGCTAGTTATGAATGCCCAATTACGCTACAATATTGGCATCAGAATTGACAATTTCGTGATTGCTAATTCTATTAAAATGGTGGTAAACCTGGTATGTGGTGTTGACTGTTCTGGCTGGTTCCTCACTTGAATCAATTGTTTTAAAAAGAACGAACTGAATGGCAGGAGTTGTAGAGAATACATTCCTATATGCCCCATGGTTCCCACCTTTTTCTATAGAAATGATTCTGGTACATTTTTAAGACAAACTCTTAATTATGATATGTGCACAATGTCAACCGTTCACGCAATAAGTTTCACCGATAATCTCAACCCATGTGGAACAAGTTCGATTACTCCTCTCTAGATTCATCCATCTGCAAGCTACTCACAATATGTTGTCATCTGGTGTACCCCTCCCTAGATTCAGCCTTCTGCAAGATGCTTAGTCTTGGATGATACACAAATATGATATAAAGAACCAGGGGACATCACTGATTTATATCATTACACACCTTAGACATTTGTTTTCACCAAGAACTAAAAGATGGAGCTTTTAAAAGAAACTCCTCGCACGTAAGTGTATACAATACACTCGCCATGCATTCTTGTAAATGTTACTTATAGAATACCAAAAGCCCATACAAATACCAAAAGCCCGTACAAATTTTACATGTACACAATGCTGATCAAGGAGTTCTATAGCCACACTATCAATGTCTTATGTCTCCAATGCATGGCAACGGCCTTTGTGTGTGTATGTTAATGCACTCTCAATGCATAGATTTTGAGCAACCGGAAAACGCTTTGCACACTTGTATGCCAACATCTCAAAAGTTATGGACTTGCGTCATTCATGAACACCAATCTAGTGATCTCGAGCAACCAACTGTTCTATTTGCATGCTAATGCTTAAGCCACCGCAAATGGTGCTCTTCGAGTGCACTCCTGTGCATTCCAACAAGAACATCTTTGTTTACCAACAATTAAATCTGCAAGTTGTTCGCCAATTTGCGTCTACAAACTAGAGCAATATCTTCAACCATTGGTTCCACTCCAATTGCCCAAGTCACCACCAAATGTAACCTCAAATATCGCTGATTATCTTGATATGCACTTTGCTGCATCCAAGTATGAAGGCCTTTGGTTTTTAAAAACATCCTAGCATGTTGCTTCTTTCTTCGAATGTACGAATAGGGTAGATATTTGGCCACTACCAACTGGAATGGACTTTGGAAAGAGATGATGGCAATCTTTACATGAACCCCCATGTACACTAGCATAGATTTATGGCCATTAGCAGGTAATTTCCCTGAGAGAAACACCGATAGCTTCTATATGTGTGTGCTAGTGCACAGCAAACAGTTTTTCAGACACCACATAACAGCTTTGTTCTTTAATTGTAATAGTTACGAGCTCCACCCTAAGAGCTTTTGTAGATGACAACATTTCTTTGGCTTCAGCCATTGTTTTCCCCATCATTCTCCTTTCTTTAGGCGTCCCCTTGAATAGAGATAGTAGAAGAAAAATATTTTGGCAATTTTTTGCAATTGTTTCAGCACACTATATCAATGTGCATGTGCAGTTTACCTTTGTATGCATGCAACAATATTTGAATAGTTACTGCATGCATGTTAGTCACATGTGAACATGTTCTATGCAACTGCATGTAGTTTCACATTATGCACACACCATTTGAACAATTAACTTGCAAGGCTTGGCTACTTCCGCTCATTACAAGCAGCATGGTGTCACATGCATACAACTTGTGCGTTTGGCCTAAATCATTGATGGCCTCTGTGAATTACTTGCGCTATAATTATTCGTGCATATCCTTCTATACGTGCTCATAGTTTATTTGTTTCACAATCGATTTGCCATCTCTACCATTTCTGCTAATGACATTGGCTACACATCCACCACAGCATATGTGGGCCTCTATTTTGCACATGATTGCACTCAACTATCAATAACTATTAAATGTGTATGATTGAGTTTGCATGCCATCTGGATTGTAGGGAGCATCTCCATGCTCGCATCTGCTTTCACACACACCTTCACATGCATGTACATATCTTTTTCAGATATACACTTCATATGCACAACACTTCTTGTTGCATATCAATTACATGCAAAAGTCATTTCAAGCTCATTTCATAATAAGCGCCGCCACTACTTGCACGAGTCATAAAATGTGCTCCCCCTTTGTATGTGAACCCCTACATGAGCACACAACCACCACATGCACATAACACATCATTCTAATCCATTGCATGTGATCTTGCAACATCTTTACCTCATGCGTTGCTTGCTTGACACACTTGCACTTATCCCACGCATCCAGTGCGCACCTCTATGCACCTAGTGGCTTTGCAGCAAGTCACAATATTTGCCTTGCCTTCTCTTGGACTAGTGAAGGATTCAAGACGATTATTTAATGCCTAAGTTCTCCTCAATCATCATGAATATGATCCCCTCCCCCTCAACTAGAATCCAACGCCCTCGTTGGATTTATGTGAAGGTACCAAGCAATTCCTCCATTGAATTATCCTCATGTAGCATCCTTCTTCAGGGTTTCATCACCATTTGCTGCATTCTTCCAGCTTTGAGTTGACTTCAACTGCTCTTTACTATCATCATCAAGCTCCTTTATAGTGTTTTTAAATGCAACCAATTCCTTTGGAGCTGTGATCACACCAGGAAAATTTTAAGATTATTTCAACACAACCACATCTGATAACATAGTTGCAAACCTTAGAGAATTCACATATCGGTCTACATGTGGCGAGAAAGTACATCTTGAGCAACACATGCGAAGTAATTAGGAAGGAATTAATTCTTCACCTCTTCTCTTAAGTTTTCTGGTGTCGAAATTGGAAGCCTTTGTGCGAGGAGAGCATCAAGCATTTGATGCTCCAGTCCACCACAAAAGTTGTTTTACTAAGTACTGTGCATGATGAAAACAAATGCTGCTCTTATGCTGCACAGGAAGTTTTTTAGCTCCCTCGCATTCCATTATTAACTTTTTTTGTGGTTTCACTTGTATTGAGATTGCACCAATACTCTGCGTGAAACTACTAGCTCCACAACCTTGTCATATTGATGAGCCACTTAAGCCTTATTTTTCACAAAGACCTTTCAAAATCCGTAGTTGTTGTTGCACCTTCAACAAACAATCAACTAGACTTCTCCAATCTTTGGGAGAGAGACTTCTCACGAGAACCTCATGGCGAGAAATTGTTTTTTGTACTATGACTACAATCTCCATTAAAGAGTCTTTAACTTTCGTTTACACGCCATTTTTTAGAAGGCCTAAAATTGACATAAATTTTTTTATTGCATATTTCAACCCATGCATGAAAATTTAGTTTAGCTCCTTGTGTTTAACTTTCTACAAGATAAAGTATGAACATGACAACCACATGTTTACAAAAAGGAAGCCAAAGGACTCTGCCAAATTTATTTGATTAAACACTATCAATCATTTGTTCACAAAGAACAAAAAAATAATGTTATTATAAATGAAAATTCTGATAAACAAGCGTGCATACTGCACTCTTTGTTTATAACAACCAAAAACCTACAAATTTCTAATTAGCCACACTGCCAATGGCATTTCCTTCTAATAAATTGCAGCAACCTTTGAGTATGCGTGCTAGTGCGCTCTCTAAGGATCTTAGGAAGCTAGCAAAGGCCTTGGTGCACAACTTCACAATGCTTTCGAGCAACTAGAAACTGAATCCTCATGCAAATTGCCAAAACTACCACAAATTGGTTTTACAAACAACAACAATGGTTTCCACATACTGTCTTCTACACCCCAACAAGCAGACCTCCGTTCACTAACTCATCAACAAATGACTTTGCATGTCCCATATCTATTTGTATCAATGCACCAATTGGTGCAGTCTACCCAATCTCGCTTCAGATCCTGATTCCGCTCCTGTCGCGATCTCGCTCTCACTCGCTATCCCGCTTCAATGTCTGCTCCAAAGCAAGCTGAGATGCATGTACAAGGGATCAATTTACATTATCCTAGTTCCATGAGTCAGCCACACAAATTTAGAAGAAGAAAATCCTTTCTACTAAGAAACCTCATGCGATGAGAATTGATGCCGTGTTCATTCAACATTGAGTATAAGAGGAGCAAGAATGGCTTTGGAGTGAAGGTTGATATGCTAGATGGTCATATGGATCCAAATGAGTTTTTTGAATGGCTTTTGATTGTAGAATAGGTCTTTGGTATAAGGATGTTTCACCTGACAAGAAAGTGAAGTTTAGCTGCTATTAAGTTAAATGAATGTACTTCTTTCTGGTGGAAGAACTTGAACTGCCCGTGCCAGCATAAGGGAAAAAATAAGATGACAACCAATTCTAAGATAAAGAGTAAGATACATCGCAATTACCTACATACACATTACAAACATGATATTTTCTTGAGACATCACTTATGACATAAAGACCTCTAACTAGAGAAATACGGGCTCATGTTGAAATGTAAGCTAGTGGAGTCCAAGAAAAAACACCATACTCTCGATATCTTGGAGTGCGACCATCCATTGATAACATGGTATAGTTACAACTCTATTGAACGTTATAAGATGTTTAAACTTTAGCCTTGATGGTGGAAATATAACACAATAGTATATGGTCGATACCAATCTTAAAATATAGTTTAACAATTGCACCATGCAACAAAAGCACACCTATTTGAGTACCCGAGCCAACCCCTCATGAGGAGAAATCAACCCAAGATGGAGAAAAATTGAGGGCCACCAACACTCCCGAATCACTCATCAGAGTCACAAAGTATTTCAAGTGTCATAGTTTTCAACATATTACTTCTGATTGCTTATATAAGAGGGTAATTTCTTTCACCGAGGAGGAGCAGTGGAAGAAAATACATAGTAACACATGAGACACATGAGAAATGAGGATGCTAGAAAAGTGTATTAACTTACAGTCGACAAAAGAGATGCTAGTTGTACGATAGATCTTTCAGACTGAGGCCACGATAGAGCAACAGTGGTTCCACCACAACATCTTTCATTCCTATCGTATTATGAAATAAGATGTGGGCATTCTTATTATAAATACAGGCGGTTGCAAGATTGTGGAATAGTCGATGAGTTGAGCCTTATCACACAGAAGCACACACATTCTTATTCCTATTTTGGTTAAAGAATTAAAATAAAGTTATAATTGACTGAAGATACCTCGTGACATTTTTTATGAGATAAGTTTCAGGAACAACCGCTATGTAAAGTGGCATCTATGGATGTTGTCACTTCCTACTGGATTATCATTGGTAATACGATCGTTGCACATGTCATGATGACTACAATAATATATATTCATTCATCAGGGATGGGAAGTGCGTCATACTCTTATCTTGGAAGAAGTTTGAGGTAATGGGTGTTCATACAAAGTCTAAGATTATAGTGTCACAAGCTATCTTTTTGCAGTCATTGAAAGAAGCACCAATAAGATTATTATTGGTGGCTTTAGGAGGTGGCGAGTCCGATGAGCCGATGTTAGATATAGTGCAACCCTTACTGAGAGGGTTTTAGGATGTCCTGCTAGATACTCTACTTTCTGGGTTGCAACCACTGTAAGAAATCTAGCATGCCATAGACATCATTCCATGATCTATTTTTCCAAACCGACCAGCTTGCCGGATGTGGCCAACTGAATCGGTCCAGAAGGGATTAGTTTGCGCTATCCCCCTGTGTGTGTCCTTCTCCGACCCCCCCCCCCCCCCCCCATGGTCGGGTCTAGGGGATCCTATTTACCTTATTTATAATAATATTGGTGTTAATTAGCTTTTGGACAGATAAATATGTTGCTAATTTTTGGTTTTGGGACTTCTGGCTTTCATTTATGCGATTTGGAGATTGTGTTCTCTAATTTCAACCCTAAAAGAATGTTGAATCTTTTTTCTCGCTCAAGAGGTGTTCCTGTTTCCTTTAGGAATATGTGGTGAATCTTCCTTGGTGTTTGTGCTTGCTAATGTCGACATTTGGCTGCATTTCCAGCTATTTGTCCCCTGGACAGCAGTTGTCTTTGACTTTTTACCCTAAAAAAACTCATATACTTATATTTTAAACAACAACAAAAAGCTTTTATATCACTAAGTGGGGTTGGTTACATGAATCCTTTTTTTCCATTGTGTCCTATTGAGTGTCATATTTTCATTTAATTCTAATAAATTAAGATCATTTTTTATACATGTCCAGGTCTTTTTAGATATACATGTACCTTTCTCAACATAAGTCAAATCTAAAACATCTACTCTCCTGTCCGGATCATTAGATGACCAACGTTTAATGTGACCAAACCAACTAAGGCGACTCTCTTTAATCTTGTTTTCCACTAGAGCTACCAACTCTTTCACGGATACATTCGTTTCACATTTTGTCTCTAAGTGTCAAACCACTCATTCACCTAAGCATTCTCATCTCAGCAACACTAAGTTCTATGCATCTCTTTTATAAACTAATATTCTGCGCCATAAAGCATTGCAAGTCTCACCACCATCTTATAAAATCTTCAAGTTTAAGCCACACTTTTCTATCACACAATACGACTGGTGCATTCCTCCATTTTAATCATCCAACTTGAATTCTAAGAATAACATGCCATGTATATCACCATCACTTTGGACAATAAACTCGAGATATATCAAAAGTTCACTCTTTTTAATGACTTGATTACCTATTATTATAACTTTGCCACTAGATCTACTACTATTAAAATTACATTCATGCATTTACTTTTAGATTTATCAAAATGAAGGCCTTTAAACTCTAATGTAGGCTTCCATAATTCAAGTTTTTCTTGTACTCTTTCTCTAGTCTCATCCATAAGAAGGATATCATCAACAAAAAAACATACAACAAGGTTCATCCTTCTATAAATGTCCAGTAAGAGCATCCATAACTAAAGCTAAATGATAGGGAGGTTTAAAACTGATCCCTGATGTAATCCAATTGAAATATGAAAATATTTGGTCAATCCTCCTTCTGTTCGATCACAAGTAATAACTCTATTATACATATCTTTAATGATTAGAATATAAGTCATATTAACACCTTTTTTGTCTAGAAGTCTCCAAAGAACTTCTCTTGTAACTTCATCGTAAGCTTTTTCTAAATCAATAAAAATCATATGTAGATCCTCCTTACTGTCTCTGTACTTCTCCATCAAACCTCTCGATAAATGTATGACTTCCATAATATGCATACCCGACATAAATCCAAACTGATTATGAAAAATCCGTGTATCGCGTCTTAACCTATGCTTAATTACCCTCTCTAATAATTTTAATGTACAACACATTAATTCTTCTATAATTTGCGCACTGATGCACATTCACTTTATTCTTAAAAATGGGACTAAAATACTCTTCTCCCATTCAAACATCTTTTTAGTTTTTAAAATAATATAAAAAAATTTAGTAAGTCAAAGAAACTCTCAAATCTCTTAAATATTTTCACAATTATATTGGGATACAATCAAATTTTAATGATTTTTCATCTTTGGTTTTCTTTAAAGCCTCATCAACTTTCTTTTTACTATTGCGACTGTAAAATTTAAAAAAAATAGTATTATTAACGATATTAAGATTATTTGCTTTTAGTAATTTTAATTATTTTCCTATTGTTGTTTGGGTTAACTTCGTTATCATTGGACTCTATAAAAGTTTCGGATCAAACCTAAAACGTCTAGAGATTAATTTTTTTATTGATTTACTTTTTTATTGCTACGTGCTTCTTTTGTTTATTAAATCACTTATTTTGTATATTATTATTTTTTTCATTATCAATACTTTTGAGCATATGATTATACTATAGGATCAGGTGCGGACCAGCACATACAGGGCTGCAATCATGCGCTACCAAGATTCAATTGCTGGCAAGGTATTACGTAAAAAATATATTTTCTGTGATACATTTGAAATATGAAAATATCTAAGGTCTTTCTTCTGAAAAAAAGAAAAAAAGAAAAAAAGAAAAAAAGAAATGAAAATATCAATAGATCATAAATTTCTTACTCTTAATGACAATATATCCAGGTTGTAATGGATGTTGGGTGTGGCACAGGAATTCTTGCAATATTTTGTGCTCTTGCTGGTGCTAGGCGGGTAAGACATTTCTTATTACTTTCTCCGAACACTAATGTTCCAATCCCTTGACGCCCCAACTTTCCTTTTTCAGTCAACAACAAAAGATGATATGTTTCTTATAACATATGCTTAATATAAAGCTCCACATCTGCTAGATTTATTCATCAATAATAATTTGCAAGCTTTTCTTATGGTTTTAACATTTTTGCTTAAGTTGGCACTCTAGGGAGTAGTCTAAACCTGTGACCAGGTGCTTCGAATAATCTCGGCAAATGGAAAATGCGTTTTATTTTTGTGCAGGGAAAAGAGGGAACCTAAGCATAGTTTGCTTAAGATTAGTGCTATGAAATCTCTCGTATGAGTCACTCAAAATGCCCGTGGATGTTGATCTCCATTTGATGCATTGCCAGGTTCAAAGTGTCAAGCTGGTATGCTGACCATCCAGTGCCCACTTGATGCATAGCTTAAATCTAAATGTTGCTGTTGGTGCCCTCATTCATGATTTATGCTATTCCATGTGATATTGGACATACCATTAATGCAAATCTAGGTTGAGATGCACACAAAATATCATTATTCACGGTTTCACATTTTAGTATCGCACAAAATATTATAAAGTTATTTGAATTTGGATTTCATGAGAAATCTGAAAACAAATAGGAAATTCCACAATGATCAAAATTCATATCACGAAAATAGGAACTAAATTGTGCTGATCTTAACGTGATCTCAATGGCACACATAAAACAATTACTAATAGTTTAGATGAGGAACATTATAGAAATCACCAATTTAAATATCAAGAACTCAACTCAGCATAAAAAGAAGCAACTCTCGAAAGTTTTCATCAAGACTTGGAAATTGCTCAGAATCCCCAAGAACAAAACATATATTAAGAGAATAATAAGAATTTTATTCATCAATCATTATTACATAGGTTAAGGGTCCTATTTATGTCCCATATGACCCAAAATCAGTAACTCTCATTATCAAATATGGTCTAAAATTGTAAGTATCAATTCAACCAGCATCAATTACATAAGTTTAAATCTTTTCCTTTTAAGTCCAGATTCATGATAACCAATATACGCTTTTCAGTCATAATAGAAGATCATAGGAGGGAAATTGACTGTCCCCCAGAAGAAAAAACATAACACATAGAGGAGTTGTAGAATGAAAATGTGCAGGAAAGGGTCACATAAGGCAATTACAATTAGAACAGATAAAACTCCTTGTAGCACATCTTGTGGTCAATGCTATGGCAGGGATGGAGACAAACAATGATTGAAGGCGAGTAGTTGCAAAAGAAACACACAGGTGACAAAGGAAACACAGTTAGTGTCACAACTTATTGGTTCACCAATATTTGATGCTTGTTGAATTGAAACCACTTGCAGCAGTAAATCAAACCTGATGAGATAATCAAAACACTGTAGAATATATTCCGTTGTCATAAGAATAATTATCTTAGGCCTGTTACATCCAATATATAAGCTAGAAAACAAAAACCATTAATATAACAATTAAAGTAAGGAAATTTTGATAAATACCGCTTAATTCCTTTGCATTTACATATCTAACATCAAAACTTCAATTTTTTTATATATGCTACCTTACCTATGCATGAAAAGGTACATTGGACCTTTTAAAGTTAAAATAGTGGTATTTTTTATGTGATTTTTATGTGATGTTGAAAGATTTGGGTGGTATAAGTGTAAAAAGTAAAGTTTAAGTGTTAAATATCCGAATACATGAGATTTGGCAGTGTGTATGTAAATGCCCTTAAAGTAAACATCACAACTCATACTATTGATGCACTCATGTTTCCAATGAGCATGCACTTTCAAATTTCCAGGTAAGATCTCAAGATTCAGACCTTCAAAATTTTTTTCTGGATGTTTGTCTTTATTAACACATGTATATTTGATATATGTTTTGGCAATCTTTAGTTGCACCAAAGTTTAAAAAGGCGAAATCAAGAATCAAGGTGATTTGTCGTGAGGCAAGGTGGATCAAGGCATAAGCCTTATAAAATAAAAAGGCAATTAAAAATATGATATTGTAGTTAACTCAAATCACGATCAAACGATAAATTTTATTACTGCATTCAAAAATTACAACGATGAATACTCGAATTCAAAACAACACAAACATGCAGACGATAGGTGCCAACGGAGACTCTACAAAATAAGAAAGAAAACAACACAAAACACCTTAACAACTCTAGAGGAGAGCGACAGGCCCGAAAGGAAAGGAAGAGAGCTTCGACAGTGCCGACTGGTGAACTGTATAGCAGCAGGAAGAGGCGGCTGTGAGCTGGATGGCAGCAGGAAGAGGCGGCTGTGGCTGAACAGCAGCAGGAAGAGGCCCTGGTGGGGCTGGCGACAACATGGACAGGGCTTGGAGGGGCTGGCTGTAGCAAAGACAGGCCCCGGAGGGGTTGGCATCTGCCGGAACAGGCCTTGGAGGGGCTGGCAATAGCAGGAAGGTTGGAACGCACGAAAACAATCACCACGTCGGACGACTTATAGATACCAAATACAACCCTCGGAGGGGAGAAATACCCTAGGGGCAACAAGCTGAAATAAAAAATAATCAGGAACCAAACCCTACGGAAGCAATCAACATACATACATTCATTCATTCATACATACATACATACATACATACATACATACATATATATATATATATGTATGTTGATATAATATTTACTAGTAGTTATAATAGAAATGAATTAGAATAGGAAGGTATAGAAAGGGCAAGAAAGAGAAATAGGCAAGGAATGGGGGTAGCCGATGTGGACAGGGAGGTTCTTTTCCCTTTAGGCTGTGAGTCCCATGGGCTAGACCGTAGCACTATAGCAACTACAGTACTGTACTGCGTCCACAGTAAACTCCCACAGCAAAATACTTCATAAATATGACAAACTATTAATAAGTTGATTTAGTTTATTATCATAAATACATAAACTACAAATCTGAATCTTCTAAATTGATATAAAATAGAAGTTAGAAATGTGATTTTAGATAAACATTCACTTAAAATTTAAATATTCTATGAGGTTCAAGATCCATAGTGGCCTCATTATTACTTTTTTTCATCTTAGAAAAATCATCATATTTCTTATCATCTAATTCTGACATATTGAAAACTTTAAAATATTTTTTATTCTATTAATTAATTTGAAATTCAATATAATTTAAATAAAGAAATAAATAATTAACACAATCAAATAATCATATTTAAATTATCTTCTGACATTTTTGAGGATTGTATCAGATATATTAAATATAATAAAGTATAATAAAATATAATATAAAAAGTATTTTTTTGCCAAATGCCTCGAAGTGTAAGCCTTAAATGAAAAAGGCGTAAGCCTCACCGGTGGCAGTGAGGGTTAAGCCTCAAGGCCTTTTTTGTGCGCATCAATTTGAGCCGCCCCTCGCGACATAAGAATCAACCACCTTTTTAAACAATGAGCTGCCCTAGGGTTATTGTTGGCATGCTACTTACTGTGGCCTTAGCATGGTGTTGCAAGAACAGGTATCTGAACTCATTTTTTAAACCTAGGAAATCTCTTGGCATTTGCTTAATCTTTATTTGGTTTTTTGTTCAGGAAGTATAGAGCATACAAGAGATACATTGGGTTAATTTTGTAAATTGCTTAATACTTGTCCAATTTGCAAAACGCTATATATATTGCATTTTATTTTGTATTTTCTCACCCTTTAAAATTCATTGTTTCCTCTCGTAAATAGAAGCAGGTTTTTCCCTTCTATATACCATACATGCCATTGCAACATAATTTTATCCATTCTGAATGCTTTGTTATTTATTTATTTTTATTTTATTTTTTAATTCTGATTCTGACTTCCTTGTTCTTATAAAACTTTTGTAGGTATATGCAATAGATGCAAGTGACATTGCATTTCAGGTAGTGCTTTTGATTGTAATCTTTGGCATAGCTTCATATGGCTTTTCACTTTTGTTGTTTTCCTTCTTTGTTATACCTTTACAGGCTTGATTATTTTCTCAAACCAGACGAGGGTTGATTCTTCGTGAGAACTTATTTTAGCCTTATGTTTTTTGCTTCCCTAATTTAAGAAAATGTCCATGGGTTATTAGTTGATTAGTCGCTTCTAATAGTAAATTGGCTTATTTTAAATTATTAGATAATAAATAAATCTGACCTTAGCTTATGGTTTACACCTAACTCTAAACCAGCTTGATCTCATCCTTATTCAACCCTGGAACTGTTAAATTCTATTCCCGCTTAGGCTCCATTTGGCGAACTCCTTCAAAAGTCCCGTTGCAGAATGGAGCCAAGGATATCCATTCTGAAACACTCCATTTTATGCTATTTTGGACTTTGCGGTTGATGCGAAGCTCAACATGGGGTCTCCTCGAAATGACACTTGCTCCGTTTCTTCGCTTTCTGCACATCACGACGGAGGCTTCCCGCTCTGGCAAACGAAGCCTTAATGTAACCAAACAAAGTAAATCTTGTTTTGATTGATTTTTCTATTTTCAAGTCAAAATTTCCGTCATACTAGATATCACAGCTGTGCATATATGCATGCATAAAAGAATATTCGTGCAGGCAAATGTAGGTCATGGTTTCATATGCACATACAATTCAATTTGATATCGTGTGACACTTCATTCTATCCATGTTCAGAGTACATGGAATAAGTCAATTTTTAGGTCATTGACCTATTAAAACTTGATCTTCTGGCCAATTCTTAGCTCTAATAATGGTTTGTTGAATTCATTGACTTTGATTACTTACATATGTAATTGTTGTTCTTCTTGTTGTCCATAACATTTATTATTGGTGATAAATTCCCACCGACGCGGGAGCTTTTTTCCCGAGGGAGATACTGTAGCAGCTACAGTGACTGCAGTCCACTTTTAGATTTAATTCTCTTTCTATTTGATCCTCTTATTCTAATTTTCCCTTCCTAATGCTTTCCTCTATACTTGGACTGCAATTCAAATTCCTTCCTTTCCTGTCCACTCTTCTTTAATCCTTGCCTATTTTCTCTACTTAGTCTAGCCTCTATTCCCATCTTATTTATAATTGTTGTGTGTTGATTGGAAAAGGGGAGTTTTTAGTGATTGCTGATTTCAGCTATTGTTGTTGAGAGGTTCTTCCCCTCCGAGAGCTGTATTCGACTGCGAGCAGGTGTTTCAGCTGTAACTTGTCTGAGGTGGTGACTGTCTGTAAGAGTCCGGGTGGTGCTACGACTGTAGCTCGACCCTACAATACATTTATCCTTTCATAGCCCCTCCGGCCCCGCTTCCAGTAGTCGCAAACCACCTTTTGGCCGCTGTCTAGACCATGCCATCCCTCTTCCAGCTATTGTCCAAATCATGTCATCCCTCTTCTGGGTGCCGCCCAAACTACCTCCTGTTGCTGTTCAAACTACTTCCTCTGCTGCACAACCACCGATACATGTTTCAGCTGCTATCCAGTCTTTTAAGGACACTGCTTCCTATCGCCGTCCAACCCACAAACCCCTCTTCCAGCAACCACAACCCCTCCCCTCCAGTCGTCAGCCTCCTTCCAACCCTCTTCCAGCAACCGCAACCCCTCTTTTACAACTGCTGGCCACCTTCTAGGCCTCTTATAGCAAACACAACCATGTTCCATCAATCGCCCTTCCCTCCTTCCACCTCCCCTCCGCCACAACCAGGTTCCAGCAGCCGCAACCCACTGTCCAACACCATTGTCAACCGCGGGCGTCTTTTATTTTTTATGTTCTTTGTTTGCTTATAGTTGCTTCCTGCTTTTCGATTGTCGTGTTTGTAATCCGTTTGGAATTCAGAAATAATATTTTTGTTTTGTTGTGGTTTGAGTTATCTTTGATATCATTTGATATCAGAAGTAGCCAACTCTAGTTCTATCCTATGGTTCTCTAGCATCCGCCCCTACCTATTAAAATTTTGCTGCCCTAAAAGTTTTGACGGATGAAGCTAAGCTCCCGCAACCCTGGGAGATTGACTTGGGAGCTTATCGCTCGCTGTACTGTTGCAGCTACAGTACCGCGGACGTGTTACTGTTGCTACTATAGTAACCGCGATCCCCTTTCAGATCTAATTTCCTTTCTTATTTGATTCTTCTGCTTTAATTTCCTCTTCCTAATTCTTCCCTCCATACTTGGATTGCATTTCAACTTCCTGCCTTTTCTATCCACTCTTTCTTTACTCAGTCTAGCCTCTACTCCCATTTTTTTTTATAATTGTTGTGTTAATTGGAAAAGTGTAGTTTTTCATGATTGTTGATTTCAGTTGCTGCTATTGGGGTGTTCTTCCTCTTTGGGAGCTGTATCCGATGGCTAGGAGGTGCTCCATCTGTAGTTCATCTGAGGTGATGACCGTCTCCAAGGGTATGGGTGGTGCTTTGGCTATAGCTCAACCCCAAAAAGGCATTTATCTTTTCCCAAACCCTCCGACCCCACTTCCAGCAGCCACAAACCACCTTCTGAAAGCTCTCCAGATCATACCTTCCCCCTTCCGGTTGCTGAACAACTCACTTCATTCTTCTTTCGGGTGCTGTCTAGCCTTTTGATTGTTTTCCAGACTACCTCCTGCTCCTGCCCAACCACTGCACATGTTCCAGCTGGTGTCCAACCCCTCAAAGACACTGCTTCATACTGTCGTCCAACCCACAAACCTCGTCCAACAACCGTAGCCCCTCCCCTTTAGCAGTCAACCACCTTTTAACCCTTTTCCAACAACCACAATCCCTCTCCTACAACTGCTAGCCACATTCTAAGCCTCTTCGAGCAACCATAACCATGTTCCAGCTCCCCCTTCCTTCCACCTCTCCTCAGCCACAATCATCTTCCATCAGCCGCCAAACCATCATCCAATAGCATCCGTCCCTGTTGTCACACACAGACATCTTTTATTGTTTTTGTTGTTCGTGTTTGTTTGTCGCTACTTCCTGCTTTTCAAGTGTCATGTTTGTAATTCGTTTGGAATTCATAAATATTTCGTTGTGGTTTGGATTACCTCCGGTGTCATTTGCTATCAACGCTAGCCCAACATTGGGTTCCCTAGCATCCGCCTCTGCCCAAGCCACCCTACCAAAATTATTCTGCCCTAAAAACGGATGAAGTAGAAACTTCCTCAATACCGAGAGATTGTCGCGGGAACTTATCACTCTTGGTACTGTCGTAGCTACAATACTGCAGAAACTTATTGCAGCTGCTACAGTAAGTGTAATCCATTTTCAGATTTAATTCCCTTTTCTATTTGTTTCTCCTGGTCTAATCTCCCCTTTCTAATCCTTCCCTCCATACTTGGACTGCATTTTAAATTCCCGCCTTTCCTGACCATTCTTCTTTAATCCTGGCCTATTTTCTTTACTTACCTATTCTAGCCTCTTCTCCCATCTTATTTATAATGTTGTTTATTGATTGGAAAAGGGAATTTTTCATTATTGCTGGTTTTAGTTGTTGCCGTTGAGGCGTTCTTCCCCTCTGGGGGTTGTATCCGACGGTAGAAGGTGCTCCAACCATAATTTGTCTGAGGTTGTGATCGTCTCGAAGGGTCCGGGTGGTGCTCCGAGTGTAGCTTTGACCCCGACGGGATATTTATCCTTTCGTAGCCCCTCTGGCCCCACTTACAGCAGTCGCAAACCACCTTCCAACTGCTGTCCAAAACACACCATCCCCCATCCGGCTGCTGTCCAGCTCACGTCATCCTTTTCCCGCTGCTGCCTAGCCTTCCGAGTGCTGCTAGACTACCCCTGCTGCTGCCCGACCACCGACACATGTTCTAGCTGCTGTTTAACCCTTCAAGGGCATTGCTTCCTGCTGCCGTCCAACTCCAACCCTCTTTCAACGACCGCAACCTCTCCCCTCTAGCTGTTAGCCGCCTTCCAACCCTCTTTTGCAGCAACCGCATCCCCTCCTACAGTTGCCAGCACCTTCCAACCCTCTTCTAGCAATCACAACCATCTCCTAGTTGCCGCTTTTCCCTCCTGTCACGTCCCCTCAGCCACAACCATCTTCCATCAGTCGCCAACCCACCGTCCAGTAGCCTCCGCCTCCATTGTCACCCGCGGTCGTCTTTTATTGTTTATGTTGTTCATATTTGTTTGTTGTTTGTTTTCGTTGTGGTTTGGGTTACCTTCAGTATCACCCACGGATAACAGAGCAATGAAGATTCTAAAATGGTCTGTGGATTTAGACCCATAGACGGAACCGCCAATCATTCCGGTTTGGATTCGTCTCTTTGGTCTGAAATTTCATTATTTTTCTTAAAAAGTATTGTACTCTATTGCCTCAGCTTATAGGAAGCCACTCAAGACGGACATTCCTACTTTTAATCTGTCTCGTCCTTCTGAAGCCAGAGTACTTGTTAGAGTACTTGTCCAGAGTACTTGTTGAAAAAGACATCACTTCACCCGCTTCTGAGGAAATCTGGTTAGGCACACAATACTAGAAGGTAGAGATTGAACATTTTTCGTCCTATTGTTTGAACTGTCGTATGTTCGGACGTTCCAGTTCTCAATGTCAGCATCTACACCCCCAACTCAGACCCAACTACCATTCTATGTGCCTGCTCCGCTAGAGGCTGTGATTCCATCTCCTTCTCATCAGCTCCTAGTTTTTGACACTATTGATCATCAAAAGGATATCCCGGATGACGTCACTATCCATGCAGACAATATGACAACTATTCAGTCCCCAGTTGTAGCTTCCTCATCTTTAAAACCTCTTATCGTGGGGGAGAGGGAGTTTCTTCAGACCCCGCCTGCCTTAGAACCTATCACTGATAATACAGGTGAAAATACTTCTACTGTTTCACTACCGCCTCATTAGGTCCAGAAAGATGTTAATATTACTCAGACTCATGAGTATCAAGACGTGCAACGACCTACACTTGACCGACTGCCTTTGGAATCTACTGATCTGGAATCTACTGATCAACTGATCAAATAAGTCAATCATCGGATGAGGAATGACAGGTCTATACATCCAGGAGGAAGAAGAAAAATGAAGATCTACTTGAGCTCAGAAATCTGATGGATGATAATTTGTTTACTAGGGCAATGATACTCACCTTACTAATTTGTTAGCCGACTCACTTCCGAGAACTAGAGGTATGAGGACTAAAGTGGGACGTCCTTAGCACTTTTTGTGCCCTATTGTGGCTGCCCTTTTGTTGGTTTTTTACATTTAACATTTATGTATCTTTGTTTTATCTGGATTTTGTGTGTGTTGTATTTTATGAGTTGAGTTTTCTTTTAGGCCTTCTCATACAACATATCTATATATTTTCCATATTAATATATTTGCCCTCGGGCTTTTTCTTTAAAAAAAAATATTAACAGGTACTCCTAGTTAGAATAGGAAGGAAGAGAAATAGGCAAGGACTAGAAATATGAAAGGAATAGAAGAGGAAGGTGTTCCTTTTATGAAAGGGAGTAGAATAGGAAATTGGGACACGGAAGGGCGACGATTACGACTCCCATGAAGGCTGGCCGGTTCAGTTGGCCACCGAGCAATTCCCATGTCACATATGTATTTTTTTTACACTGAACCAAACACTAAAAAAATATCTCAAATACATTACATTGCAATTACACTGAATTTTATTTACACTACATTCCTTTTTTTAGCAAAACGAGCAACCCACCCCTATGTGTACTTGAAGGATATCCTTAGAGGTTTCTTTACCCGATCACTTTGAGTTTAATTTAAGCCTGTCATTTCCTGGCTTTGATGAGGCAGATTGATAAATTGCCTAAATAGTCACTTTTTGACGTTTTGTAGTGGTTTTACTCTGGTATCAACATTCATTCTTTGAAGTTCAAATTGTCTCTGTTGACTCAATTGCTCGACATTTTGTTCTTGTTTTTTACGGTAATCTCTAAATATTGCAACATTATGACTAAATAGGAATAAATGTTGCTGTATGAAGAACAAATCAGTGAAAAGTGGTGAATGGGCAAGATAATCTTTTATACAGATGAATGTTTTTTTTTACTTTCTGATGGCACAAGTTATTTCTTTTCAAAAGTCAAATATAAAACTACTATTTAGTTAATAAAATTACTGAATTACATGCAATGATCTATTATTGGTGCCAAACGCCAAGCTATGGATGAAGCCAGGTTTAAAAATGTTAATTTATGGTTTTCAAAGGGTTTTTGGTTTGGGCAGCAATATAGCTTCTTATTATGCACCATAGATTCTCAATTTTGGGGGAGCTTTCTTTTACATAGGCTAGGTGGTTGGTGGAGCCGACTCAAGCTCACTAATGAGGAGCTTTCCCAGGAATTGATCATTCTATATGATCATTGTGCTCCAATTGCAACAAATTCTTCTTGGATAAGTACTGATCTCCTGAAGTATGCAACATGGCACTCTCAAAGGGTGCCATTGTCTCACCAATTTACTCAACATTTCTAGTTGTCTTCTATAGACAGCAAAGAGCAGCTCTCCGTGCTCTCTTTTCAGAGCTCATTTTCTGTCCGGACTCCTGACGTAGCTGTACGTGCGGCGTAGGTTATCTTGAGTTATTTTCAGGTTATTTCAATAATCCTGAAATAACCCGCGGTCTTTATTTTTCGGTTATTTCTGGGTTATTTCGGTATTATTAAAAATAACCTAGAAATAATCTGAAAATAACTTAGAAATAACTTCGGCCGCACGTAGAGCTATGTTAGGAGTCCGCACAGAAAAATTTTTGCTCTTTTCAATCTAAAGATCAACAGCTGCAGCCAAGAGTCTATCTGGGATTATTGCACATTTATACAAATAACTGAGACTAGTATTGCATTATCGTGTGAAGAATTATGACCAACTGCTTGAGGATTTTTTCCAGACATTACGAAAAAGTAGGGGAGAAAAATGCATCCTAAATAAATGTGACATGGTTTCCTCATTAACAATCTCTAATACTGGCTCTTCTGACTGTTTTATCTGGCAATATTTTTCTTTCCAATTTTTCCCAACATATTTTTTTGTTCAATTATAATTTTCTTAATGGACAAAGTCAATTTTGATTTTGCATATTTAGTTGACTATGCCTGTAATGTAAACCCATTTTGCATATTCACATTTGATGGAATTATTTTCAAAATAATTGTTCAATGCAATTATTTTTCTGAATGATTTTCAGGCTATTGAAATTGTGAAATCAAATAATCTTTCCGACAAGATTATTGTGTTGCATGGACGAGTTGAGGTAAGCTGGTTATCCAGATTATCTGTGATTACTTTCACATTGATTGCTTAATGTCCTGTCATTTTGTGATTGTAACGTGTTGAAACTGACTGTCGAGTATCTCCTTGCATCACTATTTAAGTAAGAAAATCTATTACTCAGGTTTCAAAGGAATTGTTCCAGATCTATGATGAAGCTATTACCTGAATTTCTTTTCGTTCTGTTAAACTTTTCTTTCATCCATGCACAATTTGTTTGTGTAGAGATTAGGGCTTACCTTTAGTTTCAGCTTCTCTATAGTGGTTTCCAGAGAGCTTTTGTATTAAAATCTTTTGAGATAGAAATATTATAAAATTCACTGTGTGTGTTTGTGGGTGGGGGGTGAAGAATTCTTTTTGTGTGCTTGTAGGTGCCAGCCAGGTGGGCTGGGCAGATGTGAATAAAATATGGTCGTGTTAAACGATGCAGCAAAGTAGAGGTTAGAATCTAGTCATATGAACATTGCAGGAAGCTAGAGGTTATTATTCTCTTAAAAGAATGTGTATTACGATATAATGCAGTACTGCTTTTCTAAAAGAATGAGAATAATGCACTGCCATCATCCTTTAAAGATGATTTTTTTTTAATTACTAATCTTTGATTCAATTTTTATTACTTAGATAATTGTAGTTTACATCTCTAGTAAGAACTAAGAAGACAACTACGATGTCTGAGGTCAAGTGAACCTTAAAGCTTTGTGTTATTATAAATATGGTTACCTACTTAAAATTTATTTTTTCATAATGATTTATCTATTAAATGGGTCCACGAGGAAGAACATCAGTAGGCATATTTTTATTGAACAAGTTGTCACCACATTTTCAAAAGTTTTTTTTCTTTCATTTATAGAAACTCGAGGCCTCAATCATATGATTTTGTAAAATGTAAAATTTCTAATCCTAAAATGAAAAATGGAACCATGTACTCAATTGCTTATTAGGATGCCTATAGTTTCTGTAGAATTTCAAGCAAATCAGTGCATATGATGAATAATTCATCTCATTTGTATAAGCGTATTTATGTTCATTTATTCACGTAATAAAAAACTTTGAATAAACATTTTATAAGTTTGTCGTACCAATGAAAAAGCTTAAATACTAATTTGCATGATCTTCTTATGATTGTAAACATGCTTATTTGTTGTTTAACAAGTAGTGCCCTAAAAACTCAATAAATTATTTATTTAGTGAAGATTTAATTGCTTATTTGTTGACTTGGTTTATGTTCTTGTATCATTTTTTGTATTTCTTATAAATTTTAAAAATTATCTATACTATTAGAGCTATATCTATGATTGAAATATCAAATACATAGCTTGATATATAGATTTAAACATTGTCTTCTTAATACTTAAATTTCACCTAATATTTTAAATAATACTTAATGAATTATGTCAATTTTAATTAAACTCTATAAATTCAATTATGGATAGTAATTAGGCAATATTTTTAAATCAAAGATCAATTATATAATTAGGGAGGGTCAATTAAGGTTTGATTATGGCTTGAACTCGATTAGAAAGTTAATAAACATGCTTGAACAAGATCTTGAAAACTCAAGTCATGTTTAAGGTTGGCTCGAATTCGTTATGAAATAAATGAATGTGCTTGGAAAATTTAGTACTTGACTCAACTCGGTTCATT
Organism: Phalaenopsis equestris; assembly: GCF_001263595.1. Taxonomy (NCBI): domain Eukaryota; kingdom Viridiplantae; phylum Streptophyta; class Magnoliopsida; order Asparagales; family Orchidaceae; genus Phalaenopsis; species Phalaenopsis equestris. The sequence continues at coordinate 1,202,901 of NW_018164862.1, read as the reverse complement.
GCAACCCTAGGTTTATAGTTGTGAATTTCCCTTTTAGGATTGGCAATAATTATATCTTTAGGTTTATTTGGTGTTTTATTTTTACATGAAAGTACAAAAGCTTAGATTTAGGTGTTGTTTCATTGACTTTAATAATAGGAAAAGTGCTCCCACAGATCATGGAGAGACATTCATTTTCATGTTGAATGAAGAGAAAAGAAACATACAAATATATATCTTTGAGAGACGACATGCATTGCTTTTGGGTAACTTTTCAATTTTCAAAATCTAGCGACTTAAATAAAAAACCGTCATTTGTTATCATCATTACTTCACCAACATTAGTCTTCTGCCAACTTTTAGGTGACGACGGTATGAATTCTTACTTTTTTATTCTTTCTTGTTGAGTGCCACCAAAGTTATTAAATATATTTTTTGCAAATAATTTGAACTATCCATCTAACTTAAGGCCTTTCTTCTTTTCTTTTAATAGTTTGGAATTAATTTAATCTACTCATCTAATCAACACAATTTTACCCTTATTGTATATTTCTAATTTACTCCAGTCTATTCTCAACTATTTCATCTTTTAGAGATGTTACTCCAACCTTTCCTCTATATATAGTCATTTTATTGTTTACGTATTGAAATCAAATGAGAAAATCTTTGATTGTTTGTTCATTCCAAGCGAATATCAGGAAAGCTTCATATCTCAACCTTAATGATATTTTTGTGTAGATGTTCTTTATATTTGGAAATCTTCATATGCTCTCAATCTATTATAGTTTTATAGGGGAAGTAGTATGAGTTTAATGTTTAAGACTATATGACTAATAACTTTTCATTCTAAATCCATGGTATGCTACAAACTTCCCAGTGGTTGTGGAAGGGAAAGCTTGAAATTTTGTCTAGTAAGGCAGCTTTCTTGTTAGTGCATTTGTTGTTGATTTTCTTGAGAAATGATGGTAACATGAAGATTTCATTTGGTCTGTTCACTTGCTTGTGAAAGTCATTCCTCTTAGCTTTCAAAGCTTGATTTCACCTCAGAGATTTTGAGCTTATCAAATTGTTATAATGAATTTTGTCCAATTTCTATTCTTAATAGTTTTGGTATTTTAGAACTTTGTTATATTGATTTTTCTTAGTATTTTTTAAGTGCTAAGTTGCATAAGGGTTGTATTTTTTCTAGAATTTGCAAAATGTGCTAGTGCGTGCTCACTCATGCATGCATATGATTGAGAGAATGAATAACTTGAGTTTGAGAGAATGCATAGGTTGAGATCTATCACGACCCAACCCAGTGCTTAGAATTAACTAAGGCGGATAATGCGATCGAACTGTATTAACATTTCATTTTACTTTTCAAAAAATTAAGATACTTCCAATATATGTAAAAGTGTCACTAATTCATAGGTGCAAAAATTTAAATCATTCAACAATAACAACATCCACAGACAATTTTTCAATCCGAAACTGAACAGTAAATCAATATCTGACAAAGACATTAAAGAAAGCTATTATTATAAAAATACCTAGCAATAATAGTCCTCCGATAGAGCAAGTCTCTCATATCATAAATATCAACCTAAAACTTATCTTTTCCAGAAGGAAAAGATTAATTTGCAACAGCGAGTATAACTTGATGATTAATTATAATCTAATATGCATTAAATTTATGTGCTATGTTATGCATAAATGACCAACATAAAATGCAATTAATTTCATTAAAACTTTAAATTTATCCATTCTCGTTCACTTTAAATATTTATCGTTTTTAACATTTTAATAGTCATCACAGGATTACTATCATTTTTGAAGTTATCCTAAAAAATGTGTCTGATGGCACCTTCAAAATGTGACTAAAGACACCCTAAAAAATGTACCCGAATGTACCGAAAGGTGCACCTTTACCATTTTCTTTAACGTGCACGGGTACATTACATCTCATGCCAGTACCGTTTGGGGGGGGTAATCCTGTATAACTTAAATATTTAACTCTCAGTTCTTTTAAACTGCATCCTTTTAAAGACATTAAACATTTTTTTTCTTTTTCTCCTTTTGTTTCCTTTCATTCTTAAGCTACAACATGCATACCAACATAAAATAATTTTCTAAAGCTTTAAAGAAATTTTTTATTTAATAAACTTTAAATTTAATATATATAAGAAAATATTTACTCACTTTGCCACACTGACTCCTGAACCCCTGATTTTCTAGGCTTAAATGTGCTTCAACCTAAATTGAAGCTAAACATTAATATTTTATTAATATCAATTCATAATTAAGTAAATTAAACTTTAATTTAAGACATACCTTATCTTGTAGAGTTATCCGTCTTCTTCCTCAAATCCAAGAGATTAGCCGATTTTTTTCTCACTTTCTAACATTAAGAAAGTTTAATAACATTAACTAATTAACATAGCTAATTATGTTATTAATTTCTATAATGATGCAAGGTTTAACATGTATCTTATAGGCTTTCAGGTCGATCTCCTTCCTTTCTCGCTCGCTTCCAACTTCCTATCCTTCAAAGCTAAAATCTCTCTATTGAAGTCTTGATTAAATTGACATTGCATTTATACTCACACACACTCACCAATTCATTAAATAGCTTAATAAAAACCCTAATATACTGCTAAATCCTTTGTTTGTCCAAATCTTCCTTTTCCCTCAAAATCTTCTACTACAATACCTCATTTTAATTGTTAATATCATAACCCATTTAATAAATAAAAAATTATATAATTAAAACTTAAATGATTCAAATGACTTAGCTTAGGCTTCAGTTTTATAGCCTTGGCCTCATGACCGACTTCTTTAAGCTCACACACGCGAGCTCTGTCCCTCTTCTTCTTCTTCTTCTTCTTCACGACTTTGGTGAAACCGAACATAGCAACAAACTGCCTCGACTCCCCTTCCTCCTTTGCTTCCTGCACGCGAGCACCGTAGAAACCTGGACTTGTCATCCTTTTCTCCTACGCACAACTCAACTCAAATTGAACTTCACAGGTAGGGCACGAGCTTTGACTCTGTGTTCGATCACGTTAGTTTGTCTTCCTTTGGCTCCGTCTCAACCCAATAGATCACAAACGCATAATCGCCTCATTCGATTTCTTTCTTCCACAATCGCGGCTCGACCCAAATAAGCCTTCGATGCTGCCACCTCTTCCCTCTCCTTCCTTCTCTTATCTCGAACGGGTCGACACAACACCCGCTACTTCTTCCTTTGATTTCTCCTCCTCCCTACCACTTTTTCTTCCTTACTTGACAAGGGCTTAACCTCTTTTCTCTATCTTTCTCGTTTTCTCTCACTTGTTCACTACGTTGGTTTGAATGAGGAGTAATAGGACTTTTAACGGAAGGGGTGCCAATCCTTCGTGCCTATTCAATTAATTGTTATTATTATTTATTTGTTTTTTATTTTTATTTTTTATTATTTTTTCTAACTTGATGTTATTACAAGATCGAGAGATAGAGAGATCATAAAGTGAGTGTGTGTGTGAAAGCGAGGCATCGAGAAGTATGTGTAAGATACATTGCGCACCACAAGAAAACACCTATTTTTCACCAAAAAAATTTTCTAGAAATGATTTTTCCATTAAAAACCCACTAGTTTTGAGAAAAAATATTTCACCCCTAAAATCTATGAAGCACGGACACAATACGATACGATATGGGCATGTTTTTTATATTTAATAAATTATTAATATAAATTTATATTTTAATATTTTCTATTAAATACATCACAAAATAAAATATGCAACTATTAAGAAAACTTTATAATGATAAATCTAAATTACATGATTTATTAAATCCTGGGTGCAGCAACCCCTCACCCAAACATTAAAATCCTATAGTAATTAAAGGAATGCTTCTAGATTTAAAAAACAAACATTCATCGCGCTCGGTTCGATAATTAGAGTGGTGGGATCATGGGAACATGGGAACGCTGGGTTGGATCTCGTCAATGACAACGAGATTGCTGCTGTTGACCTCATTTTCAGTGATGTCTTAGTTTCCTACTCTCAGAACTCAAAATCTAGCCTTAAGAGTTCTTATTGACTATCCTAGCGTATTAGCAATTGAGCCCACATCCTATAGAACTTTGAGCCACTTCTTGACTCGTTTTTTGTGCAGACCTCGCATGAGTAGTCCCATGCACTCTACTCTTAGTTGCAAGGGCTAAGGACCAACATGTAAAGGGCCCGAAAATGAGTTCCCATAGGATCAGACGGCTTTAGGTAAACCCTTCGTGACTGAAGCACTCACAGAAACCACAATTTGACACATTTTTGGCCCGACCGTCGGCGAACTCACCCAGACGACTCCGGATGACGAAACAGACCGCGCCGGCGCGTCCGGAACGTTGACTTTAGTTAAAAATGACACCTATATTGCTATGATTCCGTGTGCGAGCAATTAACATGAAAATTGATGCACTTTTTTTTTAATTAGCGATGTGCGGGCCTAGGCTCAACCTAGGTTTAACTCGGATTCGATTCAGGCTAGACTCGGGCTGAACAATTTCAAATTTTAAATTTTAAATGAATCATTTAATCCCGCCTTAATGAAATTTAATTAGGAGCTGTTATAGGCCAAATAATCTCCTCCGGTAATGGAAATTCATCAATTACCCGCCCATTGTCGTATAACGGTCATTGTGGACTGGAATTTCGATACACAAAATTGCTCGCCTCTCCTCCACCGGGAGCAGATCATTCGGGCCCCCTCTTCTACTCGTGCTCGAGTCTCTGCTCGTTTGCTCCCCTTAATGAAATTGAATCATTTAATCTTCTTCCTGCTCGAAGCCCTGCTCTTCATGCTTGAAGCACTCCACCGCAACTCTCTCGCCTGTCTCTTTCTTCCTCGCGCTCGGGATTCCTCGACCTCCCTCTTCCTCGCGATCGAAGCTGCTCCTCTCAGCACAAAAGCCCCCTCGCCTCACCCCCACTCTCGAGAGATCCCAATCGACTCCTTCCTCCTCTGCACTGAAGCACTCGTCTGCTTTGCTTCTCCCATTCAGCTCTCCTCTCCTCTGCACCGAGACCCTCGCTCGCTCGCCTACCTTCTTCCCGTCGGTTCTCCTGCTTCGCCCCCTCCTGGCCGAACAACGCTAGCAGCTCGTGTCTCCCTCTCAGCACCGAAACAATTTCCTTCGCCTCCTCCCCTCTGCACCAAAACCCTCGTCTGCTCCTCCTCGCCAGCAACAGCGCCCAACTACCTCCCCCTCCCTCACGATCGGATTTGATTCACCTCGCCCTCTCGAGGCTCTTCTGCCAGCCCTCTCACGCTCGCCCAAAACCTTCGCCTTAACCGCATTTGCCTACTTCGCCTTTCACCTCTACCGCTCACCTTATGAAAATCTTCGAACAATCTTCATAAGTGTGCCTTCACTTAAGTTGAATCTTAGATGTAGCCAGACAAGTTTTACTTGTGCTTGCTATTCATCACGGAATGTGATCTTTCACCACACAATTGGAGACTGGGATTGCTTTTGCTGGCGCATATCAGATTGTAATGCTTCTTCGATATTGCATTATATCAGCATGAAACATCCTAGAGGGCCTGTGCATCTTACTTGCAATTGATGTTTGGGCAATATTTTGAAGCAGTTTTTTACACTGTTTGGGAGTGTTTAAAGGACTGTTTTAGGCACTATCAATTGCTAATTTTGAGCAGTGTTTTGGGGCATTTTGATGGGCTGATTTGAAGCGATCTTTGCATTGTTTTTAGGCGAATTTAAGGGTTGTTTTGGGGAGGTTTATGGGCCTGTTTAGCGGCTTGTGGGCTGCACTTTTTGGGCCCGTTTGATGGCTTGAGGGCTGTAGTTTTTGGTTCCGTTGTGGCTTTTGGGCTGCACTTTTTAGTTTCATTTTATGGCTTTTGAGCTATGCTTTTCAAGTCTATTTGGTGGCTTTTGGGCTTCATTTTTTTTAATGTTGAATTGGAGGACTTTCAGGTCGAGCAAAACACTGTCTTGGACTGCCTTGGAACAACTTGAGCACTCTTCTCGAGAGTTTATTTAATTACGGTTGTTGAAAGAATTGAAGCACTTTTAGGACCGATTCACTTTCTGCTTCCCCCCCTTTTGGTTTGCTAGTTTTGGGGGTGGATCGACCTGTTTTTTTTTTCTTTTGTTGCTTCTTTCTCAATAGTTAAGTCAAAAAATGAGAATTTTTTATTTAATTACTTGGGAGACACTTAGAAATATTTGAGAATTAGTTAAAAAACATTTAATTGAGGGTAGAACACCTTAAATCACTTTAAGCACAAGTTAAAGTGTAGACTTCTTAGATTTTAGGAGCACACCTGAGGTGAGAGTCTATCTACCCAATTCTCAGTGTAGACTTCCTAGATTTTAGGAACACACTCTAGGTGAGAGTCCATCTACCTAATTCTCAGTGCAGGCTTCCTGGATTTTAGAAGCACACCATAGGTGAGAGTTCATCTACCTAATTTTCAGTGTAGTCTTTCTAGATTTAGGAGCACGCCCTAGGTGAGCGTTCATCTACCTAATTTTCGAATGAATAATAAACTAGGCACTTGACCCTGATTCACAAACTGATTAAGACACTAGACATGAGAATGCACAAAGACGTAGTTCATGCTTCATTAATTAAATCAATAGTGAAATAACCTACAGTGAAACCCAATGCACTGGAATTTGAGCTTGAATATTACACTCAAACACTCCTGGCAATTGGAGACATTTGTTAATGCCACATATGAATCTCTGGACTATAATAAGTCTAGGGTCTAGGTGGCGAAGGCGATGATGACATTGTTTATGTGTGCTTAAACGAGGGGTACAAAGTGAGATTATTAGAATAGTATCTCCTACCTCAATGACTTTTAATAAGGGAGAGGAAAAGACCGATGATACTATTCGCCGATTCTTGGTGGGATTGGTTTCTTTGACACTCTTAGGTTGTTAGTAATTTTAGTACGATTAGAGTGACTAGCCTGTGGACTACACGATTTTATTATTTACAAAAATAAAACAAAAATATCTTTTGCATATTAAAAAGAACTCTGCATAAAATAAACTTAAATAATAACTTTTGCATGAAAATCAAATAATTTTTCTATGAAAATTTATAAAGGTCCACCGGTAGTCACTTGGATTGAGGTTAAGGACTGCCTTCCGTAGATTGTCGGGTTGATAACTTTTACACAAGGTTGAGAAACACACAGTACAGCTCTGAGCCCCCACATTTACTGATGTCTTACACGTAGTCTTGGTCTTCCATATGTTACCACAGATTTTTCTTTGCCTGTTCATATTTTGCAAAGACTCGTTCTTCTGACTTTCATGCTGGGTTTTCTCGCTTTGCTTATTTTTCTTGCAAGTTTATTTAAATATGTTCTAAATCATACTATGCTAGCAATGCTAAGCACACAATAGTAGCAGATGCACAGGTACACTTTTACAGTTTATTTATAGCATTTTAATTTACTGTTTATTTTTCAAGTATCTTTTATTTACCTGCAACTTGCTTATTCTGCATGCAAAATCAGAACTAAAACCGAAACCAAAATAAAAACAAAAACAAAACCAAACTTTGACACCAAAACTATGAAACATAAACCACCAATCTCAAGCACTTAAAACCCTGGAGTCATCGCTATGACAGGAAGTTCGGAGCTAAATTCGTGGGCAGCACGATGATGAGCTTGGATCGAGCAACAAGAGGGGATCGAGCAACAAGAGGATCTTCCTTAGTCTAAATAACAACTCATAGGACTTCGAGGTAGCTCGCCCAGCGCGACGTAAATCCTCACACGCTCTTGCGACGTAAATCCTCACACGCATCCTCACACGCTCTTTAGGCTCTTGTACAACCATGTTGTGCAGCGTAAGTCCTAACTCGCCTAGGTTCTGAGGTTGTCAGGTGGTACGACGTAAACCCTGTTATCTTTGCGGGCTATTTGCATAATCATTTGCATAATCGGATATGGGCTATTTGCATAATCGGATATAATGCAAATGTAAGTCCCAAATAATAAAATTGGCAGGATTAAACACCTAAATAAAAATTCAGTCAAAATTCAGTCACACATTAAGATAGTTTGGGAAGTCACTGAGGTTTCTCCTTAGGATCTGTGACATCCCTTACCTTTTCCTTCTTTTGGACCCCTGAAAATAATTGTTCATATTTGAGCTACTCCCACTTGCTTCTCCACATCCTACCATGAAGACCTAAACTCTGAATTCTTGAAGACTAATACCTCTGATCATTATCAAAAGTTTTCTCAAGTGACTCCCGTCATTTGTGATGTAATTAACTATAAGGGCTTACCTCTATAGGGAACTTGAAACCAGAGGAAATATAAGACCTGTCTAATCCTTATATTAGATAGGGGAACTTATCAGCCAACATATTTGTCGGTCACACCGGTCACACATAAAATGTTCGCAGACCAAACAGATGTCACAAATCTCTTAGTTTGTAGGATTTGGTCTATTGTCGAGGTATACACTTATCTTTCGGGAAGGTGTAGTGCTTGCGTTATCGGGCACAATTATGTAAATTATTGGACGAATGTGATCCATTTGGTCTCATTTTTCAAAAGGTCTCATTTTTCAAAAATAACATACTAATTTCAAAACCCAAACTATATACCTTTTATATTTAAATTAAATTTCAAATTTATTTTCAATATTTTCATAATAAAAAAGTTGACCGACTGCTGCACGAAGGCCGGCTCGATGATCTCATCGCTTGCTTCGACCTACTTAGTTCCGAAATACTTCAACATAGGGCGGCTCGACGACCTCAATATGTTGCTTCGACGTAGGGTGAATCGATGTAGAGCTTCGTTGGAGACTGAGGACCGCTTGAGAATGTTGGAGAGGTGCCAAGGACTGCTAGAGAATGTTGCGGCTTCGATTTTGAGTTGCCACTTTACCTTCTACTTCGACCTAGGGGTAAGACAAGCACCCTTTTAAGTTCCCGTGTCCTACTTCCTCGCTCGATGCTGCGTCAAGCCATGTCTTCCGCAGTGTCGAATGCTAGCGAGTCTCCGATAAGTTTTCAGGTGTGTCAGATTTATATCCACCTATGTTGAAAATGTGTTTGTGTTCGACACGTGTCAAACATGGGTACGACTGTTTTGTGGTGTTGGTGCTTCCCAGCCTAAAACCTATGTCTGACTCAAACATATTACTGGAAACATGCTTTTGGTGGATTTTTAGTTGACTTTTTTAGGGAAATTTTGTTGGTAGTTTTTGTTAGATTTTTCGAAGAAAATTACGATCACTTCAAGGGAATTTTTTGGTAAAAAATTCACTTTAAATCCTTTTTTTTGGAACTTTATTTATCAAACATAAGATTGAAAACATAACCAAAATTTAAAACTCAATCTTACGGCCTAAGCCCTATAAACTTTACAACACAAATGAAAAGAAATAGTACAATCTTATGCCATAAAAATAAAAAGCACTAACACTAACAAGGGAGTTAGCAACGGAACGGAAAAAAAAAAACAACAAATAAAAAGAACAATCACTTTATAAGCATAACTTTGAAGTGAAACAAGAAGAGAAGTGATTACGATGAACTTGGAAGCTGTGCAGAGGAGTAATAGCCATTAATTTGCAAATATGCAATAACAATAAAATACAGTAAAATTATGTAAGTGTTTTAATCCTAAGAAGAAATATGTTAGGAGAGTGAAGATTTACCATGAGAATCAAGGAAGTACGTCATTGCAACGATAGACGGCCAGGGCTCCAATAAACACTAAATTACGAGAAAATGATGGGAGGATGTAGTGCTAGGGAATTTATTCAACTTTTTTGGCGAATTTTAACTTATTTTTATTTTCCAGCAATGAGAACAGTTTTGTCTAATTTCCACTAGAAATGTATTTCATTAGATTTTTTAATCGGTTTAGAAGTAAATTGAATTTCTATGAGAAACCAACTGAAAATTCCGACAAAAAAATTTGTTGATAAGCATGCTCAGACGATGCTACTAGTGCGAACAAATGAGCATGTAAGGGGCATATAAGAAACTCTCTGGCGAGAGAGCAATAGGTTGCGAGTACCACGAAGAAGCAACTAGCTCCACCCGGTGGGAATGAAGAACCAATTGATAGCATCTTAATGAAGATCATAACTAGTGAGAATTAGTGAATTTATGTGCCTTTTTATTTTGTTACATGCACAGCATGACGATGCAAAGCAGCACAACAAGACCATTTTGTGGTGAGCTCGTGATCATGGCATGGCATGCATCAAGTCTGTATATTTTCTCTTCGCTCCTAAAAGGCGCTTTTAATGACACTTATTTTTCATCTGAAACCTAATGGTGGCTGTTCCTTGTCAATATTGACTATATATAACATCCAATTATTTTTATTTTCTTTTTTTTTATTTGACAGTTTTTTTTTTTTTTTTGAGTCTCTTGCATATTTGAGATAATATAGATATCTGTTTTGCTCAATTACAACATCATATGCTATGAAGGATGTTTGAGGTTTTAGGGTATTTAATGCAATTATACCATGAAAAATAGTGCTTGAATAACAGAAAAATAGTTGAGGCTTATTCAATAAATTTTCTAGGTGAGATGCATACAATTTATGCAACAAAGTCCAAGCAATATTTGTGGGGTAGCAAACTATCTAACATAAATAATTAATTACTATTTAAGATGATGAATGGATAGAAAATCTTCCAGAAAAAAATTGATCTTCAAATGAAATCAAAACAAGAAAGAAAAATCATGTAAATTACAATTATTAAATATCATGCATATAAATGAAGGCAAATGTGTAGCAAATCTAAATAGATTAATGGCACCATAAATGAATCGCAAATTATGGAAATAAGAGATTAGTGAGGAAAAGATTAGATTAGGCTTCTTACTATCTTACCTAAATGCTTCAAGTTTCACCCTTGATCAAGGAATAAAATCGCTGAAGGATGAAGAAAACATAAATTTCTTAAAATGGAAATTTTTATTCAAGCCAAATTTATTTTGACATGTCCTAGAACACCCTTGTTTCTAGATACTTGCACAGGTAATATATATAAGAAGTATTTATATAAATCTATCTAAACCATTAGCTGGTGTAGCCCTGTAAAGAACCAATCTTGGTTCTGCTCCAATTTTGAAATCAAATCAAATTGCTGACGCTAGTCTTGTATAGGTTGTTACAGTTTTAAGAGAAGCTGAATAATAGCTACAGTCCCAAATATATTTGGTAGAATAGGGCACAAATAATTAGAAGCCGCTGATATGTTATTTTTTGAAAAAAGACTTGCAGGATAATATTCCTGCGTTAAGAAGTTGCAGGTAAACAACTTATTACTTTAGGCATGTGTTTCATCTTAGGCATTTATGTAAATTAATGAAACATAATTAATGAAAACTAATTACAAACTGTAGCTAACTTAATTGACTTGAAATTCCAAAAATTATCACAATGCAAACAACTTGTTATCTTCATCTTTAAGTTTTCTTTGTTCATATTAATTGGTTGTATATCTTCTTTTAAACTTGATGATAACAGGATGTCGATATTGAAGAGATGGTTGATGTCATAATATCTGAGTGGATGGGCTATTTGCTTCTCTATGAGGTGCATTTGCACTCTAGTTTTATTGTTTCTTAATTTTTTAAATATTTTATAACTTTTAATATTTCTCTTAGATTAAATGGTTGCATTAAATGACAGTTTGAGGAATAAGTTATTCTTTAACTCATTCCTTAAGTGCTTTTTATAAATCTTGATTTATAGGGGTTTTTTTTTCTTTTGTAGACAATGCTACCAAGCGTGATCTTTGCCCGGGATAAATGGCTAAAGCCAGGTGGGCTCATTATGCCATCTCATGCCACGGTAAAATTTTATGATAGCATCAATTTCGTGGTATTTACTTCCTTGTTGCAGCTAAAAGCTTAGGATTTGATTTTTTTATTTTTATTCTTTGCATATATCATCTGATCTATCTAAGAAAAAATATTGAAAGCTAGGATACTCATTTTTCCCTGCGAATAAGCACTTGTCATTATGTGCCTACCTGTACCATATGTTGTATGGGATGGTAATAGGGTGTTCAGATAAGTTTTCTAAAAACACCAATGAGGTGTCATTAAAAAACTACATATATACTCTCAGATATAACTCTCGAAGGGAGAAAAGAGACGCTGGCAACAGTCTCGATAGAAATTCAGGCAAAAATTGACCTAAATATGAAAAAACTACATATATACTATTAGGCTATTAAGGAGTGGACCCCACTCCCTACAGGCGGTAAATCCATGTTAAGGAAAGGTCGATCGACTCTCGTGGACAGGTCCAGGCCGCAAAGTCCCGTGGCAATCCACACCTGGTGTGATTCTCCTAGCGCACATCATATTGACAATTAACACTTCTAATTTTTCTAATAGTAAAGCTCTTACAAGATACGATCGGTGGTCTGACAATGGCCTTGGGTATGAGCAATGTGATTCACTTAAATTTCCCTTCAATATCTCTCTGATCCACAACTATATCCCTTGAAATTTCATAGAAGAAAGTGATTCATCATTATATATCCTTTTTAATTGGTATTTTATCATTATTATTTGTCTTATACATATAATATTTGTGGATTATTAATAAGAAAAGTGTGTTTGTATTTATATCCATGCCCCTTACAATGATTTCTTCTACGACTCGCCCTTCTAACACATAGTGTGCGGCATTTTGTCTTTAGTTTGTCCCTAGCACGAGGTCATTGACTCCCTCTAAATTCCTCTATTACACAATTCTCCCGGTTCTCTCAATCGTTAGTGTTGAACACCTCGTAATAGTTATTTTCCCTCATATATCTCTACGCTCTTTAGGTCTAGTCTTTTCATGTTACCCTCTTCATGGCACTTATAACTCGTGTGACTTACTATCCCTGGCTTCACTCTTGAAGCTTTATTTTTCTCCATGCTCATGATCACTTAGTGTTCTCTGTCACACATTGTTCTATCTCTCCTTGTGCAACAAAAACCAATCCTTTTCTAACTTCTCACTTCTTTCCCCCCAATACTTGCTATCGCCTCTCTTCCATGCTTAACTTTGCATGATTAACCATTCTTTCTTCTTGCTTTGCTTTTTATTTCCATGCTCTCTCAACTGCTTATTTTTATTCCTATAATGAGTGCTCAAAACACCTTCTACTTGTAGTTCATGTTTCTCTCCCAAAGTACTAGCACTTGAGCTTGTTCCTCCAAGTTACACAACCCTATGATACTGGACTTAACCCAAACCATCATAGTGGAAGTAAATATTATTACTCAAAACAGATACTGTTACAATCACGACTCAAAAATAGGAAAGAAAATACAACACGACACGACTCTTCGACTAGGGCGAGCCATGACAGCCGATGGATTGCGGTGAGAGGGTTAGGAGAGGTGTGGTTGGTAAGTGGAGTTGTGGTCTAGCAGGAAGGGAGCCTAGAGGGTGGCGGCAACACGGGTGGTTGTAGGATGAAGGCGGCACCTGGTGGGGATGCAAGTAGATTTACGGTAGCAAGAGGAGGATGGGGAAGGGCTGGCGGTGACCTTAGGACAGGAAATGTTACGTTGTATCCGATTGAGCGGCAGGATGTAGTTACGTGAGCTGGCGTTAGCAGCAGGGGTGGAAGAGGTCTGGTGGCAGGGAGATAGGTGGAGGGGAGTGCAAGGAAGATGGAAGCTAGGAGAAAATGGGAAGATGTACACTATCTGGTAGGATCTAAACTTGTTAAGTGCGAATACTATGGCCAGGAGTTCCTTCTCAGTAGTGGTGTAATTCATTTGGGTTTCGTTGAGGTTCCTACTGACATAGTAAATGACTTGGAAAATCTTGTCTCGCCGCTGTCCTAGAATTACTCCTTCAACATAATCACTAGCATCACACATTAGCTCAAAAGGAAAGTGCCAGTTTGGTGCAATCATAATAGGTGCAGTGACTAATTTAGCTTTAAGGGTCTCAAGATAGCTAGACAGGCGCCATCAAAGTCAGAGGACACATCCTTCTTTAATAAGTGGCATAGGGGCTTTGTGATTTTTGGAAAGTCCTAAATGTATCGTTGATAAAATTCAACATGCCCTGGAAAACTATTAACTTCTTTCACAGTGGTAGGCTGTGGAAGCTTTTTAATCACCTCAATCTTGGCAGGGTCAACTTCCATTTCTCTCTAAGAAATCTTGTGGCTTAGGACTATCCCTTCAGTCACCATCAATTGACATGTTCCCGATCTAACACCAAATTTGTTTCCACACACTTTTGCAAAACTTTTGCAAGCTTGCTTAGGTAGGAATAAAACGAAGTGTCAAACACAGAAAAATCATCCATGAAAACCTCAATGCTCCTCTATCATATCAGAAAAGATTGACATCATGCAATTCTAAAAATTGGTTGGCACATTGCATAGTTCTAATGACATCCTCCTAAAGACAAGTTCCATAGGGGCTAGTGAAGGTGGTCTTGTCTTGGTCCTTTGGGGCTATAGGGATTTGGTTGTATCCTGAATATCCATCTAGGAAGCAGTAAAACCGATGTTTTGCTAACCTATCCAACATCTGATCCAAAAATGACAGGTGAAAATTGTCTTTCCTAGTGGCGACATCCAACTTCCTATAATCAATGCAAATCCTTTTCCCGTAACTGTCCTTGTGGGAATCAACTCATTCGTCTCATTTTCAACAATTTTGACCCCCTCTCTTTGTTACACAGTGGATTGGACTGACCCAAGAACCATCTAAGATGGGGTAGATAATGTCTGCATCAAGCCACTTCAAGATTTCTTTCTTCCCTACCTCCTTAAAGATGGGATTCAGTTTGGATAGTGCTAGGGGCTATGGTCCACCCAAATGAGCTTCTAAATGCTCCAGGCGCTATTATGAGCTTATCCTCTTGCTTCACACTCAATTCAACAAATATGATGATAGGTAAGGTCGACGGTTCTCCTAAATAGGTGTACTTCAGGTGAGTGGGCATGGCTTTCAGTTCCATGTCAGGTGCTACCTCTATGGATGGTGCTAGGGTTTTGGTGTGTTAGGTCAAGTCTAAAGGTTCAAAACTCCACCTAAACCTCCTAGAGTTGCCCTCTATTAGCAGAGCAGATTTAACACTAGATTTCTCACTAACATCCCCAAACTCCTCTTGCTTTGTTTGGTTAATTTCCACATATCCACTAAGTCAATCCTAAAGCAATGATTGTCACTTAGACCTTGGGAAAATCTCATAGACTTTGTGATATCAAAAGTTGCTTCTTCATCATTCACCCTCATGGTCAATGTTCCTTGTTGTACATCGGTTATTGCCTATCGGTGGCTAAAAGCGGTCTTCCCAAGATCAGGAGCATCTCCTTGTCTTCCTTCATATCCAAGACTGCAAAATCAACATGGAATATGAAGCTTCATACTTTAACTAACACATCCTCAATGATACCCATGGAAAAGGCTAAGGATCTGTTAGTTAGATGTAAGGTCAAGGTGGTGGGTGTGGCCTCTCCTAATTCAAATCTTTTGAAAATTAATAATGACATCAAGTTAATGATTGCTCTCAAGTCACAAAGGAGCCTCCCAACAAATTTCTTTCCTGTGGCACAAGAAATGGTGAAACTATCAGGTAACTTCTTTTGCAAGGTTGCACTATACTCCTCTGTTAGTGCCACTGTCTCTCCATTCTTTAATTTGTTTTTTCTGGTCAGCCATCCTTCATAAATTTGGCATTACTAGACATTTTTTTCCAAGGTCTCGACAAAAGGGATATTTATGGTTAACTTCTTAAAGACCTCTGAAAACCTTTAAAATTGTTGATCTAGTTTTTGTTTTTACAATGTTTGAGGGAATGAAGGTGGAAGTCTCTCAGGTTTTATTTTTGGGGGATGCAGGTTATTCTAACTCCTTAGCAGGACTTTCTTCCTTCTTTTCAAGATCAGATTCCACATCTATGGTGGCATTCACAACTCTTGGAGTTTCGTCTAACTTTCTCCCATTCGTCAGTTTTATTGCCTGTACCTTCTTCTTTCCTTTTTCTTTGGGGTTTACTTCAGTATTACTAGGGAGTGCTCCTGGGTACCTATGGTTGAAACAGTTCACTAATTGCCTCAATTGTCTCTCAATGTACTTGATTGCTAGCCCATGACTTGGTGCTATCAAATGCAACTATCTCACTAATTTCTCTGATGTGGCTAGCTTTTGGTTTTGGTGTTGGTTAAATCCAGGGATTGGGTTGGCCTTTGTGGTTGGGCAACTTGGTTGTGTGCTCCAACCCCTTTGATTGACTTGGTTAGTCCATTGAAGGTTTGGGTGTTGCTTCCACCCAGAGTTATAGGTATTCGAGTATGGGTTGTTGGGATAGTTATGGTTTCCTATGGCTTTCAGGGCTTCTAAGGCAGAGGTTGTAGGATCTATCAAGAACTCATCACTAAATTCCTCACCCTGGGATGGTCCTTGTATTGCATTCACAATTAGATTATCCAATTTCTTAGATATGGCAGCTACTTGGGTTGCTATGATAGACAAACATTCGATTCATGCACACTGGCTATCTTTTTTGGGTTGCACCTTCTCAGCAGGCCATTGAAAGCTATTGGAGGCCATCTCCTCGGTTAAGTCATAAGCCTCCTCATATGGTTTGGAAATCAGTGATCTTCCTGCAACAACATCTATCAGGAACCTAGGGGAACCTACAAGCTCATTATAGAAGGTTTAGATGATAAGTTGATCGGTAAGGCATGGCGGGGACATTTCCTAAGCAACTCTTTAAACTTCTCTTAGTCCTCGTAGATTGTCTCTCTCAAATTGTGTGATAGATGTGATGTGATTCCTAAGCTTGACAGTCTTAGAAGGAGAGAAGTACTTGACTAAGAATTTCTGAGCTAAGTCGTTCCATGAGGTGATGGATCCTGGGGCTAAAGAGTGTAACCAGACCTTGGCTATATCCTTCGGGGAGAAGGAAATAGCCTTAGGGTCTATTTTGGGCAGCTGTCGCTTATTAAAAAGTAGTTGTGAAGCTGCTGAATAATAATCTGATGCTCAAAAAACTGTGGTGGCTATTACAAATTTTTTTCAAGTTAGACCGCAATGAGAAAGTTGTCACTGCACTTAGCTAGGAATTGTGGGAAAACACAAATTTTAGCGATAACTTTTTGAAAAAGCTGTCAAAACGCATTTTACCCAGACAAACAAAATTGAGGTGCGGTGCTGCACCGCCACTACACCATCGCCCCACACTGACCCTTAGTTTAACTGCGTCATTGGGGACACTGATGTACCTAAATGTGACACACAGTTCTGAGAAGTTTGCTAAGTGCAGATTTGGGTCTTTAGTGCCCCCCTAAAAAAAAACTGTTTTTTGTTGAATCATTTGGATAATGTCAGATCTTAGTTCAATGGTATTGGCTTCTAATGTAGGGTAATTGATACTCATGTGAATCTCCTCATTAGTGGGGTTGGCAAAGTCCCTAAGAGGTATCATGGCTACATCCAAATGGTGTGTCATTTCTACAGGTGTTTCAGGTTTAGTGAGTGCTGCCCTACGGCATCTAAAGTTTTGCTCAATTTTAGGGTCGATAGGTGTTAATTCAGTGCATGACATTAGAGGACAATTGAATGTGAAACTCACACACTAGTGATCCTAAGGATCTAAACACACAAAAGACATTACAATTGACTCCAAGCAACACTCACACAAGAGTTGGTTCAACGCATAATCACAATCAACATACAAAGACTCAAGCAAATGAAATGACAATTAACAACAAATTTTTTTAGCGCATTATTTTCAACACCTGTAAAGGAAAACACAGAACAATACAAGTGCACATAGGAATGATGAGAATGATAGAAAAGAAAATTTTCAAAAAAATGAATGGAAAAATACCTTACCTAGATTTCTAGTTGTTCAACTACAATTCTCCTATGTTTCAAAACATTTTTTAACTCAAATTTCCCCAACACTGTTGTCAAAAACTTGGTGGCCGCAAAATCACCGCGAAGCAGCCGGTCACTTCATGCAAGTATACATGTCAAAGTAATAAGCGGTTTATAAGAGTACCATGTATTGTTCCCACAAGAATATGTGCTAAGAAACATATTTGAAAAAGACGAAGCTGCAGTTTACTTAACTATTCCAGCCTAGTTCGGCGTAATTCATAAATCAGTAAAAAGAAATCCTAAAACTATTAGAGTCGGCTCAAAACAAAGATAGATGAAAACATATATCAAATTGCTCTGGTGTTACTTCAAGATTATTTAGGATCGTATCTCTGTGATTCAGGTGGGGCACCTGGCTTTACTTTTCGTGCAATTTTTCCTACATGATTGTTGGCAACCGAGGATGATAATTTCTTCTCAAGCCTATTCCTAGGTCAAAAGAAGAATTGTAATTCCAAAAATCTAACTTTTCCTTATCTTTATGGCGTCCCCAATAATTTTCAGTTCCCTATTATTGTTTGCAAGATCTGTAATAAAATGTTCCTGTTGTATTCCGATTTTGTGGTTAACCTAATCATTCCACTATGCTTTTACCAAAGTCATAGATCACGATTGATTTTAACACCCTCACCAGTCAGGTTAGGAGTAAACGAAGATCAAAAGGTTAAGCAACAACGTTTAACAATTAAAAGCGCAAACAAACGTATATGAGAAATTAACAACAAAAATCAAGCCAGGAAATCCATCCACAAATCAAAGAGGCACGAAAACTTAGGGTCTGTTTGGCGCAGCTGTTGATTATTAATAATCTGCTGATAAGCAGATTATTCTGATAATCTGATAATCTGCAGATTATCAGAATAATCTGTCTTGCTGTTTGGGGCAGCTTATTCAAGATAGCTTATTGGTGATTAAATGACATTCATGCCCCTTTGTAATAGTTTTGTTTGGGGCAGCTTATTCAGAATAGCTTATTGATAGTACTGGAGCATATGCAGAAACATGAAATCATCACATATCATAAGTAGAAGATGTCATACATTTCTCACACCCTCATGAGTACCAAGAGAACTAAAAAAAGTACAAATACGAGTACAACTACAATCAGAAATATTAAAATGTTTAATTTCAGACTCTGGCTACATCTGTTCTCATCTGCTCTGTCAAAGTCAGAAAACACCGGATTCCCATGACTGCTGGCCGTGTCATATGAGGGACTGTCAGCCCACTGGAAGAACCCACAACGAGCTGAAACACCCTTGGCACAACCGTAGAACTGCCTCCCAAAGCTATGAGACTGACGCGATGTGAGCAACGGAGCCGGTAGACCACAATAACACAAAATACCTCTGTCTATACCTGATATCCTAGCAGTCATGTTTCTATAACTGTGAAAAAAAAAATATTAGTACTTATCCAAATAAAAGTAAATTTAACATTAATGTAGGAACAGAGAAAAGACTTGCTGGATTAGCTATCATATATAGCATCTGCTATAGACTCCCTCAGAGCAGCCATCTCAACTGCACCCTCACCATCCTGAGTTTCATATTCAATCGAGTCCATCTCATTATCAGCTAGAGATCCTGAAGGTTCTAGAGTATCAATAATTTCATCATCATCACTGATATTGAAGTCCGTATCTGAATGAGAGGGGTGACGTCGGATGAAGTTGTGAAGTGCCATGGTGGCCAACACAATATACACTTGTTTAGGAAATGAATAGGATGGCATATCACGTAAAATTACCCATTTCTTCTTCCACACCCCGAAAGTTCTTTCAATAACCCCCCGTAAAGCGGAGTGTCGCTTGTTAAACATTTCTTTTTTGCCACGAATATTGCCACTTGCTCGCTCGAAATCAGGAATATGGTATCTTGTGTCTGGATATGGCTTTAGGTAGCCTCTTAACATCGGATATCCAGCGTCTACCAAATAATACTTTCCTGTTATTAAAGACAGTACCAATTAAAAATAATTAATGTAATTTTCGCGAGGTTTTAAGTAAAATGAACAAACCTGGAAGTGGGTGAGGGAAACATTGTGTTCTATTCCTAGTTGCATAGGAGAAAAGGCGACTATCATGCGCACTTCCTTCCCATCCCGCCATTACAAATGTGAAACACATGTTGAAATCACACACTGCCATAACATTTTGTGTGGTTGTACCACTCCGACCAATATACGCGATCTTCTCGTGACTTGGTAGTCTGACATCTACATGAGGACCTTCACTGTCCTGTAGGGACGAAGACCGACCTCCCTGTGGAAAATTTTTAGTACAAATATAAGTAGAACTAAACTGCAAAAGCCTAACCAAAATGTTTATAGTGTTGGAAAAATGTTCAGCTCCCCAATTCTATAACCATTCTCATTTCATAATTCATAAAATGATCATTTAAGTTTTCTAATGCCCCTGACATTCAAAATTAAGAAATTAATCATTAATGGAAGCTCCAGCACCCTTCTTATTTCATAATCCATAAGTGATGTTCTTCTACTTATATTTATAAAATATATAAATAATGTTAGTTAACACCAACATTATTTCTTCTTTTGAACACATCAGCAAAGGACTAAAGCCACAATGTGTTAAACAAATTCAAAAAATTGCACGAGGGAGAACCAATGAAACAGTAACTTCCAACACAAGCCCACGAAAACCAACACAAATAGAGCTGTTAGCAAATGGCGACCTAAAAAAAATCCATGTATATAGATTCCTTTTTTCAATCTATGTATTGGAAAGTAGGCCATGAGTGGCATGATGATCATAGAATGTGACCATTAGATTCAAAATCTAAAACAGCACAAACAGAAGCTTGCAACACATGTATATAGATTCAAAATCTAAAACAGCACAAACAGAAGCTTGCAACACATGTATATAGATTCAAAATCTAAAACAGCACAAACAGAAGCTTGCAACACATGTATATAGATTCAAAATCTAAAACTGCACAGAGAACCGAGCTTTTCTAAACGAGGAATGAAAATTGTATTAGAGGGAGAAGAAAAAGTATTTTTGTATATTTGGGTTTTAGAAGATCATAAAATCAAACTCGTTTATAAGGCATTAGTAAAGTTGGGAAAACTCTTATATTTGTTAGAACACATCTCAGCTTTCATTAAAGGTTCTTTTTTTATTTTATTTTCCAAATAAAGTGTCAAAACCAGAAGAAAAGGTTGTTTTTGCTCCACCATTCTTGGATATAAACAAGATTTTTTGGAGAATTCTCAGTTCTATTTTCCTTTTTTCAATCTATGTATTGGAAAGTAGGCCATGAGTGGCATGATGATCATAGAATGTGGCCATTAGATTCAAAATCGAAAACAGCACAAACAGAAGCTTGCAACACATGTATATAGATTCAAAATCTAAAACTGCACAGAGAACCGAGCCAACAAATGTACAAAAAAACCTTGCAACAAATGTACAAAAAAACCTTGCAACAAATGTACAAAAACTGTATATTGATTCAAAACAAAAACTGTATATTGATTCAAAATCTATCTATCTATCTATCTATATATATATATATATATATATATATTGTTGTGATATAAGTAGAAGAAAAAATGTTCAAATAAAGCTCTCAGTAAAAATGCTCAAATGAACTCATCCACTTAACACGAACTGCACAATCTTCCCCTCACGCTCACAGTCAATCCACTCACTCATACTTCACACACACACACTTTAAATCCTTCCCCTAACATAACTCCACCCCATATATTATGCTCCATCATGTGTAAATATACATCTTAAACCATCAAATCCAGCCCTATAGGGACCAAAACCGAAATCCAGCCCTGTAGGGACCAAAATCGAGCCAACAAATGTACAAATAACTTTCAGCATTTATTTAGGGAGCCATAAGAGTAGTAAAGCTGTAGAATGAAGTCCCAAATGTTAACTTATATGAAGTCCTAAATTCAGCATTTCATGTAGCAAATAAAAACAGAGAAATGAATTTTCCATATCTTCTCATATGTGCTTCAGCTACCCAATTCTAACTGCCAAATTTGCCTTCGAATATATGCAAATGCCCCTTCAAAATTAAAAGCTCAAAGATATTAAGGTGGAAAAAATTACATAAATACAAAAAGAGCTCCCTGATCGAATGAAAGCTTAACCAAAACCGAAATCCAGCCCTGTAGGGACCAAAACCGAGCCAAACAAATGAACAAATAAGCAATAAGAATAACAAAGCTCAAGAATTTGCAATGATTCATTTATAACGACCATATGAACAGAAATAACTGTGAGAGAGATCGAACACGGCCTCCGGGAAGGAAGGAGACGGATATCGGGTAGGGCAAGAGTGTGAGGTCAAAAAAATTACCTCATATCACGGATCATAGCTTCGGGGGAGCTCGAAACCGAAGGCCAGACAGGAAGGGCGAGGGCAAAGGGGGAGAGACGGGAAGGACAACACGGGAAAAATAACCTAAACGCGAGAAGCATACGCGGAACGGCGCCCCTAACCGGATTACCCTCCCTTAAGGAAATTGCGATAATAAAACGACGCGTTTTAAAAACTTTCATGGCGAACGCTATTTCCAAACGGAAGGGCGGCGTTTTCAAAACGCCACCGCTTTCGATAAGCGCCCTCAAACGGGCCCTTAATTTGACTGCTTGTAGCTTGAGAGAAAATCAAAGAAAATCCCATGGAAATCAAACCTGTAAGAAACATTTTCATTAAAATAGAAACAACTTACAGCCCTTTGGTAATCCTCTCTTACAATCAACAACAATTAACTTCTTTCAAAAACCTCTCTCAGAAAAATAAACCTAAGAAGAACTAAGAGGAAACAACTCTCTGCGGCCTTAGTCTCTCTCTGAGTTCTCTCTCAAAAAGTTCCCAAAATTCTTCAATAATGGTTATTTTATAGCTTGAGTTCAAATTCCTTCAAAAAATCATCAAAATCTCGCACAAAAATTATTTCCAATTGAAGAATATACCTCGACATGACCACGCTCGACAAATAGCGTAATTGCACCCAACTCTCGGGCTGGGCGGCGTGGCTATGCCAAAACTTCAAGAGCGTGGGCTGCGAGTCGCGTGAACAATAATCACGAGGTGACCACACCTGAAAATGTCATGTCTACGCCACACAAATTGCGTGGCTACGACAGACCTAGGTGTGGCTACGCTAGTTCTAGGAGTGGTTACGCCGGGCTGATTTGTTCCAAAAGTCCTTGTTTTGCTCTGATTTGCATTCTAATTTTCCTCTAACCTGCAAAACACATTTTCATTTTTTCAAAAATGTAAAATCATGAATTTAAAGGAAGAAATTGATAGAATTAAAACATAGAAAATGCGAAAAGTTGAAGCTAGTTATTCGAGATTCGAATAGCAGCGACGACGAAAATGGAGCAGTCTCGGAATGGCATGGTCGCGGTGAGTGCGAATAGGGCAAAGAGAGGTCTCGGTGTTGGGGTCGAGTAGAGCAGGACGAGCTACTTTATGGCAAAAGGGGAAGTCGTCGAGGAGAAAGCGATGCCTTTGTTGCTTGGAGGAGGAAGAGGCGACTGGTGAATTATGCATTCATGCGAGAAGGTACCGAAGCCAGTGCGTTTAGAGTTCGATCGAAGGAGTTCTCACACAGAGAAGGAAGTCGTGCCGTCAGTACCTTGCAGAGAAAGAGGAAGAAGGATCGTGCAAGAGCCGAAGCCAAACTCTGGAGCGGAGATCGCGCTGTGCAGAGGGAAGAAGTTTTCTCTCATGGAGTGGGGCTCGGTCGAGGTAAGTTGTAATAGAGATTAAAATAAATTAGTTTATATATATATATA
>NW_018164862.1:1177708-1179080 GCF_001263595.1 Phalaenopsis equestris | reverse complement strand
TAAATTTTGAGTTGTCATATATATGTATGTATGTATATGTAAAATAATAATAATTAGTAGAATGACAAAGTAAATAAATAAAAAATTTATAATTAATGTAAAGTTAGTAGTTAATTAAAATAGTAATCTATTTTAAAGTTTTGTAATATGAATATCATGTTTATGTTAGGTTTTTACTTTAGCAGAGTCAACTTTAGGGCAAATCTTATCAAATTGAGCTTCGTCGAGGTGAGTGCTCATACTTTTAATCTATGATAATATTTTTATTTTTCTCAATTTTTATACATTAGTAGATATGATATGTGCACAAATTTTATTTTTTATTCATATATTTTCCTTTATTGGTCACAGTTATGAATGTTTATAGCTTCTTAACATCATGTATTGGTATATGTTATATATAGACTTTTGAATTGTATGTGAATATTATATTTATGTTGACTGTTTGTATGTGCATGACTGACTATGAGTGAGTCACCCCTTCATGATATTAGTGAGAGAACACTAAAATATTAGTGTACGCATATGAAAAATGATATTAATATTAACGTGTCTTAGTTAACACAATTTTTAGACGGTACTTCTGTGACAGTTGCAAAAATGCATAATGATATTGATATGTTATTGATATTGTAAATATCTTTAAATATTATTAAATCATTTTATTGATTAGTTAGAAGCTTGACTGATATGCATATTGCTTCATTTTCTCTAGTATTATTGTGGCTTAAGAGTATGAATATTTTTTGGCTCGTTTAGTTCACAGTTCTTTTAAATTAATTTTTCAGATTAATTAAGTGATTAACAATAAGCATCAAAAGATATAACGTTTAAGGAAGACGTGAACAACCAATGATGAGGTAATTTTAATTTATTGTTTTAATTGAAATTATTTTGTGGCTCTTATATTGTTAAATTGTCGACGAATATAGAAAATTTAATTCACACCGTCCAATCGTTTGTACCCGTCTTGGTTAATTCGTAGCGGAGAGGAAGAAGAAAGTCTCTACACCTGCATTTTAGAATGATCTGTATACCCAACTGTCGGCACTATTTTTGGTGTGGGGTTTGCCTGTAAGAAGCTGTCGGCCATCGGAATTTGAAATTCCGTTGCCCGCTTCGGAAGGACGTTTTAAAAAATTTAGTTTTGAAAAAAGATGAAGTCAAACTGACCCCATAATTTTCCTAGTTTAGATGAAAGAGCGCTTTATCTTAAATCATGTATCTATCCCGAAGGATGAACGCAAGAATTGAGAGTGAGGCTCGATCAAATAAACTAAAGAAAGTTATGACATCCGTTTGGTCTGCGAAACCAATGTATTGGCCGACAAGTTCCCCTATTTAATATAAGGAATTAAATAAGGTTTATATT
>NW_018164862.1:1152609-1170856 GCF_001263595.1 Phalaenopsis equestris | reverse complement strand
TATTGTGAAGATATGGTGTACCCTAGTTCCAAGTCAACACCCAGGGTCAATCCTAAAGCCAAGTAATCCTATAGGGACTCTTCTTGAATTCTCTTATAATGATCTTACCTACTAAATGCTAGAGGTTAAGATCAATATGTGGAATTTCAAGTTGAGTAAAAAGAATAGTTTTGAATTTTTAATGGTGGGGTACCTCTTCTAATTTTCTAAGACTAGTCAATAGGAAAGTCCTATGGCTAGACCTAGGCTACTAAAGAAGTTTTCTAGACCTCAACCAAAAGTGAGGTCAACACCAACTTGGGTCTTAAAAGTACTAAATTGGTGATGAATAATTCAATAAATCCATTATATAGCTTGGATTTCTATTTATAGGAGGTAGGGCTACAAATATTCACTAAACTTTAAATACACAATCTTACCCCATTAAAATCAGTAATAAAATTTAAGTTTGAATCTATTCTAATCCAAGAGAGAATAATTCCTAATAAAATAAATCAAATTAAAAAAAAATACTAGTCCATAAAACTTAAATGGGTCTAAAAATTTTGAAAACTTGTCTGGCTCAACTTTGTTTTAGCTTTGTTTGAGTTTTGATAATTGGCCTATGGCCACTAGGATTTTTGTGTGTTGTTTAGGCAGTTTGATGGTTTGTACTGCATCAATAGAGCATCAATCATTTTATTAATTATAACCTATTATTTGAGGTTTATGTAATCTGTAGGATGCGAAGTACGTTACTTGAGACATGGACTAGAAAGGCATACTGATTACTATATGAAGTCAACTTGAGTGGTTTAGACATTTTTTTTTAATAATACTGGAATTGTGAAAAACATTGTATAGGCTGTCAAAGTAGGTGCATGTTTTAAATACTAGAATTCATGAAAATGTTACTAGATTATAGCATTTAAAAACAAAGAAAATTGATAAGTTGAATGTTTGACTGAAAACATCGGAACTAATGAAATTGAATTCCATTATACGACTGTA
Source organism: Phalaenopsis equestris (assembly GCF_001263595.1). Classification (NCBI taxonomy): domain Eukaryota; kingdom Viridiplantae; phylum Streptophyta; class Magnoliopsida; order Asparagales; family Orchidaceae; genus Phalaenopsis; species Phalaenopsis equestris. The sequence goes on along the minus strand of NW_018164862.1, from coordinate 1,169,866 downwards.
GCTGAAACCAAATTTAAAATATTATCACCTTCTTTTTGTGTATCTCTTGAATCAAAGTGATGTAATTTTATGGTTTGGCCGCATCTAGAAGAATGAGATAAATGTATGCTTGAAACGATTTATTCTGTAATTATAAAAGCGATCTTTTATAGCATCTTAATAACTCATGGATAAATGCTATTTTTTTTTATATGAAATGAAGACAAGTTTTAGCGAGTTTCATCTTTTTTGTCATCTCCTTTTCAGCTCTATATGGCACCAATTACACATGTTGCTAGATATCGGGAAAGCATTGATTTTTGGCGTAATGTTTATGGGATTGATAGTAAGTTAACCAAATTTATTTATATAATCTTATGTTTCAGCCATTATGACTGCATTAGAAGATCTTTTTCTCACTCAATGTAAAGTTTTTTGCTGGTCAAGAAGTGCGCTTTTGTTTTGGGAAATTAGCCTACATACCACACAATTCTTATATATATTTACATATCTAAAACCCAAAGTTTGATATACATACTTATAACACCTTGGTGTCATAAACCCATGCATGAAAAGATCAATTTCACTCTTAAAACTATAGTAATGGTGGTATTTTGGATATGATGTTAAAGACTTTAGTTTTTAGATATGTATATACATAAGAATTTTGTGGTATGAATGTAAATGCTCTTTTTTTTATTCAAACTTTAAGCAATGTTAGAAGAAAAGCTAAAATAGAAATGTGGGCGCGTGGTTATGAAGTAATGAAAAATAAATATGTTGTTTTTTTTTTTCTAATTTGAGATGCTTTGTTTCATTCTCTGCGTTTGGGATTTGGGTAAAGGACTATCTTTTGATTGCAGTGACTGCCATGTTATCCCTTGCGAAACAGTATGCTTTTGAAGAGCCATGTGTGGAGACAATTTCAGGCGAAAATGTTATGACTTGGCCATCTGCGGTAATCTCTCATTCGTAACAGATTTGTTAAGTATCAGTTATATGATTGTTATTGAGTGTTAGATTGGCAAAGCTTCTGCTGCTTATTTCGGTTATCTTGAACATTAGAAGTAGTTTCAACCGTTAAAAGTTGAAAAGCAATTTTCTTAGAACTGTGGCTTAGATGATTTTTAACAAAGGTAATTCTGTGAGTTTTAGTTGTTTTATTAAATTAATAAATATATTTATTGTTTTAACTAATTTTAGATTAAGTAAGACTAATTTTCTTGTTATAATGATGTAAATTATATAAAATTGATTAATATATTCATTTCAATCATTCAATTAATCATATTAGTGTCACAGTAATTTTCGACCTAACTGTAATGCTAATAATACTATAGGTAATGATTTTAAATGAAGTTATCCACTTATACCCTGAAACACTATCATGTCACTCAGATAATGGAGCATTATACTTGATATTGGAGTTGACCCAAACAACAATAGTAAGCAAATATTATTACCCACAAAGCCAATAGATGGTTGCAACATAGAATCGGGAAATCGACACACGGAATACTGAAATAGGAAATAACCGGATGACTCACGACACACGGCTAGGGTAGACCTTGGGCGGTGTAGGTGGACTGGAGAACCTAGGAACGGTGGCTAGGGGCAGTTTTGGGCTGCGGGAACAACAGCTAGGCTGCAGGGAGGTGGTTTTGGTGGCTGAGACAACAACGAGGCAGACGGGGATTGTTTTTGGGTGGCTTAAACAACAATGACAGTGGTGGGGAAGTGCTGGAACAGCAGCCAGGCAGTAGGGATGCTGCTCAGGTGGCTGGAACAGTGGTGGACAGCAAGGCGAGGGGCTTACGGGCCTGTGGCAGCAAGGCAGAAAGCTGGGAGAAGAGAAAGCTGGGAGAAGGTGGATGATATCGGGGATAACCCGAAATCTGGTTGGAAAACAGATTTTATTATTAAAAAATAATGGGGTTACAATCAATACTCAATACAGGAAAAGAAAATACAACACATCCGGATAGGAACCCGTGGACAATGGTGATGAGGGATTGGGGTAGGGGGCGGTCAGTTGGAGGTGTGTAGGATGGTTTTCAATGTGGGCAAGGAGGGGAAGAGAGTTGTGGCTACAAATGGAAGCATGTAGGAGGATTTGCGGCCTACTAGGGAAACCAAGAGGTGGGTTGCAACACAATAGGGAAGCATGGAATGGTTGCAGTATAGTAGGTGGGGCTGCGGTAAGGACTCTCAGCAGTAGCAACAGCAGGTGAGCGAGCAGGAGGGGAATCGGAGGGATTTTGCAGAGATAATCGCCGCTTTGGAACAGGATATAGTCCGAGCACCACCTGTCCTCGGATACAGTCATAATAAGGGAAAAATGCTGACAACAGAAAATCTGAAATCAGAAAAAAGTAAACCCTAACAAAGAAAATAACATATTTATAATAACGAATAACTAGGAGGGGTACCTAATACCGGAGTTTAACCAAAATCACGACGCAAGACATGATTTTATTAATGACTTGAACATGGTTACAATGAAGATCTAAAAGAAGGAAAGAAAACACACAAAGCAAATGTGTAAAATAAAGGATTACAAATAAGAACTCGACAAAAGGAGACACAACAAACTGACGAGGAGGAAGTCCGGAGAGGTGGGGCTAGATTGGCGGTTGCAGTGAAAACCAGAGAGATGTCAGATGACTGTGGAAGAAGTTGGATAGCAAGCCAACTATCACAAAGGCACCGAACCGCAGTGGGATGAAGCAGTTAGGGCTACGTAGGGAGGGGAAGCTACAGGAAGGTGATGTGATGGCTGCGACTTGCAGGTGAGCTGCAAGAGCTGGAAGGAGTAGTTGGAGGTTTGGCCTCCAGGGGAGCTGCAAGAAAGGATACTGTAGGTGGTCGAAGGGCTACGACAGCCGGCTGGAAAAGGTTGGGTGGTGGCTTGTTGGTGGCTGAAAGGTTGTCCTGAAGGAAGATTAGGGCAATGACAACCTGCTGTAGGTCTGCAGAGTGGGTGGACAACAACGAGTAGGGTGGAATGATAAATAAATATCTCGACAGGGTCGAGCTACAGCCGGGGCACCACACGGTCCTTTGAGACAATTACCACCTTGGACTAGAGACAACCGAAGCACCACCTTGATGTCAGATACAACCCTCGAAGGAAAAATACCAAAGCTAAAACCTGAATTCAGATATCAAAACAAGACCCCTAACTCTAAGCACATCATTTATTTATAATGAGGCTCAGACTTTATTTTACGCAATACTTAACATGAGAAAGAAGAATAAAGTCAGGATTTAGATTTAGAAAAAAGGAATAAAATATTCAGAAATTCTAATTTGAAAATTCAGTTTAGGAAAGGGATTATAATGAAAATTTTGTTTTATGAAAGATGATTAAAAATATTCATAAATTCTAATTTAGAAAGATTTATAATAGGAAAGTGCTAAGAAGGAAAGAGGGGAAGGGGAGTGACGCGGGCGCTTAGGAACATCGCCCAGAGCGGGGCGCTTCGAAACAGTGGGGTCGAAGCCCCGCAATATCACTTGAAGTGGAGGGCACCGTGGCAGTCGGGAGAGTCCGCGACCACTCTATAAGGATCGCAAACTGCGATTCCGCGGTCTCGAACCGTGGTACTTCGCGAGATGCTGCAATCGCATGCTAAGAGGAGGTGACTACGAGCCTTCATTAGTCGATACTTGGGCTATCTCGAGAATATTTCGCATTGTCTTCTTCTAGGAGTTTTTGGATTATTTTTGTTATTTCCAACCTTTCCTTTTATGTAGAAGTAGGAGGCTATAAATAGGTGTCCCCGACGTGTGGGGGAGGCAGTTCTAGTAGAGTGTCTTCTAATCTTCTTTGTGGAGTTTTTTCCCTCTTGGTAGGGTTGTATCCGACGACAGGTTGTGCTTCAGTTGTATCTTGTTTCGAGGTGGTGTTTCTCTTCCAACCTCCCTTGCTTTTCTCACTAATCCCTCTTCCTACCTCTCCCATAACTGCCTACCACCCCCTTACACCTCCAACACTCTACCGCCACTCATACTACTACAACCCCGCTGTCCTACCTACCCACAACCAACCAAACACTATCACCACTACCCAAACACCTCTCGACATCTCCCATCTTACCTTATCACCCCGTCGACGCTACCAGCGCCGATGCCACCTCACCTTCGGACATCTCCCTACATCACTGACCGTATAAGATTTGTCTATTATTGTGTTTCCTTTCTATTTAGTTGTATTGTTATCCTATTTCTACAATAATAAAAGTTTATTTCTGTGTTCCTCTATTCTTCTTACTAATTTCGGTATTATTTGGTATCAGAGTCAGCTCAATCCTAGTCCTATCTTATGGTTCCCCAGCATCCGCCCTTGGCCACCTCCATCAAAATTTTTTTATTCCAATTCTCAACTCTAGTCATGTTACCGCATATAGATACATCATGCTCTATTTGGGAAGAGATCCAACATGAAATTCGTCGTCTACAATGGAGACTAGCCGAGCTAGATGACGGGAACCAAGAAGAGATTACTGTCGACCGTGTTCGAGAGAGTCGCGGGGAAGACAGAGACGAGGATCTTAATCCATTTCACAGGGAAGATCGCAGCGACAAAGAATGTCAGCCGCACTGTTTTGGTATTCAATATCAAAGGAGATCGAGAAAAGTGACACTTTATGAAAGTCGGAGGGACTTTGGCATCAAGATGGACATTCAAAAGTTTGAGGGAAGCGACCCTGATGAGTTTATCAGTTGGCTGCAATTAGTTGAACGATTCTTCTAGTATGAAGATGTACCAGAGGACAAACAAGTAAAACTAGCTACAATTAAACTTAAGATTAATCTCCTTATGGTGGGAAAATCTACAAAGGCAGTGGAAGAGAGAAGGAAGCGAGAAGATAGTTAAGTGGGAGAAGATGAAAAGGGCTATGCAAAAGAAATACCTCCCAGGACATGTTTCTAAAACTCCACAACTTGCATCAACAAGATCTATCAATTGAGGAGTTTACGACCCAGTTCGACCACCGGCAACTAAAGTGCGAGCTGACAAAGCCAGAGAAGCACACGTTCGCCAAATATCTTGACGGCTCTCTAAAACCCGCCTTTAGCAATGTGGTACAGCTACAACCATACTGGACGTTGGGGGATGTCCAGACATTGGCCCTGAAGGTAGAGAGACAGTGGAAGCAAAGCAGACAACAATCATAGTTCAGAACCCCACATTCAACTAAGCGGTCACCTGCAATTGCTATAACTAACAAGGGTACATCGAGAGGGAAATAATAGAATTGGACAAGGGACTGCAAGGCAGATTAGAGCAGGAAAAAGCCAGAAAAAGGTAGTCCCTCCAATACAGTGCCAGCCAGTAAGTGTTTTCGGTGTCACGATTACAGTCACATTGTCTCTAGCTGCCCAACAAGCCGCGTCGTCACCCTCACAAATCAAGGCGCCGTCGAGGAAGTTGATGAAAAATCAGAGAGCCCAGAAGAAGAGCTTCAGCTCCACGAAGACGAAATAGAAGCACTAGTCGTTTGACAAAGACTACAATCCAAGCTTGTGCGATACCAATCCTGGCTAAGGCATAACAATTTTCGCACTAAGGGCACTGTCAAGGGGAAGATCTGCAACAATCATCGACAGTGGCAATTGTGAGAACGTGGTATCCACAGTCATGGTAAAAAAGTTAGAATTGGACACACAGAAGCTTCCCCAATCATATTCATTTACTTGGCTGAAGAAGGGAAACGAGATACGTGTAGATCAACAATGTTTAGTTGATTTCTTCATAGAAGATCAGCTACACGAACATATATGGTGCAACGTGGATCCCAAAACTCAACATGACGAGTTCAAAAATACTTATTCTTTCAAGAATAATGGGAAACATATAGTTCTACTACTTGTTATGGATATCAAAGGCGGGAGCGATAAAGAGGTAGCATTAGTTACTCGTACCACTTTGTAGTCGGTCAGAGATTCCCCTATAACACTAGCATTAGTGCTCCTGGAAGGAAACGAGAAGAAAGAGAGATACCAACAATATTACAACCATTTATACAAGACTTTCAGGATGTTATGACTGATAACTTACCAAAGGGATTACCATTGCTAAGGGACATTCAACACGCCATCGACCTTATATCAGGATTCGTATTGCCCAACCGACCAACCTATAGATTAAGACCTGCAGAGTATGAAGAACTACAATGACAAGTGCAGGACCTCATTGCAAGGGGGCCAGTCAGAGAAAGCGCCAGCCCTTGTGCAGCCACGACCCTAATGGTGCCCAAAAAGGATAGATCGTGGCAAGATTACCATTAAGTATCGATTTCCTATACCCCGCTTGGAGGATCTCTTAGACCAGCTACATGGAGCCATTATCTTCTCCAAGATAGACTTGGGCAGGGGATATCAGATACAGATGAGGCCAGGGGACGAGTGGAAGACCGCCTTGAAGACACGGGACAGACTTTATGAGTGGAATGTTATGTCTTTTGGTCTGTCGAACGCACGTGGCACTTTTATGAGATCAATGAACCAGGTATTCTGACATCACATTGGAAAGTTTGTCATTGACCATTTCGACGACATTCTAGCATACAGTCGGTTGGAGGAAGACCACTAGCACACCTAAAGGCAGTATTTGTGGTATTGCTAGTTGAGCAACTATATGCCCATCTGAAAAAATGTCACTTCATGACAAGAAAGATATGTTTTCTAGGTTACATTGTGCATAGTGCAGGCATTCAGATAAATTTCGTAAAGATAGAGGTCATTGTCAGCTAGTTCGTACCACAATCATTCACCGAGCTGAGATAATTTTTGGGGTTGACATTTCTTTTATCAAAGATTTATAAAAAATTTCAGCACTATCACCTACCTTCAGACTCAACTTCTGAATGAGAAAGAATTTATTCTAACAACAGCAGCCTAAGATAGCTTTAAAACACTAAAAGAAAAGGTGACTTAAGTAATTGTGCTAGCACTACCTGACTTCAATCAACTTTTCGCCAAAAAGCATACACCAAGGTTTGCTCATAAAAAATATTTTTATCACTCATTGTTACAAATTTATCACTACTGAAATTACATTCTATGCATTCATTTTTAGATCTACTCAAACGAAGGCCTTTAGATTCTAAAGTGGATCTCCATAATTGAAGTTTTTAATGAACTCTTTCGCTAGCCTTATCCACAAAAAGGATATTGTCGCAAAAAAGCATACACCAAGGTACAACCTTTTGTAAAGGTCCAATAAGAGCATACATAATTAAAGCACAAGGATTTGGGCTTAAAGTTGATCCTTGATGTAATCCAACTAAAATAGGAAACTGCTTGATCAAAACTTCTTTTGTACGAACACAAGTAATAACTCTAGTATACATATCTTTAACGACTTAATATAAGTCATATCTGGACCTTTCCTTTCTAGAACTCTTCAAAGAACTTCTCTTGGACTCTTATTGTGAGCTTTTTCTAAATCAATAAAAAACATATGTAGATCCTCCTTACTCTCCCTGTACTTCTCGATCCAAATTTTAAAATCTTGAAGTTTGCTCATAAAAAATACTTTTATTTATGTCTTTTAAAGGCCCTCATCTAATTCTAATGTTTCATTGTATTTTTTATCTTTCAATTCTTCATCTTAAAATCAAAATTAATAATCGCTGTTGAGTACTTAAATTTTTGTTTGGAATAACTTTACAATATTTATATTATCGACGATCTCTTTTTCTCATAAGAAATTAATCAATTAGTGTTTTATTAGATTCATTCTTATAACTAATAATTTGTTAATTTTTTTCTTAAATAAAGTATTAGCAATAACAATTAGTTAAAAAAATCTAACATGATTCTACATTCTTCATTAATCATCCAAAACCGTAGCGACAATGAATATTTCTAAAATCTTCTACCATTCTACCAACATTCTCATTTAGATCTCCACCAATATTTTTTTTTAAAAAGGAATCTTTTGTATTAATTCTTCTAAGTTATTCCAAATTTTTTCTTTTAAACATATATCTAAAACTAATTGAGAAGCATAATCACTTTTAACATTAAGAATCTTAGTATCAATAACAATTTTTAGGGTTATAATTCTATCTTAAATTCTTTTACTTTTTTATGACATTATTTTTCAAATTCTTATATATAATTATTACTTACACCATTTCTTGTATGACTCCTGCTAGCATACCAAAATTTAAAACCTAAGGCGATGTCTGGCAACAGATGTGATTTAAGTTATTAGGATGTAGTAAATCCAGATTTACTAAATGCTGGATGGAAAACCGTATGACAACAAAATTTCCTAAATTTCGCTAATCCATTAAATTATTTGAAAACTTCAGCGTAAATCCACCCTGATCCCCTGCATACTCCCTATAAATCCTGTAAATCCTCTGATTTGCATGACAACAAAATTTCCTAAATTTCGCTAATCCATTAAACTATTTGGAAACTTCAGCGTAAATCCACCCTGATCCCCTGCATACTCTCTATAAATCCTGTAAATCCTCTGATTCACTGGATTTAGAATTTACTGTCGACCGCACTTTCATTCTGTCCAAAGTGACCGTCCAACAAAATTTAGCTTAAATCTCACTTTAAATCCATTGCCAGACAACTCCTAAGCGATAAATTTCCTTAACATTTTCTCCAACAATTCCTAAAATGCATAAGATATTTATCATTCGATGTGCAATAATATCTACTAATTTCATTAAATTACCTATGAAAGTACTTATTTTTCAAGATTCTATAATAATCTTAGTTTAATGGACTAACATCTTTGCCCGCATCTGTAAATAATGTGAGAAACTTTATTTACTACTACACCCAGAAATCGTTGTAGCGGTATTTGCTTACTTTTCACTATATTCAGGTCATACATCACTTCACTTCTTAGGGATGCCCTTACATTCACACTATGATTTATAGGATTCATGCATGATATTTTTGATAAAAATATTACGCTGGTTCTCGACTACCTAACGCAACCCTCCATTTTTTGCATATGGGGCGGTAAATGACAAACCCTAGCTGTAATAATCATGTCGGTATGAATCTTACGTTTCGGGCTCAAAATTTACTTTATTTGTAGGGTCCACTTGGTCAAGCCATGTGTCGGAATGTAATTGGCATCTGGGCTTAATTCAGCTTCCGGATATCAGACGTAATATTTCTTCATGAAATTGACCGTTATTTACTCTAACCTTCTCAAAAAGTTTTGATTTGTTGTTAAAATGAAATTTACGTTGATGTAGAATTGAAGCATGATTCTGCATTCTTTTGAAATTGCTACTCACTCTTTGTTGTTCATAATTGTATGCGACCTTTGTAAAAATATTTCTATCTTTGCCAAACAGGTGATGCGTGTGGATTGCAATGCTGTTTTACCGGAAGAACTAGAATCAATCACTGCAAAATATAAGTTTATATCAATGTTGCAAGGTAAGCAGTGCAAGGACTAATTTAATAGATTTGTTCATGGATGTGTAGGAAATCAAAGGAGTGATACTCTTATTGAAATTATATTTAATATGTCCTAGGATTATTTTTGTATGGCTTTACCAAACCGATTGATATGCCCTAGGAGTTGTTGCCTCTTGTTAGTGTGCTTGCTTTGCTCGATGGTTCTTGCATGGTGTGATATGACGTCCTTGCACTCTTTTTGTGCATGCTTGTTTTGATTTCTTTGTGCACGACACACCCAGAAATTTTAATTTTGTGATATGACGTGCTTGCTTTGTTCTGATTGAGGATTATCAAAACAATCAGAAATTTTAATTTTTTTTGTAACTATTGTTAACTTTTGAGAATAGAGTTGCATGTTTTCATTGATAAAAAAAGGGGTATAAATAGTTATTAAAAGACTCAAATAAAAGGAATGACATAAATTTAGAAGTAGAGCAACTAAGAAATACGTAAATATGGAAACGAAAAATAAATGAAGCAAATAAAAACTAAAAATGACAGCAACAGTAATTAGCCTAATAATTAGACTAATAACACTATATTTTCCCCTCAAGTTAAATCATAGATAGCCACATGTTCAACTTGAATTTTAAGTCATAAAAAAATAGTCGAGGAAAATTCTTGGTAAGGATATCTGCTAAATGACCATTGGATGAGACATTATACAAATATCTTCTAAATCAAGCTTCTCCTAAATGAAGTGTCTGACAATCTCTACATACTTTGTGTGATCACGCTGGACCAAATTATGGGAATGTTAATGGTGGCTTTATTATCATAGAACAACTGGAGAGAAGCAGAGATGACATACATAATTCACAGAGTATTATGTGTAACCAGAGAGCTTCACAGATTCCCAAGGACATTGAGCAAAACTCGGCTTCAGTACTGCTTCGAGTCACAACCGACTGTATTTTATTTTTTTACATGATAAGATTTCCCCACACAAATGAGGAATATTCTAAGATAGATCGCCGATCATGGACGGACTCGACCCAATCATCGTCCGTATAAATAACAATAGAATGAGAGGTGTGTCGTAAGAAACACAAATCTGAGCCCGATTTCCCTTTTAAGTGGTGAAGAATCTTGTGGACAACTCAAAGATGACGCTCATATGGATCATGCATGACTCACAATACCTACTGCGTGGCAAATGTCGGAGCTAGTATGAGCAAGGTAAATGTGTCCCCACATGGTGTTGATCGTGAGTCTCCGGAGCCACATTGAGAACATCCTAACTTCTCATTGGGATCCATTGGGACCGCCACTAGTTTGCAAAGGAGAATGTTATTCTCTCTCAATAGATCAAGCTCATATTTGCGTTGAGGCAGACAAATGCCTCGAGATGACCTAGCAACTTCCATATTATCAGAGTGATCTCAAGTCTTTTCTTCAAATTAAGTAGCAAGAATACATGTCAAAGACTCCAATGTTGTATATCATCACCTGTGAGTCCAATATCGTCGACATAGACAATAAGGATAGCAATTTGGCCACACGAGGAATATCAAAAGAAGCGAGTATGATCTGATTGGGCCTGAGAAAAGCTATGGCCCACTACCACCTTTGTGAATTTGCCGAACCAGACCCTTGGGGATTGCTTTAGTTCGTAGAGTGACTTCCACATTTGACACACTTGCTCCCGGGAAGAAGTGGATTCAAAGCCTTGAGAGAGGCACGTGTACGCCTCCCCTGTAAGATCCTCGTTTAGGATAGCATTTTTGACATTAAGTTTGAGCAAGAGCCAATCCAAATTCACAACAAGGGATAACATGACTCAAATGGTGTTTAATTTAGTAACCGGAGCAAATGTCTCCTCATAATCAACTTTGGATGTTTGTGAGTTGCCTTAGAGACCAATCGTGCCTTGTTGCATTTAAATGATCCATCAAAATTAATGTGGCGCTAAAAATCCTGCAGCACCCCACTACTTCCTTACTATGAGGAAGATTTACAACATCCCACGTATGATTCCGCTGAAGGACATTCATATCATCCATAACTTCAACTTTTTGGGAGGGGTTTGCTAATGTTGCCTCAAAATCGATAGGAGATGACGATCCGTTAGTGCAATAGCAAATGCCTTGTAGGCTGGCGATATACTGTGGAAAGAGATATATTTTGCAGTGGAATAAAGAGAGTTTGGCTGATCACATATCTCACTATGAGAACTCACCTCCTCATTTGGATTATGGTTAGTGCAGGGGATTTCGACCGAAATGGATTACAGGTCCTGTAAAGAGGTAGTGGGCTCTAGAGTAGGAATATTAGGACGAGTGCGCCTAGTATAGGCATGGAGGGTGGGAGGAGGTTCTGGTTGATAGGTGATGGATCCAGAGGGACGGAGCTCTCCTTGGATATAATAGTGGTTAGAGAAATATCCATAGAAGTCAGATAAGGAACAGTGTACAAAAAAATCTAACCCCCCCTCATGTGAAGTAATGATAGGAAAGTAAGGGACACTTTCAAAGAAGGAAACATCAACACTCACACAGAGTTTATTTGTGATAGGATTAAGACACCTATAGTCTTTTTGAGTGGCAAAATATCTGAGGAATACAAATTTTTTTGACCTTGGATCAAGTTTACTACGACTAAGAGCAGTGTTTCGAACGAAAGTTGTGCACCCGAAAATTTTGAGATTAAGAGTGGTGAAGAACCGATTGGTAGGGAAATATGACATCAAAATGGCTAAAGTTTTAAAGTTGTAAATTTTTTTAGGGACTATTGATGAGATAAGTAGCAGTAAACACAACATCATTCCAAAATCCTTTCGAGACATTAGATTAAAATATAATGGAACGAGCCACTTCGAGAAGGTGTCGGTTTTTTTCTCTCAGCTATCCCATTTCGTTGAGTGTTTGTACATGAGCTATGTGTGGAAGATGCCCTTTTCAAGACTTCACCTAAATAGAGTTAAAAAATTTACAAGCATTGTCAGTTCGAAAGACTTGAATTGATATTTTGAATTTTGTCAAGATGGAGTAAAAATTTTTGAATGTTACAGTAGCTTCGGATTTATCTTTTCAGATATAAACTCACGTCATTTTAGTGTGGTCATCAATCAAGATAAGGAACCACTGTTTATTAGTGTAGCTGGGAGTGTAAGTGGGTCCCCTTAAATCACTCTGAATAAGTGAAAAAGGAGCGAAAGGCGTGTGAGAGTGGGATGTATATGTAACACAATGTTTAATTAATTGAATAATCTCACATTTGAAGCTAGCAAGATTTTTATTAGTAAACATAGACAAATACATTTATTTTAAATATTGAAAACTAGGATGATCCAAACAACAATGTAACAACATAATGGGACATTCAGTGGATCTAGAAAAACTTCAACTTCTAGATGTCATATCGTCATTCTTCGTGTCTTTCTCTTGGAAGGAGTAGAGCCCGGTTATCCTCTTAGCGGTTCTAACATCCTCCCTTAACGACTATCTTGAAAGACACAAACATCAGGGGAAAAATGAGCAACGCAATCAATGTCATGTGTCAACTTACAAACAGATAAAATGTTACACTTCAACAGAGGTTCATGTAACAGTTTTAGGGTGAGACCGACTATTAATATAACCGACCATTTACCAGTAATGAAATTACAAGAGTCATCAATTTTTTTTTAACTGTATCTTTTCCGGAGCATATATAATATGTCGAGAAAGCTTGTGAACACAGTCATGTGGTCTGTGGCATTTGAATCAATAATCCATGGACCAAAAGAGACAAAAGAGGTGAGCGTCCATAAGAATATTACCTTGACAGACATGGGAGGTGGGTCGGAATAGTTGACTGGATCTAAGTAGCTTAATTAATTGCTCCATCCGACTCGGGTGATTCTAAGAGTTGGTTGTGGCATTATAGATTCAGATGTCATAGCAGAGGAGGAATTGGCTGAAAATTTGTTTGTTGGTTTATCGTGGAGTTTCTAATACTTGTTACAAGTATGATTGGGTTTGTGACAGTAGTCACAAGTGGAGCCAGTGGCTCGAAATGGCATGGACGAGTGTTGAGTACTCTTAATGACCAAGGTAGATGCTTCAGCTGAAGTGGACTTACCAAGCATAACAAGTCTCTGGCTCTTTTCGTGTCGAATCTCTGTGAATGCAGCACTAGCGGAAGGAAGGGGATCACAAGGATACAGCCCCAAACTTCATCAAGATCTTTGTTAAGGCATGCCAAAAGTTGGAACATGTGATCTTTTTCTATAATTTTTTGAAAGAGGGAATAATCTGTCGGAAATTTTCACGTGTAGTCATAGCAAGGATTACATTCCATCCATAAGGCCACAAAATCATTATAGTACTGAGTCATAGTCCTCAATCCCTGTTTTGCCTCACGAATATTTTTGGAAATCTCATAAAGTTGGTTGGAGTTCCCTACATCTGATTAGATATCTTGAACTACAGTCCATAGAGCACTGACAAAAGGAAGAAACATATACGAACTGCCAATTGCAGTCTCCATGGATTTAATCAACCATGACATGACCATGGAATTCTCCGCTTCCCTCGCTTCATGCGTTCAGTTTTAGGAGGTTCATGAATCATTCCCGTGAGATAGCTGAATTTTCTGTCTCTTGACGAACAAAGATGCAGCTTGGGACCATTGAAGAAGATTAGATGTGTTCAGTTTATGGGTAATGATTAGGAAGTTCTTGTAGTTTTTCGGTCCTTTGTCTATGGAGGAATTGAGATCGTTATCAACCCTCCAGCGGACTCGAGTACACAATCGGGAGAAGGCTCGATGGTGGAAAAGTCCATCATGATTCCAACTGAACCAAATGTGATGTTGGGCTGCCGAGACATTGGGAGATCTTGAATGCTGGACAGTGGCAGGCTTGGCAGCTGGAAACAGCTCTAAAAATAGCTGCTGGGAAAAAAGGAGCCGATTGGAGAAAAATCAGGTCGACGACTGGGATCTCCGGTGACTGGAAACAACCACCAGCAAGTCAAGATGCAATTTGCAGGGGCAGCACTTGGGATATGGCAGCTAAAGGCCTGCCAAGTGGCTTGTTTGAGGGCGCTAAATCTTGCGGCAGGAAAGAGCACAGGAAAACTGATGGTTAGGACAGAAATCCTGCAGGAACGATTGCAGGTGATCGGCGCCTAGGTAGAGGTTCTAGGGTTTTGAACCATGGATCTAATACCATGTTAACTTTTCAGAATAGAGCTACATGCTTTCATTGATAGGAAAAGAGGTATAAATATATATTATGAGACCCAAATAAAAGGAAAGACATTAATTCAGAAATAAGCCAACTTGAAAATACATAAATATGGAAATGGAAAATAACGGAAGCAAATAAAAGCTAATAATGACTGCAACAATATTTAGCCTAATAATTAGGCTAATAACTCTAATATATATCTAGATGTTGTTTGAGTTTCAACACGTCCACTACACTTTTCTTGTCAAGTATACATAGCCTATTAGTCGATCATGTCCCTAAATGCTGCATTTACTCCTAGATCTTCTCAATTGACTTGTTTTCTTTTTCACTATGAAACGTGAGCTTAGCTCTCACGTTTCTTTATATTAGTTTTCACTTAACTGGCATATTGAGTTTGCCCTTGAATTGTAGCATCTTCTCATTCCTGTCGCTTAGATTCATTTGTATACTAGTTGATCCCTAAGTCAAAGTTTCCCATCTATTGTTTGGTGACCATTCCCCACCACCAAGGCCACCTCACTCAATTATTTACAAGAAGGAGCATTTATATACATAGAAATTAATTCATATATGTTTACATATCTCACACCTAAACTTTCATATTTACACACATAACACTCAAATTTTTATTCTCATAAAAAATAGCACTATTATCATTTTTTAGAAGTGAAATACTCCATTTCATGCATAGGTTTAAAGCACCAAAGTGCTATGCATCTAAATATAAAAGTTAGATATCAGATATGTAAATACATAAGAACTGTGTGCTACGTATGTAAATTCCTTACAAGAATTGCTTTAACATTTCTCCTTTTTGCCTCCCACCCTCATTCACTACAATCCCTACATATATTGTGACCTTTGGAGCAAGTCCGTCATGTACAGTCATTCATGTGACTAACCTCATTTGTTAATATTAAGTTGATTCTATGTCTTAAGTTGATCCTTGATCTTTAATATTCTTTTTTCCTACTAAAAAACCTAGGTATTAAGTATAAATATATTAATTAAGCTGACACATTGCTTTTGTGCGCATGTTAGCCCCACTGCACGGCTTCGCCTTCTGGTTCGATGTTGAATTTGATGGCCCCCAAAATGTTCCTTCGAACGAACATCTTCATACCCTCGGAGCTTCTCCAGAGACGATTTTACATCCCAATAACAGAATCACAAAACGGGTCAAATCCAATGAGGCTATTGTTCTATCAACCGCACCAGAGGATGATCCTACCCACTGGCAGCAGGTATTCTTCATCAGATCCCCCTCCCCAATTATTTGCATAAATATATTTTATAATTTTCTGATTTCTTTCTTTTTCTACCCATTTTACGCATTTTAATTACATATCATAATGTATTGCAGACCATTATATACTTCTACGATCCAATAGAGGTAAAACAAGACCAAATTATAGAAGGCTCAATCACTCTCTCTCAGAGCAAGGAGAATGCAAGATTCCTAAACATCCGCCTGGAGTATAGGTGGGAAGCAATTACTCATTTTGAGCGCAGCCTTTTTACATTTTAATCATTGTAAAATTTCTTATTTCCTTTGCCCAGCTCCGGAGGCCGATCATTTGTAAAAGAAACTGTGATGAGGTGATCAGATTGCTCTAAATATAATTCTTTCAATTTCGATTTCCATTGCTGTTAAACCAGTTCAGGAACTTCTAGGTAAGATTGATCTGTTTGAAAATTTTTACTTGCACAAATTCAAAGAAATTTATGATTGAATACGCCTAATCTTTTATCTGCAAATATTATATATATATATATATATTTATTATTTACAGATGATTTGGTAGATGCAGAGTGATGAACCCAGGTGCTCTGAAAGTTCAGGTTGGCGACTATTTTCATGTTTCTATTTGTCTTAGTTTCCACGTAGTTGTTTTGACAATTTATTTTTTTCTTATTGTTTGATCGATTTTAGGGGATTTGTGTGGATTTTTTGTCTGTAAATAGTTCAGGTTTATTGTCGCTGTTGAAAAACCCTAGCCCTGATTTATGTGGTGCCATAGGAATTTTCTCCTTCTTACCTGGAATATTCTATGGAGTTTATGTATTCATGCATAAGCTTACTATTGATTCGATGTATTCTATCATGCTCTTATTGTGTTATTATTATTATTATTATTATTATTTATTATTAATTTATTTATTTATTTATTACACTTCAATTCTGTTTAATATTTATTTTCTGAAGTGGTATTTTTTTCGTGTATATATTTTGATGTGACATTCTAAAATGCTATATAAATAAATATAAAAGTATGAGTATATGTGATATCTAAATATTTATGAATTATGTGATATGCATTGAAATCTTCCTTTAAAATATCAAATAAATACAGCACGCTTTACAAGATAATCACAGTCAGTCTTCACCATGGAATATTGGTCGAACTCCATATTTTTCATGCTATGTGACCAATTTATCTCTAGTAAATTACTCATTGAAATTTCTTTATAAATTTGAGCGGCAAACCAGAAAGATTTTGTTAGTGCGGTAATTTATACTGCCTCTGAAGCTATCTCAATACCAAAATTTAACTCGGCTTTTAAACGAACACAGTAACCGCATGCATCAGATGTTATTAATATGTAGCCTTATATATATATATATATCCTAAATGCTGCATTTACTCC
>NW_018164862.1:1150492-1152563 GCF_001263595.1 Phalaenopsis equestris | reverse complement strand
ATATATATATATATCCGTTTAATACATCTGAAATTAAATTAATTGAGCCTACTTTACTTAGGATCTGTTTGGGGCAGCTTATAAGTGCGGGTGGCGTTTTCAAAATGCGCCATACCGTTTGGTTTACGCATTTCAATAGTTTATTCGAAATTGCGTTTACACCCACAGGTCGACCCCTGCGGTTAGTCCGCGGACCGCGTTTTAGGATAAGCAGCTTATCTTGAAACGCACAAGCTGTCACAAATGAACTCTTAATAATTATGTTACTTTAAATTGATATGAAGATTGCATTTAGACTTTTAATTCCATTAGCAGTCATTGTTTTCGATGGAAATTTGGGCCACTTTTGGTTTGATGTATTCTTTATTACACAATTTTTAATTTACATTTTTAAAAGTTTTAATCAAACATCAAACTAAATTAAATACAAGCCAAAGAAATGTAAAACCTTAATGATCGCAATCTATAACTACTTTAATCCTCTATCTGCATCCTCCAGTATCCAAAATCCGTGCCGTCGAACTTCTCGATCCCTGAAACCTTCACTTCGTCTCCGGTCATCGTTCTTCCTCAGATCCGAACCGGGGCTCTGATACCAATTGTTATGAAAAAAACGACGACAATAAAGCGAAAAATTAGATCGAGAAAAATTCACCGTAAAAAGGCGACACAAGATTTACGTGGTTCGGCAAATTGCCTACGTCCACGGAGCTGCAGAGGATTTTATTAGCTGAAGAAATCACACCGTCGAGCGCCTCGACGTTTACAAAGATTTAATTTTTCTCCTCTCTTTCTCTCTCTCTCTCATTTATTCTCCTCTCTCCTCTCTTTTTCTTAAGCCACGTAAAAAGGTAAAACAAAGAGCAAAGGAATTCCTTCCCAAAAGCAACAGCAGCCTTTTTGTACCTTCCCCCTTCTTTTATGACAGTCGTAGGAGAGAGTGTATGGGAGTGGTGGTCTTAAAGGAGTTAGCTTTGGCTTTTATAATGTTCAGAAAAAAACGCATAAAGGGAATGCATTAAATGGTCTACGCGGAGACATCCTTCCCGCGATTCCGCGGTTCCGCGGAGAGAGAAAAATGAGAGGCAGGAAACACAGAAAAGTGGGAATCATTATTTAGCAAATTAATTAATCATATAATTAACACTAATGATTTCCTAATAAAGAGGTGCACTGGGCTCCACATTCTCAACAATTCTCCCACTTGGAGACCGGGACACTGACTGCACTATCCACTGGCTGTATCGTCATTTTTCCTCAAACGTGACATCCTCCACCTCTGCAACTCAAAACCCATGTCTTCAAGCTACAAGTCCAACTGAAGTCGAGCACAACTTCAGTTTTTCAAGTGTAACACCCTTGGTTAACATATCAGCAGGATTTTTGCTTCCACAAATTTTCTCAAGTAGTAACTGTCTGTCATCTGACAATGATCGAATAAAGTGATACCTGATCTGAACGTGCTTGGTCCTAGATTGAAATGCTGGATTTCTAGCTAGGAATATGGCGCTCTGGCTATCACTGTAGAGAGTTCCTTTTTGAACCTCCTTACCCAATTCCGCCAAGAAATTCTACAGCCATATCATCTTCTTAGCAGCCTCTGATACTGCAACATACTCAGCCTCTGTAGTGGACAAAGAGACTGTCTTTTGTAGAGGAGAGTCCCATGACATTGCAAATTCCCCCGGCCATATCATCTTCTTAGCAGCCTCTGATACTGCAACATACTCAGCCTCTGTAGTGGACAAAGAGACTGTCTTTTGTAGATTAGAGTCCCATGACATTGCAGTACCGCCAAGAGTGTAAATATAACCTGTAGTACTCTTCCTACTGTCAATGTCTCCAGCTAAATCTGCATCAACATAACCCTGTACCTCTAAGCTCTTTCCTGAGAAACACAAACAGGTTTCTGAAGAGCCTTTTAGGTATCTCAAAATCCACTTCACAGCTTCCCAATGTTCCTTCCCTGGATTACTCATGTATCTGCTCACAACTCCCACTGCATGAGCAATATCCGGTCTGGTACAGACCATAGCATACATAAGTGAACCAATAGCTGAAGCGTAAGGAA
>NW_018164862.1:1139547-1148030 GCF_001263595.1 Phalaenopsis equestris | reverse complement strand
GATCTCCCTCTGGAATCAACATTCAGTGCTGAACTCGAACCCGAGATCTCGCCAGAATCTTTCCTGCGCACCTCTTCAGCAAGAATTAAGTCACGAATATCATCATATTTAAGTTTGGTTTTACCTGCAGAGTTGCTAACTGCCATCCTCATGGCTTCCCAGCTATTTGGCAATGAAGCCAACAATATCAGTGCACGAATCTCATCGTCAAAATCAATTTCAACGGACGATAGTTGATTTGTAATAGTGTTGAAATCATTTAAATGTTGAACAACCGACACACCTTCTGCCATCTTCAGGTTGAATAACTCTTTCATCAAGTGCACCTTGTTGTTCATCGATGGCTTTTCATACATACTTGATAGGGCCGTCATATGATCTGTCGTCGTCCTCTCCTTTATGACTTTGTGAGCAACGGACCTCGAAGGGTTAATCGAATAACCCTCAGAATCTGTCGATCCAACAGATTCCAATCAGTCTCTTCCATCTTCTCCGGTCGTTTTCCCAGTAACGAAAGATGAAGTTTCTTCCCATAGAGGTAATCCTCTATCTGCATCCTCCAGTATCCAAAATCCATGCCGTCAAACTTCTCGATCCCTGAAACCTTCACTTCATCACCAGTCATCGTTCTTCCTCAGATCCGAATCGGGGCTCTGATACCATTATGAAAAATGACGGCAATAAAGCGAAAAATAGATAAAAAATTACACCAGAAAATTTGACACGTCGAACTTCTCGATCCCTGAAACCTTCACTTCGTCTCCGGTCATCGTTCTTCCTCAGATCCGAACCGGGGCTCTGATACCAATTGTTATAAAAAAAACGACGACAATAAAGCGAAAAATTAGATCGAGAAAAATTCACCGTAAAAAGGCGACACAAGATTTACGTGGTTCGGCAAATTGCCTACGTCCACGGAGCTGCAGAGGATTTTATTAGCTGAAGAAATCACACCGTCGAGCGCCTCGACGTTTACAAAGATTTAATTTTTCTCCTCTCTTTCTCTCTCTCTCTCCTTTATTCTCCTCTCTCCTCTCTTTTTCTTAAGCCACGTAAAAAGATAAAACAAAGAGCAAAGGAATTCCTTCCCAAAAGCAACATCAGCCTTTTTGTACCTTCCCCCTTCTTTTATGATAGCCGTAGGAGAGAGTGTATGGGAGTGGTGGTCTTAAAGGAGTTAGCTTTGGCTTTTATAATGTTCAGAAAAAACGCATAAAGGGAATGCATTAAATGGTCTACGCGGAGACATCCTTCCTGCGATTCCGCGGAAAGAGAAAAATGAGAGGCAGGAAACACAGAAAAGTGGGAATCACTATTTCGGAAGTTAATTAATCATATAATTAACACTAATGATTTCCTAATAAAGAGATGCACTAGGCTCCACATTCTCAACATGGTGGGAGACTGAGCTCCGGTCATCTTATATGCGCCTTTAAATTTGAATATAACACTATACTCTCAGGGGCAGGGGTGGTGAATTGAACCTACACTCAGGGGCGGGAACAAGCCGATGACCAAAAAGCTAATCTGAGTATGCAACGCATATATATATATATATATATATATATATATATATATCGAAATCAAATTAAAATTTTTATAAACAATTAAATTCAATGCTAAATTTTTAGAGAAATAGTCATGCTCCACTCGCCTGATTTTTCCAGCTATTAATAGTTGTGGGTATAAGATTGCGCATTCTCAATGATCATGCGGTACTAGAGACCAATATATCAGGTAACATCTATCAGATTATCATAAAACATAGTTACACAAACATATTATGTTCTTAACATAAGGAATAACACCAAACATTTAAAATAAGAGTGATAGAAAACCATACCCATATCTAACGAATAAGAATCACCAAATACACCATAATTATCAATAATTTAAAATGTTTATTTAAAAGAACAATAAAATATATTCATTTTAAAATCTTAGAAATATCATCAGCAATCAGAGAGACATTTAACTCAAACAAATTTGGTGCAGATGATAGATGATCAACTAATACATGTCACTTCCCAGGAAAATTGAATTAAAGTATAAATTACTCAAAAATCATCTATTTTCAAATATGAAAATACACAATATGTACAATTTAACATTATGTTTGGAATAAATACTAGACAGGAAATATGACAGCATTTATAAATTAAAAATAATTGGAGAAAAAAAAAAAAAGACCCGAGCTGCCTTCAACTAACAATACAACAAAGCTTTCAAAGGCTAATACCTCAGCAGCTGAATGTCTTGGTGACATCAAACATTTAATAAATATAAAAGAAAAAGAAAATTCACCTTAAATATTTCTGAATCACAACACTGCAGAGTTAATTTTGACATGGTATAGGCCATTTTTTTTTTTTCTGTCCACAGGTGTTTTAAAAACTGCCCCAAAGTATCATGATAAATACATCAAAATTACACCTCAGAGAGCTGCAAGAAAAAAAGAAAAGAGAAATGTCAAAAAAATGCTTAATTTTTAATGAGAAACAAAAATAAAAAACTTTAAAATATTTGTATCGCTTAAAAATAGAAAGAGAAATATGCAATATACATCGGTTTTATTAAGTTAGAACTGCTAATGAGAAATAAAGGGAGAACAAAGTCGAGCCGTCAAGCCTCGGTTTATATAGTTTAACCAAAACTGACTCTAAGTCCAATCATAAACATCAACTTAAAAAAAGCTTAGTTAGAAGCTACGCATCAAATGAATCTGATAGATTCTGGGCTAAAAATCAATAGCAAACAAGTATGCAGTAATAATGCCAGGTACAGAATCTATTGCTTAAACATTTAATATTCATTTGAAAGCTTTATCAATATCTATAATCTTTCAATAAAAATAATAATATGCTTCTTCGTGGCTCCATTTTTATCCTTAATTTCCAATTCAATGAAATAATCGACTCCTTGGGGTATAGGATTTACAGTACCGGACACAGTTTACAAATTCAGGGGCGAACATCTTTAATTTTGAAAATATATGGAGCGTACAAATGCCAAAACTTGAATAAAATACCAGACGTTGGCAAGAAAACTGTTTAACATTAAGCACGTTTTCGATCTCCATTGTTACATGTTCATCAGGAGATAGGATGTTGGCATAGCCTGAAAGGATAAAGAATGGCAAGTAGTTTATTTTACCAAATGGATTCACCTTAGCTAAGAATTTTGAAACAAGTAATAAGGAGAAAAACTAGGAAAATTTACATACACACTGATCAATTCTTATGTATTCACAAATCTAACACCAAAACTTTAATTTTTAAATACATACCACCTTACCTATGCATGAAAATGTGTAATTCATTTTTTGAAGTTAAAGTGGCATGTTAGATATGAAAATTTTGGTTGGCATAAATGTAAAAAGTAAAAGTTTAGGTGTTAGATTTGCAAATACATAAGAATTGAGTAGTATGTAGTGGTGTTATATTTGCAAATACATAGGAAGATTTGCCAACTCAACCTGAACCTAACCTGCAAACACAAAAGGATTTGCTCGTTAGCTCACAAGCTATAGTTTTGCAAGTTGACATATTCATGCTCACTGCTTTATCTTGATGCTAAAGAGAGTTAAACATCCCATTCTCGCACAAAGAAATTCCCCTTTGAACCATCTTCTACCAATTACATGCAAAGGGAAGAGGATTTCATGCAACGGAGTTCGTTGGGAAACACAACACAAGGCCAATTACGTGTGATAAGCTAGCAAGATTCAAAACTTTATTCAAATTAACTTTTTTCATGACTTGCTTCAACAAGCAAACTACGAATAAAGGGAGGTAACTGCTCACATTAGGCTCACCATTATAACAGAAATTTCTTTTGCTTTCTTCGCCTATGGCCCTCCCATCTGAGTGTGTACATAAAGAGAGAGCTGTGATTCACCTTTAAACTGAAATTATACACCTTCACCCACCCAATTAAATTGTAAGGGTTTTTACATACTTAGCACCCAAAACTATCATTTTTACGTATTCTATACACCAAACTTTAATATTACAGAAATCACACCCAAAATCCTTCTATTATCAAGTAACGCACTCCTTCTTAACTCCTCCGTCACACGTTAGCAGGCCTGCGCGGGAAAGAAGCTTGTGTTTGTTGGCTCTAGAGATGACAGTAGTGATGTTCCAAAGCCCCAACACAATGCAGCAAAGCCAAAAACAAATACTTGACAAGGAATGAAGCTTTTTCGTTTTCTCCGCCCCTGTTGTCTTCTTCTTCCACGCATTCGACAGGGAAGGAGATTGTTTAGTTTTTTAACCAATTCCTGATTTCAGCCTTTTCTCTGCCCCTATTGTCTTCTTCTTCCCTATGGTGGCCTCATCAGACTGAGAACAAGAGCAGAGAAAACAAAACACAGCTATGTTAAAAAAAATAAACATCCGTCTCAGAAGCAATAAAGGAGGCTTCTCTGATTTTCTATCTCTCGTTCCCCATTGCCCCTCCCTGCCCTTTTCCTCTACTCACGCTCAGTTGTTCTTGGATTCCTCGGCAATCTTTCTCCAATTCATCTTCTTCTTCTTTCCCCCTCGGGCCTTCTAATATAAGCTTTTGGGGTGCGATTTCAGTAATATTAAAGTTTGGTTAGTGGAATACGTAAAAATGATAGTTTTGGGAACTATGTATGTAAAAACCACTAATCCACAATACATTGAAATGCTTGAAAGTGAAATATTTGATTGAGTGCTATCTATGTGAAAACCCCTAATCCCCATTCGATTTCTCCCTTCTCCTTTTCCTTTCCCCTTCTACAAATCTACAATTTCAAGCCTCTCATTCCACTCAATCAAAATTAAATAAAAACAACAATTTCAATCTCAACCTTTTTCGCCAATGATTCAGGATGAATGCCAATCACTCATGCAAATAGCATCTTCTTCCCCTCTATCATTTTGAAAGGCGTCATTCAACCTTCTTATCCATAATACTAAAGTCAATGAACTTTGCCTTGAAAGATTGTCACGCCACTTTGGGTTTATATAAGGTCAGACAAATGAAGGAACTGTGGGAACCATATTGTTTGTTGGGTAATAATACACCCCCCTCAACAATAATATCAACTTAAAATTGTTCTCTTTTTTTTTTTTTGGGAAAAAATAGTACTACCCTTCCACCCCCTATCTTCTGTAGCAAGTAGCAGCAGCCTAGAAATATGAGCAATACTGTGAATACTCATGGTTCTACCGTTCTATATTGCTATCAGGTTTGTTAAGTGAGAAAAATTGCTAAGATTTTTTAAAACTCAAGGTAAATAACAAAGTGCATATTATATTAGTATTGATTCGCATCAACCCCTCAAGGTTCAGTCGGGACTGCTTAATGTCGAGATGTGTCTGAGATGGAAATAAGGTTGGAAGAATAAATTCTAATTCCCTTAATTAAGGGAATTAGAATTAATTGGTAATCCCTTAAATTGAGGGAATTAGAATTAATTTGTAATCCCTTAAATTAAGGGAATTAGTGAAATAGTTTCCTAGTATTTTCTACTTGTAATCTCCTATATAATACTTTGTATTATCAATTCAAAGAAGTGAAATACAAAATTATTTCTCTGAATTCCCACATGGTATCAGAGCCAGGGCTCAAACCCTAGAGGACACTGCCGCCTGTTGCCGCCATTCGATCCTTTTCGCTTAGGGTCATTCGGCTCTCCTCCGCTATTCGCCTCTAGGGTTGCTTGCAGCCATTTGATTCTTTTCCGCTGCTCACGAGGAAGATCATCAAGAAGCGCATAAAGAAGCAGATCTTGCGATCGCTCTGAGGATTCTTTTGTCGCTGAACCGTTGAATCCTTTGTTGCTAAGCCGCTTCTTTGTCGCTCCTGAGCCGCTGATTCTTTTATTCCTTCTTTGTCGCCCATGGGCCTCTTATTCTTTTATTCGCTGCCTTAATTGTTGTGATTCTTTTACCGCTGCAGCCGCTGATTCCAGCCTTAATTGTTGTGAATTCCTCTTCTCCACCATGTCAATGTCCGAAACCACTGTCTCCAGCAATTTCAACCCTTCCGAAGAATCCAATGTTGTTCAGAAAATTGGAGAGTTGCAGAATATTCGGGCATCCAACAGGTTCAATGAGAAGAACTATCTCAAATGGTCCCAAATTGTCCGCACATACCTAAAGGGCAAAGTGAGGCTTAATCACCTACTTGGAACCGGACCAGGAAGAAGGGATCCAGCCTCTACAGCATGGGAAGAGGACTCCATGATTATGTCATGTCTATGGGATTCCATGGACCAAACGATCAGTGACACTTGCATGTTCTTGAATACCGCAAAGGAAATCTAGAACTATATCAACCGCACATACTCGAAGGCCCGTGATGCTGCCCTTGTGTATGAAATCAAAACAAAAACCGAAGCCACCAAACAAGGAGACAAATCTGTCACAGAGTATGCAACTCTGTTGCAAAATCTTTGGCAGGAACTGGATCACTATCGAATAATTGAGATGAAATGTCCTGATGATGCTGCCACTTTGAAGAAGTTCATTGAGAAGGATCGGATATATGATTTTTTGGCAGGATTGAATTCTGAATTTGATCATGTTAGAATCCAAATCCTCGGCAAGGAGGATACACCGTCTCTAGAAGAGACAATCTCATTAATCCGAGCAGAAAAAAGTCGAAGGAGTGTCATGCTTGAACCACATACTATGGATGGGCCAGCCTTAGCAGCAAAAACAAATTAGGAAAAGTCGAAGACTGATCTGCTTAAACACTCGGGTAGAGATAACCAAGGGAAGTAGAACAAAGACAATCTGTGGTAGGGGCAACCGTGGGGGGCAACAAAGGCCTCGAGCGCATATGGCAGAGCAACCCAATATTGAGGAAAATTCAACAATAGAGGGGTTTAGCAGAGAAGAAATTGAGAAATTGAGAAGCTTGTTGGGATCTCTTGAGAAGCCTTCTGGAGCATGTTCGATAGCTCTTTCAGGTAAAACTATTTGCATCAATGTCTTAGACAAATTCTATACTAACTCTTGGATCATAGTCTTCGGTGCTATTGACCAGCAGGGTAAAACTATTTGCATCAATGTCTTAGACAATGTCCTAAAGCCTTTTATATGACCCCCACATCTCAACTCTTCCACGCCTATACCCCATGTCCAAGTAATAGAAAAATTATCATGACCAATGACTCCTTAGCTACCGTTGCAGGGATTGATGATATACATATCACACCTAGTCTTATCCTTAAAAACGTTCTTCACGTACCCAAACTGTCAACAAGCCTTGTGTCCATCCAACAATTGACTCATGATCTCAAATGTTATGCTGTTTTTTTTCCTTCTTATTGTGTTTTTCAGGAACAGGACTCGGGGAGGAGGATTGGACTTGCTAAGGAAATAAGCGGTCTTTACCACCTTGAACCATCCCAGAAAATTAGGAGCAATTTGTCTTCATCTTTCCTTAATTCCTCGAACAAAAATGTCATTTGGCTGTATCACTTACGTCTTGGTCATCCCTCTTTTGGGGTTCTAAATATAATGTTTCCTCATTTATTCCAAGGATTAGATATTTCTGAGTTTCATTGTAACATTTGTGAATTGGCAAAACATACACGTGTATATTTTCCTATTAGCAATAAAAGAAGTTCTCATCTTTTTTTTTTCTGATTCATAGTGACATATGGGGTCCTTCCACTATACCTAATGTTTTTGGGGCTCATTGGTTTATATCCTTAATTGATGATTGCACCCGGGTTACATGACTCTTCCTTCTTAAACAAAAACCTGATGTCAGCACTGTTATACCTAATTTTCATTCAATGGATCAAAATCAATTTGGGGTCAAAATAAAAAGCTTTAGGACAGACAATGCTAGATACTACTTCAATCAAATTCTATCACCTTACTTTCAATCACAGGGGATTATCAATGACTCATCATGTGTGGACACACCCCAACAAAATGGAGTAGCTGAAAGAAAGAATGGGCATTTACTCAACACCACCCGAGCCTTACTATTTCAAGGGAATGTTTCTAAGTCCTATTGGGGAGAAGTCGTTCTTACTGCCACATATATGATCAATAGACTTCCCTCCCGTGTGTTTGAAAACAAAAGCCCGCCTTATGTTCATCCAAAAATTGACTCATGATCTCAACTGTTATGCTGTTTTTTTTTTCCTTCTTATTGTGTTTTTCAGGAACAGGACTCGGGGAGGAGGATTGGACTTGCTAAGGAAATAAGCGGTCTTTACCACCTTGAACCATCCCAGAAAATTAGGAGCAATTTGTCTTCATCTTTCCTTAATTCCTCGAACAAAAATGTCATTTGGCTGTATCACTTACGTCTTGGTCATCCCTCTTTTGGGTTTCTAAATATAATGTTTCCTCATTTATTCCAAGGATTAGATATTTCTGAGTTTCATTGTGACATTTGTGAATTGACAAAACATACCCGTGTATATTTTCCTATTAGCAATAAAAGAAGTTTTCATCTTTTTCATCTGATTCATAGTGACATATGGA
>NW_018164862.1:1138476-1139521 GCF_001263595.1 Phalaenopsis equestris | reverse complement strand
CTTCCACTATACCTAATGTTTCTGGGGCTCGTTGGTTTGTATCCTTAATTGATGATTGCACCCGGGTTACATAGCTCTTCCTTCTTAAACAAAAATCTGATGTTAGCACTGTTATACCTAATTTTCATTCAATGGTTCAAAATCAATTTGGGGTCAAAATAAAAGGTGTTAAGACAGACAATGCTAGAGACTACTTCAATCAAATTCTATCACCTTATTTTCAATCACAGGGGATTATCCATGACTCATCATGTGTGGACACACCCCAACAAAATGGGGTAGCTGAAAGAAAGAATGGGCATTTACTCAACACCACCCGAGCCTTACTATTTCAAGGAAATGTTCCTAAGTCCTATTGGGGAGAAGTCGTTCTTACTGCCACATATATGATCAATAGACTTCCCTCCCGTGTGTTTGAAAACAAAAGCCCGATAAAGGTCCTAAATAGCTTCTACCCTCACTTCAGAACCTCAAATGGCCTCACTCCCAGGGTATTTGGGTGTACTGCCTTTGTTCATATCCACAAACAACATAGAGGGAAGCTAGATCCCAGAGCCATCAAATGTGTTTTCCTGGGTTACTCATCCACTCAAAAGGGATATAAATGTTACAACCCCTCTACCAGAAAATTTTACATATCTGCAGATGTCACTTTCACAGAAAATAAACCCTTTTTTTTCAAGTCCTCTTCAGGGGAAGATTTCCATGATGGAAGATAGTACTTGTGAGCCCTTTGAACCACTTAAAACTCTTGACCTTCCACATGTGTCAGCCCATGTTATTGAACCTGAATCAAACTCTCCTCCAGTTCCAGCTGAACCCGAGTCCTCTGAGGTGACATTTGTGAATTGACAAAACATACCCGTGTATATTTTCCTATTAGCAATAAAAGAAGTTTTCATCTTTTTCATCTGATTCATAGTGACATATGGAGTCCTTCCACTATACCTAATGTTTCTGAGGCTCGTTGGTTTGTATCCTTAATTGATGATTGCACCCGGGTTACATAGCTCTTCCTTCTTAAACAAAAATCTGATGTTAGCAC
>NW_018164862.1:1094833-1137310 GCF_001263595.1 Phalaenopsis equestris | reverse complement strand
AACCGAACACGAACGAACAAAGCTTGTGTTCGTGTTCGGTTCATTTAAAATTTAGTTTGTTTGAAATAAGCTCGTGTTCGTTTCTTAACGAACGAGCCGAACACGAACCGAACACGAGCTGTTCGCGAACGACGAGCCAGTTTGACATCCCTAATATTAATATATAAAAATAATATTATATATTAATTATATAACTTATATTATATAAATATACAATATCTATATTAGTATATTACTACTATAGTATATTAATATATTATTATTATTATTTTATTATATATTATAATTTATAAAATTTAATGTTTTAAAATATAATAAATTTTTTATATATAATTATTTTATATTATTTTATATTTCAAACAATAACGATTCGAACACGAACGAACGCATCACTGTTCGTGTTTGGTTCGTTTCACTAACCGAACAAAAAAAATTTGTTCGCGTTTGTCTCGTTTACTTATCGAACGAATCAAACACGAACTCATTGACGAACCGAACACGAACTGTTCGCGAACAACGAGCTTTTTTGACAGCCCTAGTTATCATTGGCTGTTCATTTCAATTGGCAACTGCTACAGTATGATGTTAAGAATGCATTCCTTCATGGTGACCTAAATGAGGAAATCTGCATGAACATCCCTCCGAAATTTGAAGAGGACACAGGCAACAAGGTGTGCAAGCTGAAAAATGTCATTTATGGGTTAAAACAATCTCCTAGAGCATGGTTCTCCTAGAGCATGGTTTGACATGGTTTGACAGATTTGCAAGAGTCATGAAGGAATCTGGGTATAAACAAAGCCATGGTGACCACACTCTTTTCATTAAACATTCAACTGTAGGGGGAGTGACTGCTCTTTCAGTTTATATTGACGACATCATAGTGATTGGAAATGATGAGAAAGAGAAGCATGAATTGAAGCTGAGACTAGTAAAAGAATTTGAAACAAAGGAACTGGGGAAATTAAAGTCTTCCTCGGTCTTGAGGTGCATATTACACACAGGGGATCTTCATATCTTAGCAGAAGTACGTGATTGATTTATTGGCAGAAACAGGGAAAACTGGGTGTAAGCGGTGTAAGCCACCAATAGATCCAAACTATAAGTTGGGAGAAGCTAAAGAAGAACCAGCTGTGGATAAAAGAATGTACCAGAGATTGGTTGGCAGACTACCAGAGAGATTGGTTGGCAAACTCATATACCTTGCTCACACTCGACCAGACATAGCATATTCTGTAAGTATGATCAGTCAATTCATGCATGATCCAAGAGAACCTCATCTTTAGGCTGCCTACAGGGTACTGCATTACTTGAAAGACAATCCGAGAAAAGAAATCTTGTTCAAAAGGAATGACACTCTTACTCTGGAAGCCTACACCGACGTTGACTATGTTGGCTCCCTAGTGGATAAAAGATCAACTACAGGATATTGTACTTTTCTTGGAGATAACCTAGTGACATGGAGGAGCAATAAGCAAAATGTGGTGGCAAGGTCATCTGCAGAATCAGAGTTCAGGGCTATTGCTCAAGGATTATGTGAATTACTGTGGCTGAGAATCATTTTGGATGAATTGAGAATGATTTGAGAAGAATTGAGAATCCAATGGGAGGGTCCTATGAAGCTCTACTGTGACAACAAGTCAGCTATTAATATAGCTCATAATCCTATACAACATGATAGGACAAAGTATATTGAAATTGATAGGACATTTCATCAAAGAAAAACTGGAGGAAGGGTTAGTGTGTATGTCATATGTTCTATCAGAAAGGCTATGTTCCATCAGAAATACAATTAGTCAATGTTCTAACAAAGGGGTTAAAAGTTTCCATGATCTTGTATCTTGTATCCAAGCTGAGAATGGAAGATATCTATTCCTCAGCTTGAGGGGGAGTGTCGAGATGTGTCTGAGATGGAAATAAGGTTGGGAGAATTAATTGTAATTCCCTTAAATTGAGGAAATTATAATTAATTTGTAATCCCTTAAATTAAGGGAATTAGTGAAATAGTTTCCTAATTAATTTGTGTAATCCCTTAAATTAAGGGAATTAGTGAAATAGTTTCCTAGTTTTTTCTACTTGTAATCTCCTATATAATACCTTGTATTATCAATTCAAAGATTAAACTATAAAGCATACTAATTGAACAAAAAGATTAAAAGGAATAAAATGCTCTGAAACAAAAAGGTAAAAGGCGTTGAAGTTACAAGATTTACAGTTAATAGGCAAAGTACTTAGCAAAAGAAGGTAGAATAAGAAAAATTTTATCAAGAAAATGCATTAGACTCTACCTGGAAAACTACACTGCCAACTTCAAAAGAAATGATAGACTTGATTGCAAGTAGAAAACCATGTCATTCGTCATCCTCTTCCTCCTGATTTTTCATATGATTGATCTTTTGTGCACGATACATCTCAGCAACCTACCAAAGAAAATTTTGTAATCTCCGTAAGGAAAATAGGCCCACGACAATAAAGCTGGCCAGCTTAAATGACATCAAACAAATACCTGCTCAGATGTTGTGGCTTGTTCTGGGTTTTTGTCATCTCGGACATGTTGTAGACGAGGAAATCGCAGAGAAATACCCTAAATGTATTTTAAAATTAAAAAATATATTGTTGCAATTTTATTACATTTTGGCAAACTAAAGCATGATCCCCCAAAAAGAGAAAAAAAGAAAAAAGTGACCATTTCAGAACCTTATTTGGATCCACAATGCCAAAAGCGGCACGATGAACAGGACTAATGCTCAAATCCGCTGCCTTTACTTCCCAAACCTTGAAAAAAAATGAAAACATCAATCAATGAAATTTTCAGTGGAAAAATAGAATCAGTATCAAAACTACAAAAAGGAATGTGCATTAAAATAATCATCTTCAAGCATCCACCATAATAAACAATATGCAAAAATAGATCATCTCAAAGTTCTAAATGTTTTTTTTGTCAGCACTTGTAGCAGTGTCACGGAGTCTAGCAAGAATTTGGAGACCTATATTGGTATTTACATTTCAGAGTTAGGGCTGGTCGACTTGTAAAAAAAAGTAGAAGCCTACAATTTATCTACAAATGAAGGTTTTTGCAATGATCCATTCAGTTGGGATGGAACCTATTTACCACCAGAAAAGGGTAACATTTCCAGTTCATCTATCTATTATGGTTCTTTGTAATGATCAAATCGATTGAAATGAAATGTTTTTATCGAAGCACGAAGAAGGAATCACAAGAATGAGTTAATTACTTAAGTGCTAATTGATTGATTACAATTTGATAAGATTCTAATACGTCCTCAAGATAGCCAAAAACGCTCAAGTGGAAAGAAGTTTCTGATGGGACTGTCATCCCTGATCCACTAAACGAAATAATAGTAACTACAATGAAAATTCCACAAATAAATGCAAAATAAAAAAAAAAAAATTCGCAATCATTCAGTTGCTACACTTTCATATCATTCAACTAACCCCATGCCCAACCCCGTATCATAAAGGATGTTTTAAACCAAATGGGTGATCTAGGAAAACTGTAATTTGAAGTAGGCATGTAAAGGTACAAAAAAATAATAGAACTTTGATAATACATCGCTATAAGCAAGGTACTCAATAGTATGTACAAATTATTAGATATGACGATTCATCATGTGTTCTCACATTTTAAATCGCTTGAACGGTCTGTCAAGCGCCAAAATAGAACATGAACCATTTGCACATTAAATAGCATTCACCAAAAGCCACAGCCACCTAAAATGGCATGGGAATGTCTTACCGTCCCAGTATCACGAGATCGTGATACTACCGTAATCATAGGAAGCTGAACCAAGAGATCCCGTTTTATTTTTTTCTTCCTTATCTTCTACAAGTTTCCCTCTTTGTTTCCTTCCTTTCTAATCCTTTCCTATTTTCTTAATTTCCAATTAGGATTTTTTTTTTCTATTGGGAGATTTTCACTTCGTTTGAGAGAGCTTCATCTTTCATAAAAACTCCTTTAAAAGTAGCTTCAAAATAAACAACAATATAAAATTACGGTTATTAAAATTGATAATCTGTTCGAATAATTTTTTATCATTTTTAATCATGAGTTCTCAGATACAAGAATAAAATATCCCTGATATCCACCCCCTGCGTCTCTCCGTCTCCATGTGCTTTGAGATGCATAGCTGCCGGCAAAAGGAAAGTTGAGGGCGAATGAGGAGCTAGCGAAGGATGGAACAGAGGACTTCCAGAGCATAGGAGCAGCCATGGAGAAGGTGTCGAAGAAAAGCTCGATACCATTCATGATTTATGTGAAGGAACGTTTGTATAAGTATGTGTTTCTATCGAGGAGTAAATGGAACTGTCATACTTCATTTTCACAGCAACCGGAACAGAGTTGATGGCAGGACGACCAGTCTGCGACTTTAAGATCTCTGCTCGGAGTGAAAACTGACAGTATTTGAATTCTCTTCCATGCATAAAGCTCTTAAATTTTTATTAATAGATCCAATTTGCATGCATTTTCAGTCAGCTATCAAGGGAAGAGCATTCATTGCAATAGAATGCTCAAAGGTGTCTCCATCAAATCCGCTCAGCCTCGAAGCAAAACCTCTCTTGAAGGAGTTACTATCCAAAGAAATCAAATGTTTGGATGTTGTTTTAATCCATTCCTACACTTATCCTCACCACAAAATCATGAAAAAAAAAGCTTTGAGCATGGGTTCCAGTCTTGCTTCATTGTTTTCTTTTTTTTATTTTAATGATCTATGCGGTGCCTCAAGGTCTAATAACTAGCATCAATGCTTACTTAACTTTGATCATCAAAGAGTACTTAACTGGTTTCATGTCAAGATTTGAGGGGGGCAGAGAGAAGGTGAATATGTTATTCAAGCTATCAGATGTGATCGGGCTTCGAAGCAGAGATTTCCTGGCCATAAAGCCATTCTTTCAGAGCTTGCCAGAGGAGTCGTCAGCTATTCTCAATCTTCGGGTTCGAAACAACGAAACCTTTGATCGGAGTGTAAGTGGATGTGGATGACGGAGATAGGACAAGGTGGAGAATACCAGCAAGGTATTTTGGACATTCGCTTTCCGAAACATCTGAATGACGATCCGAAATAGCGGAATAGAGGACCAAACTCGCAATCCAAAATGGCAAAAAAATAACGTTGCGGCAGAAGCAATTTTGGAGAAGATGATATGCCAAACATACGACGGGTGTTCTCTCAACTCACATTGTGTCTCCACGGAGGTCGGTCACCCTTTCAAACAAGGCCATTATATGTGTGGTAATAAGGTTTTGAAGTTTTAGTTCTCTAATTTGATGAATCTAAAAGTGTTTAATCTTAAATTTATTCTCCGGAGTATTGCATCATTTCTTTTTGCAAATGATGTGTGTGTATCGCTTAGGAATAGGTGGTGTAACCCCCTCGCCGCCCATATATCATTGTATCACCGTCCGACATGCTGATTTTCAACCGAGAAGCTGTCCAAGCTGTTAGGAAGCTGCCGTTTATCCCTTCCGATTAGCTTTCCAGCCACCCATAACATTTTGAATCGTCGTTGGATTGTTGTTTGCAGCTGGAGCAGCCACCGAACGACACCAAACTGCAGTTCAACAGCCGCCTTATCCCTGCAATCCACTCCAAATGCCGTCGAACTCACATATTAACTTTCCCTTGCCATTACCAATCACCTCCCCTCTATACTCGCTTCCCGAGTATCACCTAGGAGCCCTAGATCGGTATCATTTGATATCAAAACCCAGCAAGCCCTAGAATTTTTAGGGTTTTGTCTTTCTTATCCCAATCAAAAATTCCACAAAAAGAAAAAAAAATCTCACGATTCTCATATCCTTCCCCGCACAATTCTAAGGCCTAATCCTAAATTTTTTAAATTCAATTTTCTACCTCTACCAAAATTTCACCTTGACACCTACCACCAAAACCTAAGCCCCCCACCAACCTTGAATTGCAAGGAGGTGTTCAGAAGCTTACAACGGAAAACATGCAAATAGAAATTCGTCATTTCAAATAGAGGCTTGACGCCTGTGAGAGGAGAAAATCTAGTGAAACCATCTATAGCCACAACAATGAATCGTTAGATCGAAATGAGGAAACGAATCACTTCCACCAGAAAATTTTCACTGAAGAATGACCACTACCTCGATTCAGCATGTACTAACAGCGGAGAAGTCATGAACATGGAGTGAAGTTGGATTTACCTGATTTCGACAGCCACATGAACCCATATGAGTTTACTGAATGGCTTCTAACAATGGATCAAACGTTTGAGTACAAGGGTGTTCTTCAAGACAAGAGCGTTAAACTGATAAATATCAAGCTTAGGAAAAATGTTTCATTGTGGTGGGAAAGCCTGAAGCAACTTTGACAACGGGAAGGAAAAGATAAAATTGCTACCTAGTCCAAAATGAAATGAGAGATGAAACGCAAATACCTTCCCCTGCATTATCAACAGGATCTGTTTTTAAGAATCTATCATCTACACCAGAGAGATTCTTCTGTAGAGAAGTACAAAACTGAGTTCGAGTAACTTATGTTGAAGTGTGGGTTAGTGGAGCTCGAAAAGAACACCATAGCTCAATATCTAATGAGATTGAGATCGTCTATTGGCAAAGTGGTACAGTTGCAGTCTTATTGAACATTACAAAATGTCTAGACCTTAGCTTTGAAGGTGAAGAAACAACACATTAGTATCAGGTCCACGCCACCCTTAAAACAAGATTCAATCATCGGTTCAAACAACAAGAGTACACCCAATGCAACGCCCAAACCGACCCAACCACAGGACAAACTAGTTCAGAGTAGAGAACATGTGGGAGAAAATAGGTGGGAAACAACCAACACTCCCAAATTCTCCCCAGCCAGAAAGTGTGTCAAGTGTCACAATTTTGGGAATAGTTCATCAGATTGCCCAAATAAGAATATGATCTCTTTCATTAAGCAGAGAGCGGTTGAAAAAAGAGACAATGACATAGGAGAGGATGAAACATCAGAGGTGAGTTTCAATTTCAAGTCGAGGCAGAAGAGATGCTAGCGATTCAAGTTGAGCCCATGAGAGAGACTCCAATTAGATTAACATTGGTTATTCTAGAAGATAATGAATATGGTGAACTGGTATCTGAAAAGGGGTATCCCCTATCGAAGGAAATGTCAGATACCATGATTGACACTTTACGTATTGGGTGGTTACCACTAAGATTTCACTCCATAGTTAGTTTCTCCATACATACTTTTTTATCAGAAACGCTTGGTCAAGTATCAATGGGAAATGCAGGTTATATATTTAATGGCTAGAGGCTCAGTCCATGAGAGTGCCTTTCTATGAGCAATTTCATCTCAAGTTGTACTAAGGAAGGATAATTACTTATTCTATCATAATCGACTTTTGAATGAGGTATGTGTTTTGGAGTTACATGAAATAGACGTGAGCATAGACTTTGCAATGGAACTGGCTCTGACTCGGCAACATGGTGACTTTATTATGGTGATGATATATCGATTCTAGAAGTCTCCTAGGAAGAAGACGAAGCTCCTCCTACTTAGGGAGAATGGTGTGGGAGCGTCTTACTGTGCTAGTATTGGGGGATCACAATATACCTGCGGTCACGGAAGATGGGACAGAGGGATTCCGTTTTCTTTTGTATTTTCTTTTCATTTTCTACAAATTTCATTCTTTCATTCCTTCCTTTCTAGTGATTTTCTATTTTCTTATTTCTAATTAGGAATTTTTCTATTGAGAGATTCTATGTGTTATAATAGGGTTTTCAAGTTTTAATTTTCTGATTTGATGAATTGAGAAGTATTTTCTCTAAAATTTGCTCTCCATAATGTTTTATCATTTTATTTTGCAAGTGATGTGCCTGTATTTTAAATAGGAACAGCTTGTGGAACCCCCTCGCCGCCATATATTGCCAAATCGCCATCCAACCTGCTGATTTTCAGGGAAACCGCCATTTATCCCATCTGGTTCACTGTCCAGCCACCTGTTCCTCAACGAATTGCCTTTTGATCGCTGTTTGCAGCCGGAATAGCCGCCGACCGACAGCGAGCTGCTGTCTAACAGCCGCCTAATCCCTATAATCCCTATAATCCGCTCCAAGCCGTTGAACTTGCATATTACCTTTCCCTTGCCATTCCCCAATCACCTCCCCTCTAAAGCCACTTTCCGAATAACATCAAGGATCACTAGATCTGTATCATAAAAGGTGCAAAGAATCCTGGGTCACAACTAGCCATGCAAAAATGTGATAAAGAATGGTGACTCCTGGACATCAAATGGCATACTTTCACCTAAACGAACGACTTTGGAATAGCTATGGTCACAATTGTCAAAGCTTTTGGGAAACTTCATACATAAGCTAAATTTCATGTGATTGATGCCGATACTTTGTTTAAAGTTCTCTTGGGTCCGTCGGGACTACGTGTACGACGTGGTTTTATTTACATTGTGTCAATGCATGCATTTAAAGAATTGGAAAAAATTCATGATTCAATATTCAACTTTTCACAATCCATGAAAAACAAATCTATGAGGTTTTCAAATATTTCATTTTAAAAAAAACCCAAGCCACCACAACCTTTCAAAATTATGGCATCAACTTCAAAACTGTTAAAAAAAAAAAAAACCAAATAAGAGGAGGAATTAAACAATATTAAAAAATGAAGGCAGCACCGACTATTGCTAAAAGAAATTATACACAGCTTAAATTGAAGAGAGTTGCTCCTCACTTGGGAAGTGATACAAAAGACGAGGATGATGCTCCTAAAAAGATCAATGGAAAATATAGGCTTTCAGCTAAAGAAAATTAAAGGCTAAATATTCCCAATCAAATTGTGATTTCAATCTACTTATGAAAGTAAGGTTCAATGTGTCTCTTCAAGGAGAATGCCCAATCTATCAGTATAAAATATATATTCATCATTATGTCTATCCCTCAAAGTTTCAAAGAGATTACCCCACACAAGTTCCATATTGTAAGAGAATTGAAGACATGTTATGTACATCATATGATGAGAAATGGTGGACCAATAAATTTATTATACAATTCTGCGAAGTACTAAAGGGCAGAACTTCATAGCATCTACAAAAATGCATTTATCTTATTCCGTGAAGATCCTAAAAAATAATGAGCAATCAGAAAGTTCATTCTAGAATCAATAAACAACAACCTTGATAATTTAAAATGATTTAAAGGCAAAAATGTCTACATGTATCATGAAGAAGTGATAATCAAGCCACTAGATGCCTTGGATTTATTTCCTCAAGTATCCTCAATAGCAAAAAAGAGTTATGGAATTAAAGTTAATGATGATGATCATTTTTTATGAACTCAACCTTGCAAACAACCAAAGCATAAAAGTTAAGCCATCATTTGGAGAGCTTAAAGATGATAGGCAAACTTCCATGACGGATGAGTTAAAAGAATTTAATTTGAAATTTGAGAAAGGCCCTCGCCTGATCTTCATCAATGCTCTCATTTATGAAACTAAAAGTGAAATGAAAGAGCTACTTCGAAATTCATGAATTTCTTAAGCTAGACATATAAATGCCCGATTTAACCCTTGGTATAACAATTCACGGACTACACATTAATCTGAAAGCAGTACTTCGTAAACAAGCTCTGAAGAAAATAAGACTTCAGATAAAGGAATGGGTAACAATATAAAACAAAAAGCTCATCAAAGAAAAAAATTATTTGAGAAGAAAATATGCCGTTTAGATCACCAACATTATACTCATGAAAAAAAAGTCAAATTCAAGTGTATGACTTCCATGAGCTTATAAAACATTTCCCAAAGATAACTTTTCCAATAATAGATTTGTTGGCAGACAACTTTTCAAAGTATGACATGTTCTCATTTACGGATAGATCGTCAAGATATAGCCCTATTAAAATGGCTCCCGCATATGAGAATCATATATCATTCAAGACACATTGACAGGTTTTGTTATATTGACGTGTCTTTCGGTTTAAAGAATGTTGAAGCAACTTATGAAAGAGCCTATAACATGCATCTTTAATGACATTGTTCACCAAAAAGTAGAATGTTTGTTCATGATATTGTTGTCAAAAGCAAAAATCACAAAGATCATCATGATCTAAAAATCATATTCAAAAGATTTAAAAAGTTCGATCTTAAGATGAAGCCCCTTAAATATGTTTCTGAGATATTAAAAAAAATTATCAGCTACCTCATACATCATTGAAAAATTGAAGTTTGTTTTGATAAAATCAAAGCAATTGTGAACATGAAATTGCTGAAGAGTCTTCATCAGTTTTATTGCAAGTACAACTTACGTTCATTCGATAATTTATATCAAACATAACAGGAAGAGATCAACCTATTGCAAATTTGAAGAGGAATGTTTGCTTCATGTGGGTCCAAGAACACTAAAAAGCCTTTGATAGTATCATTAATAATAATCGTTCTTTTAAAAGCTCACTTTGAAGGCTAATTTTCTATACTGGAAGTAAGGCTTTCCTACAGTGCTTTCAAGCTAACATGAAGCCAAATCATCTTGTTTTGAAGCGCAATCCTCTCCCTTTACTTTGAAGCAATAATATAAAGACAATATATCATCTTGTTTCAAATGCTTTCAATGCTTTCAAGCTAGCTCGCACTTTATCAAGACAATATATAAACAAAGAATCACATTCCTAGCACGGGTTACAATTCATTATTATAAAAATAAAACTGAAACTTGATAGAATATGCTTTACCACTAAATGAAAAAGTCTCCCATATAATTATTTCAATTCTTCCGGCAATGAATTTCTTGAAAACAATGTTTACATTTTGTAGTCCTAATAGGGAATCTTATTTCTTTATGTGCCGTCACAACAAAAAAAAAACTATGCATTCCTTATTAAAAAACTAAATCTGAAACTCTTCAGCACTCTATTAATATGAATATTTGCGTTGGGTTTTATTTTTATTCTTTACTTTTGACTATTGCCACGTGGAAAGTCACTTAAAACTATATCAAATGACTAGTTTAATTCATTTCATGTTAATCTCTTTTTTTTTAGTAAATTTACAAAACTATAATTTGGAGATGAACTTCGACATACAATGTATATACAATTAATCAAGCCCATATTTTCTAAATAACTTATTATTTACTACTTAAAACTCCAATATCTTCGTTATTTGATAAATAATAACCGAAATATAATTGCAAGAAGCTTACAATTTATGCTTTCGAACTTACACTTCACTTAGCTTTTCGTACTTTTGCACTTAACTCTTTCAAACTCCCAGTTTTTAAGTCATTATGCATGCGCAATTAAATTATCACATGAATCCCTCCAGCTGATCTGTGAAATGGTGCCAGCTAGAAGATCATATGCGCACAATTGAGCTTGTATCCCTGTGTGCACTTGCATCAAAGCGAGTTGAGATGGTGGGAGTTTGGTGGATGTCAAATAGAAGATTGGCAATTCATATCAATCTTTAACCTCATCTCCGAAAAAGATGGTTAAGGTAAGTTCACGGGAATAGTATAAAGAAGATTAGGTTATCCCTTGTCCTCAACCACTTTAATTTATAATTGCAAGAGCGAAGAGTTGTTCAACTGATCATCTATTATCTACTGATACCAATCATGAATGTGCCAAGATGAATTTAGACTTGCAATATTATCATCAATAATCAGTTTTCCATTATATGTTTGCATCTTTGTGCCCGTAAAGAGGTATGATTAAAGATTAAAACTGCTAATCAAAGTAATCATAGGTCTGATACAAAGTTAATAATTGGAGAGATTAAGAATATACAAATAATGCAGATAATAAAATTAAAAAAGCAGAAAAAAGCACGCACAACACACAATTAAGGGTTTTTAAATGCACTATTAAGGATTCACAACACCCACTATTTTCAGCAATAATTCTTGGATTTTATTTTTTAAATGTAGAGAAAAAAATCAAAATGGTTTCCTAACTTTTATGGGGGCCATTTTAATCCTACGGTCTATAAAAGTACTAATTTAATCCCTAGACACTTTTAATATGGACTAAAATAGTCTCCAGTCTCTTTTAAAGGAAGAAAAATTCCAACCCCCATTAAAGGAATCTGGGCACTAGTTTAATACAATAGACTGCGACTCAAAATGGCTTCTTTACATAGAGAAATATTTTGACAATTTTCTCAAAATGAAAAAAATTAGAGCAAGAAAATTATGTAACTGAAAAAA
Source organism: Phalaenopsis equestris (assembly GCF_001263595.1). Classification (NCBI taxonomy): domain Eukaryota; kingdom Viridiplantae; phylum Streptophyta; class Magnoliopsida; order Asparagales; family Orchidaceae; genus Phalaenopsis; species Phalaenopsis equestris. The sequence goes on along the minus strand of NW_018164862.1, from coordinate 1,125,130 downwards.
TAAAATAAAATAAAACCATGTAATAGCATATCAAAATACCTCTGCAGGTTCGAACCAGACATCAGGATTCATTGAATCAGCTACTCTGTAGTATGGCTGAAATGAGATGTAAGCCAGATATCACACGATTACAAAGAAAACAGAAATAAATAGACGGGCGCACTACAATATGACATTAAAAATTTACTTTTGGTTTTGAAATAACTTTACTTCCAAGACTTTTGGACCTCTCTTCAAGCTGCAATTCAGAAAATCCAGTACCTGGAGAATGTATAATGATTACTTTGTCAAGATCAAAAAGAAAGTTGGCAATGAAACAATTAGCCTATATGAAGAAAAAACCTCTCACCAATGTTACATATGCTTTGATATTCATCATTTTGTTCATCATAGCAAGCAAGAAGAAAAGAACCATAAACACCTGCCCCATTGCAAGGAAATCAAATGAACATTTTAACTGAGCAAAAAAAAAAAACGTACCTATTTTATTCAGAAATACAATATTGAACTAAGAGACACCAATGTGCCAATACTGGAGGAGGAAATGTTAAGCTGGAAAAATTCATTCAATAGAAGTCAATTGAAGTATTATGCAAATAGGTACCTGTGCGTTTTCCGCGGCCATGGAAGGCTGCAATGGGCACCAGATCTAAAGTGTCTCCTACACTGCATCAATGAATAACTTCACAGATAGAAAAAGCAAAAACAACTTATTAAAGGAAAAAAAATGAACTCAAAAATAGGAGTTTGCATTCATGAACATGGTTTACAACAAAATTAGTCATCTGGCAACATATAGAAACTCAGCAACCAAGTTAATCTTCACCTACATGAAAGTAGGCAGAATAGAATGTATAATAAGCTTGACTTGTCATGTGCATGTAGAATGGAAATGGTATCAGAAAGAAGGGAGTAGATCCCTAGTCAAACCAAGTTCGTTACGACAACTCGTGATTCATAAAGTCTGCATTAGGATTTCATATATGTTAGGCAAATAGTCACATTTTCCTACTGATGTTTCTTTACTAAAATAGTTGGCTATTGTCAACCGTCTCATGTGTATTAAAATATATGCCCATTAAAGGCACCACCATGTATCCAATGCGAATCAACCTCGTCGCATAATAGCAAGAACAGCCCTTAATTATTTTTTAAGGGAATTTTACATATGTAGCACAAAATTCTTACGTATTTACATATCTCACACCTAAACTTTCATATTTACATAAACAGAAGTTAGATGCTTTAATCCTATGAAAAGATGTGTTTCACTTTTTAAAAAATGATAAGAGTGTTATTTTTTATGTGGTTTTATAAATTTGAATGATGTGTGTGTGAATATAAAAGTTTAGGTATGAGATATGTAAATACATAAAAATTGTGTGCTATGTACATAATGGCCCTATTTAAAATCTTGCATGGTGGTTATATTACCCTGATCCTTGAATCAGTTGCAGTTGCAATTTTTCTTATGTTATATTCACACAACTTCAAGCTCAACATCATCTCAAACGTATCAACATCTATTTCAATTTATTAATTGGCACAATGCTTCGTGGAGTGGATTCAAAACTCCACTGCCACATCATTCTATCAAGCAGCATCAAAGCTCCACGGTAACATTCAGCAGCCTTATATTATTTGACAATTAAAATAAAGAATATTTTTGTTTCATCCAGACAAAAAAAAAATCACAATATAGTGAAGCTAACAATATGCTAAAATGTCTATCCCTTTCTGTGAAGATAAAACTATTCGTTCCCAAAAACCACCCAAATCAAAAGCCTCAGGCCATACATTATCCTAATCCAGTTTGAGATAAAAAAAATTTACAATAAAGAGATCAAGCACTTAATATTAATTTGAATATGCTGACCTTCACATCTGCTCCACCATTGATCCGGTCAAACGCAAAAATATCGACAAAGAGCAGACGTGGTATCCCACAAATTCTTATCAAAACACAATGCATGAATAAAAAATGCCCAATTGTTACCCACTTCATTAAGTCAGATTCCACCAAAGCATTCAGAATAGTAAAATTAACAAGAAATGTTCCCCACAATCAATTCGATCCAACACGAAAAAACTGGGGCAACAAATAAAAATGACGTGGGGCTTACCTGAAGCAGCCCTGCTGTAGTGGAAGGCTGGATTGGCAGGTTTAGCCAAGGGGATTCTCGGCCCAGGAGACTTGTCATTCAAAAAAGAGAAGATCCGTCCTTCCAAGCCAGAGTACAAACTGATGAATAACAAAGCTGACCCAGCCTAACGAGACACTAGTTCATAGTAGAGAATAAAGGGGCACCAATCCAAATTCTCAAATCTATCCCAACCAGGAAGTGTTCCAAGAGCCAATGATTTTGACATATTGAAGCAAATTGCACAACCAGGGGATGATATATTTCACTGAACATGAAGATGTTGAAGGAATGTATAATGACACAATAGAAATTGAAAAAGAAGAGGACACAAAGGAATATCGGCTTTCAACTGATGCGGAAAAAATGTGCATAGTTCCAGCTAAGCACATGAGAGAGACTCTACCTGAATTAACAGTGATTGTCCAAGATAGTCTTGAGTTCGAGGAACTAAAACTTGAGGCATGGCAAATCCAGATCAAAGAAATTTCGACTTTTCAGATCTATAGACTCCTTCATGAGTAGCCTCTACTAAGGGAGGTCAATCAAGTCAAGAATGAGGCCCTTTTGTGCCACGTCTGGAAGATTAAATAGAGTTATTTGGATATTAGATTTAGTTTAGCAGTGTACCCACTATCAAATGTCCAGACAAGAGAGGTGAACCACAGCTTTGAAAATTATCTTTGGAGCTTTATGGGGAAGAAAATCCTCTAATAGAATCCAAATCCTTTCAGAGAATAAGAGACCTCTCCTGAGCGGTTATACTTTAATGTAGTCTAATCTGTCATATATTTCAACCCAGAGTTGATTACTCCTTACTTATTTATCAGATACACTCGGGCGAGTACGAAGAATAGAAGTCAATAACCAATTTCATGGCTCAAGGCTTGATTCATGAGGATACTCATACACGTACAATTCCAATTATGATTGTACCAAAACAGGATGGATACCTAATCTATCAAGGTGTGTTTTGAAATACCAACGCCAACATGACTGACTTACTGAAAGATTACAAAATTTCCACCACCTTCAACGTGGCAACCTGATGCCATACGATAAGGAGACAATAGCTTCGATGGCTGATGTTGAAGCTCCCCCTAACCCAGGGAGATTTACATGGGATCTTACCGCTCAAAATTTCACGGTATTGTAGCTGCTACAATACCACAGGTACAGCCATATGGCGGGAGAGGCGCTGAAATAAGCCAACTTTCCTTTCTTATGCTTTCTTTCTCAGTATCCTTCATTTCTTTATGGTCATTTCTTATATGTGTTGTATTAGAGTTTGGAAGTCAATTTTTCGTGTATTTTATTTACAACAACCGTCGGCGACCATTCTTCTCCCTTCAAAAGCAGTATCCAAGGGATTGAGTGGTCATTCGGTTGTATTCCTCTCCTAAGGTGGCGATTATATTATCTATCCCCTCCGCATCTCTACCACTCATCTCGCATTCCTCCTCGTTGCAGGTCGCCACGACAACAGCTCTTTTGTTGTTTTCTTATAGTTTCCTCAATGTCTGGCCTTTTTCCCTCGCTTCTACTATCCAGAACTGCCTTCCTTCGGTTGTTCGGCTGCGCACCACATTCTCCATCATCGTACCAGCCCTGCATCTTGGTTGGTATCTCCTCTAGCCCATTGCCAAGCTTAATGCCATCCTCCCAACAGCCTACACAGCCCTCCCCATTGATTGTCACCACCTTCCAACCTTCCTCGCAGCCTCCCCAACCATCTATTCAACCTTCGGCTAGCTTCCAACAGCATCCTTGCTGCAGCTACTGTCGTTTTCACCCTTCCCCTTGCTGCCATCAACCCGTACAGCCCTCACGCATCATTCTCCAGTTGTCTACTTATCCAGCCTCGGGTAAACCACTGTCTTGTTGTTTTCTGCTTGCTAATCGTCTTTTCCACCCTCGCTCCTCGTTGAGTGTTTGTGTCATATCAGTTGCTATTTTCTATTTTAGCGTCTCTGATTGTAACATCTAATTACTTGAGTAATAATATTTGTTTTTCCTATTGTGGCTTGGGTTAACTCCAAAATCAATTTGAATCGAAACACTTCTACCGCAATCAAAGTTAACTAATCTTCATTTATCGCATGAAAAGAATAGCTACAATGCGTTCAAATAGCTAAAAATATCCGAGAAATATACCATAACACGGGTTATCACAAGGGAATATGTCCAAATTTATCCGCACAAACAATGAGAAATTGCGAGAAAAGTCCACTAGTCAATTTAAGTTTATTGTTGTTTTTTTAATAATTAAATTTATCTAATAAAATATAATCCTAAATTCCAAAGCCTCCTATATCTCTATTATATCATTGCCTTTCCCATCGTCGCCCTACTGCGACTGAAAACACACCCCATTTGCCCCTCATTATCAAACAAAAAATAACCTAAAACTTGGCCGGCTCAAACACCCTCTCACTGTCTATTTCAATCTAACACCCTATCCTCACCCTCCCTCACCTCATTCTCTTTATATTGAGTGCATGCCAACTCATACTCTCCCTTTTTACTTCCTACCTAGCACCCAAAATCAAGCACCATTCTTCGTGTCTCCCTCTACTCGTTGCACTCTCATGAAACGACATAAACGGCTATCTCTCTCTCTTACTCTCACTCATCACACACACAACTAACATTTTTAAGAGCACAAATCCACATGATCACCCTCTATCTCTGCTCTACCTCAAACTCCCATTCAAGTGCGACCATAACCTCCAAGGTCAATAATGCCAAACCCTCTCTCTTTCCCACATTGCTCCTGTCCACCTCAACTCTCCCTATTCTCCATCTTCCCCTTCTGCTCCGCCTACAAGGGTAAAATATAATTTATTATAAATTATACTACAATTTTTTTCCAACCCCAAAATACACTTTAAACCATTTTTATAGAACCGTACACCTTATTCTTATCAATTTGATATATAGAAGTACACAAATAAATATGTATTTAATCTAGTAAAAATATTTATTAGAATGATTAATTTATTTTAATCTTACTATTAATCTAATTAATGTATATATAAACAGAAACATAGATATTACTCAAGCTCCCTTATTTGCTTTTAATCCATTAGATTTTCTCCTCTACCTCGTCTAATATGCAGTAGGAGTGGGGTAAAACCTAGGGCTGTCATCAAGCCGAGCTTAGTCGAGTATGTCGTACAGTGGACTTGGCTTGATATATTTATAAGTTTTTCATATTTGACTCAAGCTCGAACCAAGCTTTTACATGCATGTTCATGCTTGGCTTATTTAATTTTTTTAATAATTACATTTGATTTATAATTGACTTGTTTAGTTTAACTGAACGAGTGTTTTGATGAGTTAATGAATAAGTTAACAACTTGAACGAGTATTTGGAATTTTATATAAAGTTATTAATAAATTATTTTATAAATCCAAGCAAATAAAGAATCAAATAAAGTTTTAATTAGAATTAAAGCAAAATACAACAATTAAATAAGATAATATATAAGTTACAAGTAAATTTCAGCAATTATTTAATTTAAATAAATACTAACGATCTGATTCACTGAAGTAAAGAAATAAGAAGGAATTGCATTAGATTAATATATGCATTGATATTAAATTATTATAAGTTGCTACTAAATAATATAATTAAATAAATATATCATAAAACTATAAATCATTTAAAAATTTGTTTGTTGAACAACAAACGAGTTTGTTCGTGAATATAAATAAATAAATTAAACAGTGTTTATATTTGGGTCACTTAATCTTCGAGTCTTTAAAAATATTCAGGCCTCTTTATTTACTAATTTGAACAAACTTGATAAAGTATCAATCAAGCCAAGTTCGAAATGTTTATCCAAGTGCATTTGTTCATTTATAATCCTAGGTGGAACCGAGAGCCGCTCTAGAGCAAGAATAGCTTGGAAGAAAAAAATACAGCATTTAAAAAAAAAGAAATTGAAGTTTTTAGGTATGACATCTTATAAATATAAATATATATTTATACTTGTATAAAACCTAATTAATCCTCCTAAATCTCTATTCTTGGACTAAAGCTAGGCTTTTTAGTGTACAACAAAAGTTGACAGCTGAAAGAATATAGGAAAAAATGCAAGAAGGCGTTTGATATAGAGCTAAAGAATTACATTTTATATCATTATACCGAAAAACATACAGATAATTATATAAAAGAAAAAAATTGATTTCCTTCAACTTTTTGTAAGCCAGCTGGCCAAACCTATGGGTGAATAAATTTTGGCTATCAAGATTGAGAAAAAGGAACGAAACCGTTACAGAGCTCCTAAAAGGTTTTTTTGGAAAGTGGGTTTTGCAGGGAGGTAATTGTGGAATGGGAAGAGAATGATAAAATGTGAGTATTACGACATTCGGGCAAGGGATAGGTGTCATTCGGTAGCTCTCCTGGCCAAAAACAGCAGATCGGACAGCGAAACATTGGTGGCAAGGAGGTTAACCAATTGTTCCTAAGTAAGTTACAGACACACTACTAACAAAAGAAAGGGATCCACTACTTCAGATATTACAATCCCCATAAACTCAAAACAAAACAAAATACTACAAAACTATAATTTAGCAACATAAAAATAGCCCCTCAAATTAAAAAAAAAGACCTAATTCTAATTCAGAAAAATAAGAAATGTACGCCCCAAAAGGATCAGCAGCAACAATAGACAATAAATCTTCCTTTCGAAGTAGACTGGGATGGAATCTCACTCGGTTCCTGCTTACATGGAAAGTATCGCAGATCAAGAGTAATACAATCCCGTTATCGTGATACTATAACTGCAGAATCGTGGTGATTCCATAACTGCGGAATTTGTGGCCTAAGAGCCGCAATCTCGCCGCAATCACACGTTCCACATCATGGAAACAGAAAATATAAGATAATTTAGGACACCATGTGGGGAAATTATTTTGAGGTATAAACAAATAGAAAATAAGTTTGGTTTGAATTAAAATTTATCCTAAAATCTTAAGAATTTCCTGCAATTTAATGAAAATGGTTATTATTAAACTATTTATACTAGGTCATGAATTCGAGGAAAGCCTTAGATGAGGCTAACCCGAAAACTGAAGTGACATTCAATTACTAAAATTTGGAGTAAATTGTATGTATAGTGATGTTTGTTATTGTTTATTAGTATAAAGTATTAATTGCGTGTTTGTATTTAAATCCTTCATACAGAGGATAGGTAATTATGTCAACCTGATTTAATGATACAAATGAATATATGATTAGTTTCAATTTACAGTATCTCATAGAATTGCAAAAATAAGTACAATTTCTTTACTTTTAGTTATTATATTATATTTCTTGCGCATATTAATAAAGTAAATTTTGCACGTGCATACAGGTTAAGAAAAAGCATACGAAATTGATTATAAAATGTTAAATTGAATGTCATATTTATTGTCATAACTAGATAGATATACGGATGACATAAGTAGAGAAGACAAAATTTTTGACTAGATAAATCCTGAAAAGAAAATAATTGAAATCTCAACTTTTGATATAAAGATCTAAGAGAATCAATTAATATCATGGGGCTGGTGATATAGCATGATATTAAAACGATCAAATTTCATCAGTAGTTATTATGACCAAATGGTTGTCTGAAATCTCAACAACAACAACAATAACAAAGCCTTAATCCCACTACATGGGGTCGGCTACATGAATCCTTTTTCTCCATTGCGTCCTATTTAGCGTCATATTTTCATTTAGTTCTAGTAAATTAAGATTGTCTGAAATCTCAATTAAATGAAATAAATGTTATGCAAATACAATGTGCTATTTCTATGACAAAGAAAGTTGACAATGAAAAAAAATATTAAAGTAAAACAAATGCATATGTATGACCTTGCATAGTATAATGTAAAAGGAAATTTTCAGCAATAATTTTTATTATTTTATCACTGTTTTATGCATTGTAATTAAATCATATTTCATGTGCCTATAAGTATTTCCATATATTTACTTTCCATTACTGTTCTTATTCATTGTAATCATTGCGCATCATGCACATTGCTCCTACTTTATCTATTGAATCTTATTTTAACATTAATTATGGTAACCGCATACCAATGTTGTTTGTTTAGGGAGGGGTGAGGAGCAGGAGAACTTTTAGCAAACTAGTTTGGCATTTGGTATATGCTTTTAAATGTAAAGATTTTGGGTGATTATATAATTTTTTTCAGGTACATATAATTTCATATTTAATTGTTTTAATAACGACTAATTATGCACATTTTTTTTCAATTTATATTTATTATAAATGAATATTTAATGAATTTAAATGTAAGAACTTGCTTGTGACAATTTGGTACAAAATTCTCTACTCACTTGATTCTGATGAATACACTCTAGGATCTCCATTAGTGAAAATTGTATTTCACTTAGTCATCTTCCCATATAACACCTTCGGTCGACTTAAGAAAGTTAATTTGAGTGTAACAAACGAAAAAATCATAGAGGACAAGAAGTGGGTAAACATGACCTAAGCTCCACGGAGAAGTCATTAATAGGAGCAACAATGACTGAAGACAAACTAAAGTTCATAAGACATGCAATTTTAACATATAAAAATTAAATGTGCTCATTACTTGCATCTTTTGGATTAGATGTTGAAGTATAACAAAGAGAGAGAGGGGCTTTTAAAATAAAAAGAAGCAACTCATTGAACCTCTTTATCTCTTTACCCCTCAACCGACCTCCAACCTCATCTTTGATAACCCTCATTATCAATCACCACACAACAATCGCCACCTCACTTGCAAACCATACCACGCTCCATCTCCAACTCCAAATCTTTGATGCAAGCACCACAAACATTCAAACTCAAGCCACCTATTTTTTTGTCATTCACCTTCTTTCTCACTTTTTTCTCTCTACATAAAAGAAAAGAAGAAAAAAAAATAGAAAATAGAAAAGAAGAAGAAGAAAAGAAAAATGGAAAAATTGGGGGAAAAGGAACAAAAGAGAGTTGTGTGTTTTAAATCGCCTTGTTTCATTTTCCTCTTGTCGATATCATCTTGCAAGCACAAGTATCGAACAATATCCATTAAAACCCCCAAAATCCTTATTATAATGCCATTTCCGCCATGGTAGAAACCATGTGCACTTTCTTAGCACAATAGGAAAAACTTATGGGTCGTACTCACGATAAAGCAAGTAAATTCTATGTTCAAATTTCTTAGCACAACAAGAAAATTATATATGTTACAAGATTTTATTTGCAAATACCACATTCATGCATTCTTGATGTTGTGGGCTTTGGAAGCCACAACTGTGGTGTCTTGCGCAGCAACCATTTGCATCTTTCTTCTCTCCATAGATGCCCATATGTGAGAGAGACTTCGAGTCCCTTGGGAGGCCACCAAAATTTTTATTGAACCAAACAAGCAAAAGTTTTATAACTACGTCAATCAGAATGATCTCTTGAACATAATGCTACAAGCAAAAGCCCAAAATAGTCTCCCAACTATTAAGAAGTGGTCAATTTAGTCCAAGACTTTTAAAATGCTCCAATTTAGTCCCAAACTATTAAAAATTATTCTAAAATGGTCATAAATCAATATTTGCTTAATTTACCGGTGAGCTTCACAATTTTAAGGGTAAACGGTCTCATTATTTTTTTCCATATGATCTTAAAATTTCACTTGCAGACTTTTGCAAACATTTTATTGTTAGTTATGTTTTTTGTTTTTTCGGGATGCTTGGTTTCAAGAAGCATTAAGGGGATGTTTGGTTTGTATTAAAATGAGCGCAACCTCCTTTATGAAGTATTTTTAGTTCTGATGTCCTTTCTTTCAGAGCATTTTTTTAGGAGTTTTTTATTAATGTTGATTTGCCCCACTCTCTGGCATTGATTTCATGGCACTTCTTTTAGCTTGGTTTGCTTTTTCCCATTTTTTTTCTATTTTATTAGTTTGCACAATTTTGTCGGGATCCCATCGTAACATTCTTATAGTTCATTTACTTGCATGTCAAGTTGTTGTTTTGATTTTTGAAACAGCATAGATATGATGTTATATGCGGAATGGTTAAATCCTACTCATGTGTTGCTATTAAAAGCCCCATAGCGTGCAAGTGAGGTGGAGTGAGACTAATGGTATGTCTATAAAAGCCTTTTTTTTTGCATGTTCTATATTACGGTGTTTTTTATTAGGCTTAAAGATTGCATTGTGTACATATGTTTTTTTTATAAATTATACAAGAAACAAATCTAAGATTAAATATTTTGGAGAAGTTTTTTCATTTTTGTGTTGCACATAATTACGTACAATCCTATCAACACAAATTAAAATTTCTGCATGATGTTCAAATTTTTTCGTAAATTCTTTCAATTTTGAGTTTAAATATAGATTTGTGCAGTCATTTAAACTCAATTCACGGATTCTATTTTGGCTGTGTTATAAAGTTAATAAATTAATTTAATGTAACAGGAGCTTGTTTTTTAGTTTAGAGCATTTGGTCTGTAATTTTTTTCGGTATGCAAATGAGAAGTGGCAGTCAATTCAAAAAATGGTTAACACGAGGGGCAACAAGCCTGAAGGTCCATCAATGCCAAACATAGGTATGAGTTATTTCAACATTTTTAAATTAAATTTATGAATATCATAAAATTAAGAATATTATTTGTTATTGGGAATGTCACTAAAAATATTAGATTATATAAAATTGCATCTGAATGACTTGATGATATAAACTTTTCACAACTCTTTAGTGGTTTGAGTGAAATGAATAGCGTTGAACTAGAAAATGTTAAAAACAATGATAAACATTATATGTATATATATATTCTAAAAAATATTTGCATAAAAATATAAATGGTTTGCCACTAATCACATAATTTTTATTATTGACATACATAATGTTTTAAATGAAAAATAAATTCATTCATTTTAGTTTTATAAGTTAACTAAAACTATTTTAAAATGCATTCTTTAATAAATAATATTAAAAAAAAAGTCAATTGAAATTGAGTAATTCATATAATTTCAAATTGAGTGAGCTCTTATTGCATAATTATTGATTATTTAAAAAATTTTCATTTGAAAAAGCAATGACTGCTATGAAGAGATTTATTAATGCAAATTAAAAATTATAACTTTTCAATGACAAATAAAAAAAGATTTATATACAAACCACAAAGATTTTGAATATTTACATAAAAGAAGAACATACCCTACAATTCATGTAAGGCACCATTAAATTTAATGGAAAATATGATTTAAGACTAATTTGGAGCACCTTTTGATAGTCTAGGACTAAATTGGAGCATTCACTGAGAATAAATTGAACATTTTTAATAGTGGAGAGACTATTGTGGTATTTTGCTCATAATGCAACATACTAAAAATGGAAGGACATAAAATGATAACAAAAATGAAAATTTAGCATGTTAGATTGTGCAAGAACATATCCAAACAAAAGAATTGGAATATAAATGAACTTGCATGGGACTTGATGTGAACTCAACAGTTCGCTAGTAGGAGAAAAAAAATCACCTCACTAACTCTAGAACATTCAGCCTTAGAAACCCTCAAAATAAAGTATGAACTAAGAAAACATGAAAAAATAAATAAACTAAAGACCCCAACAATTTATAGGAGAAAAAACTTATATTGTGGGCACCACCATGCAAAAATATCGAACAAATACAGACAAAATAATGAAGCTTTGAAAGACATAATGGATTCCAATTTGCCAAATATGTAATCAGATCCACAACATGTACATACAAGCGAACAAAAAGTGAATGTTTCATTCAAAATAAAATATTGTGCATAGCCTTTGATAAACGTACCAATATCTAAGCAAAAAATCAAAATATTATGTGTACTAAAACAAATTAATCCATCCTTATGTACTACAGTAAACATGCTAAATACTTAGTCATAGAATCTCGCCTGGATGAAAAAGGAAATCAATTTTTCTTTGCCACAAAAACATGCATAAGGGTGTGATTACTTCGAAATTTGTAACTATTCTTCAAACACAAATTCAAATCATAACATATTATATGCACTCTCGAAAAGCTAACATTCCTATAAAGAAAGGTTGTTAGTCTCAATTTTTAAGTCCTACCCTTCATGCCACAAGCTCCATAGTCGACAAAACCGATGCCTCATAACCAACATCAACATAAAAAATGACCAAACTCGAAAGATATATTAAACATGCAAATCAAATCCTATATGAGGAAGCAAGCAAAATCAACGAAGACCAAATGAAACAAAATGACATTAAAAAAATGATCTCCATTATGGCCACGTTGATAGAAAATATCAAACCAAATAAATCTTATTATCAAAACTTCCCTCAAATTCCAAAAGTAAAGCACTTCAATTTTAATTTTTAATAAAAATATAAATTAAAAAAAGGCAAAATATGAAAAATATTCAAGTGAAATGTACTGCTCTTAAACTTAAAGCAACAATAACACCTTCCATAACAATTTGATGAGGACAATAAGTTTTAGATTCATATAAACTCATAAATAGCTAATGTCATATCAATTCTGCCTCTAAGATCGCTCTCAAAGATCTTATGCCAATTAGAACATGGCATGGACCCCCGGACCAAATGATTTTACAAAACACCACAAAAAAGGAACAGGTATGACTGAGACCCTCTAAACGCATAATTCATCGCAAAAATAACATCAAAATTATAGTCATTCAAAAACCATAAGTTTCCAAATTGCTCACAACCCTTTAGTAAACTATGTAATCTATTTGATAAAGCATGAACCCTCTGTTAGCTAAGATTAACTAAAAATAGTTCAATTAGAAAAACTAATGCCCTAGATCTACAAGATCCTTCAGACAACACAACCCACAACTATTGGTAAGAATTTTTTTATCAAGTTTGGTCGATTACCTCCTCTAATTAAGTATAATAGGATACACAATAATACGGGATGATAAAACTATGAGATTTTGATCATGTTCATCGTCATCTGCTTTAAGCTAAAAGGCGGTGCATTTTTACTCAACCCTAAAATTAAATCATCATTATTGCATGATAAACACTCTGCATCAAGAGACTTAACCTTAATCTAAAGTTATTTCCTCTAGACGAGTAGGAAAATAAACTATAGAAGCTTCCACCTATAGGGAACTTGAAACCAAGTCCTCACCAAAGTGAGGTTAAAATTTTTAAATAGTGTCTCGTCTGAAATCTAATCTATCTTCTAAAAATTTAACCGAAAATTAAACTCACTAAAAAGGGGCAAATGCAAAATTTCAAATCCCACAACATTATGAAATTGAACATGTAAATATACAAAAGTTATTGAACTATAATAGCTAGGGAAAAAAAAACAAATTATAAATTCATGGAATATAAAAAACAAGATAAATCACATGAATGAAATGGGTTAAAGAAACATATATGTGATGTTTCAGATGCCGGAGAATAAATCAAAATATATTACATAGCAGCCACATCACCTGTCCATATAATCCTTTTTCAATTTTAACCAGTTGTTTGATCGTTTTGAAGGCGCATATGTAGCATCCTTGTCCAAAGTTTTGATAATCAACCCTTCACAACTGCATATAAATTTAAAATAATTGTTACGGGGAGAAATCACAACATCAATTGGAATCACAATGTCAATCATCCAGCATTGAATCTAAAGGATCTATTCAAACAAAATTGTATCAGTAAAGCATTTAATGTATGAAACAATAGATCGCTGACGACTGTAGCCTACTTACAGAAGGTTGTCCCCCACTGAATATATATCCAAGGTGCAATAATTACAGGTATAACTCTCATCCTTAATATCGCATCAAAAATACCACTATTACTAACTTTTTAAAAGTGGAATATACCTTTCGTGCATAAATTTATGGCACCAAAATGTTATAAACGTAAATATAAAATATAAGGTGTTAGATAAAAACCTAAGAATAGTGTGGTATGCATGTAAGTTTCTCAACAACAACAACAGCAGCAAAGCCTTAATCCCACTACGTGGGGTCAGGTGTGTAAGTTTCTCAATTAAAAGAAAACCATAGCAACAGAAATAATGAATTTTTTATGCTTCAGACAACTATAGAATAATAATCCACTGAAAGTGAAAATGAAAAGTGAGACCACCTTTAACCAAAATATACAGCAATAATCAATTAAACTAAAATTACTTTACAGTTGCAAGCATGTTTCATCTATAAAAATACCTGGAGCTGACAGCATTTTCTAAAAACTTCTGTATTTCTTCAAGATCATTAGATGTTATTGCAGTAGCAAAACTAAATTCTCCGGGTATCTCCACAAAACATTTGTAAAGTTCCTAGAGAAAGATAAACCATAATCAGCTTTTTTTAATTCACGATGGATTGCGGGCAAATATGATATTACTCAGATACAACAATCAAAATAACTACAAATTTAATGACATTTGAGTATTATTCAGCCCATGGTAACATACTGGTTAACATTTAAATATGCCTCGGAAATACAGAACAACTAAAACAAAAACAAAATAGAGTAATGAATCTAGCTTTAAATTTGCAAAGCTATAATTTGAACCGTTTAATTTATTAAGAGCACAGCAAGCCTTCAAATATGAATATGAAAAAGAGGCTCTTGATCGTACACTAATATGCCTGGAAGAGTTGAAATCCACCTAACCACCTTAAGGGGAAAAAAATACTCGAAGTACCCATCCTCCCTCATCTCTAATTATAGCTTCAATGAGGCCTCCAGCATGATAGCACTATAAATAATGGCTCTCCAACTCCATTGGCCTCATTGCTCAGCAGCAGCATCAGAGCATCCCTGGCACTGCACAATTAAATAGCAGCCTCAAAACTGAAGCCTCAGTCCATGGTGGCTATGCCAAAAGTGTACAGTGAAGGAAGGCCTTCTGCTGCGGATGCTTCACTAAAACAATACAGCACCAACAAGATCCTCAAGGCCGTAATTCAGTAGAGACGGCACATGGTACAGCAACCTCACTGGCACTGCTCTATGTTAGAAAAGAGCCTCCGTGTAAATTGCAGAAGTCTCAGCAGCATTGTTAAGCAACGAAGCCCCTCCGAACCACCGGGAAAAGCTACTGAAGCTAACACAATAAGGTTCCCAAGAAACAATAAGTCCTCTAAAGTCGCTAAGCCTCAGTGTCACCACAAGAAGTATACAATTTTGGTATAGATTTCAATTTAGCTGTACTTTCTAAAAACCCTTACCAAGCATTAGACAAAGAGATGGCTCAAAACAATTTAAAGTCTTGGAAGGTTTAAAAGTACAATTTAAGATTATGAGGTACACGGGATATGGAAGGTGTTTAGAGGTATATCACTAGCAGTCTCAAAAACAAAATAAGCTAAATGCTATGAAGAAAATGATATGCATATTATTCTTGAGCTAAAGAACCTCTAGTTATAGTACACGATGTGCAACCAAACAGAAATAAAAATAGTTAAATTCTAATTCAAATAACATAAACATTTCAAGACCTTAGGAAAGTTGTTATCCTTTGAGCTTATAAGAAAAACTAAAGAAAAAAAATAAGACCATAAAATATCCCAAAATGTAATTTGATCAACCAAAATCTTCAGACCCAGACGAAGATAAATAAAATACCTAGAAAAGATAAATTTCATATAAAGTTTGTGCAAATGCTCAAGAAAATTGACACTTGGAAAATTCTAGCGAAGTGATAAAAACCATTCCACTCATCCATCACAATTCAAATTTGAAAGTAATAACAATAGCAATCAATAGTAAACAGCATATTGCATATTCAATTTTAAAATAAAAAATACCTTATAAATAAAATAGCATAGCCTTCAGCATCTTTATGATGAAGCCTTGAGTTAACCAAGCAGGAATTACAATTAAAAGCTTTGCTTGGGTGCCCTATATCAATATAGAAATTCTCCACAAGATAATTTTGGTTCTGCCCTTCATAAAAGAGAGAAGCATTTATTTGACCACTATAACAGTAAATAAAAGATTGCATTGCTGCCCTTCAACTCATTGAATTCCTTTTCCATGGCCAATGCTTTTAATTGTAATTCCTGCTTTGCAATCTTTTATTTACTGTTATAGTGGTCAAATAAATGTACTAAGGCAATCATTCAGAGGGTTCATTCAGATGGAATTTTAATTTTGGCGTTGGTAGCAGTGGAGCAGTGGAATTTTAATTTTGGCGTTGGTAGCATTGCAATCTTTTATTTATGGCCAATGCTTTTAATTGTAATTCCTGCTTTGCAATCTTTTATTTACTGTTATAGTGGTCAAATAAATACTTCTCTCTTTTATGAAGGGCAAAACCAAAATTCTCTTGTGGAGAATTTCCATATTGATATAGGGCACCCAAGCAAAGCTTTTAATTGTAATTCCTGCTTGGTTAACTCAAGGCTTCATCATAAAGATGCTGAAGGCTATGCTATTTTATTTATAAGGTATTTTTTATTTTAAAATTGAATATGCAATATGCTGTTTACTATTGATTGCTATTGTTATTACTTTCAAATTTGAATTGTGATGGATGAGTGGAATGGTTTTTATCACTTCGCTAGAATTTTCCAAGTGTCAATTTTCTTGAGCATTTGCACAAAACTTTATATGAAATTTATCTTTTCTAGGTATTTTATTTATCTTCGTCTGGGTCTGAAGATTTTGGTTGATCAAATTACATTTTGGGATATTTTATGGTCTTATTTTTTTTCTTTAGTTTTTCTTATAAGCTCAAAGGATAACAACTTTCCTAAGGTCTTGAAATGTTTATGTTATTTGAATTAGAATTTAACTATTTTTATTTCTGTTTGGTTGCACATCGTGTACTATAACTAGAGGTTCTTTAGCTCAAGAATAATATGCATATCATTTTCTTCATAGCATTTAGCTTCTACCAACGCCAATGCTACCAACTCATTGAATTCCTTTTCGTTGGTACCATCTAAGGCCATCATTCAGAAGGTTCAGCATGCACCAATGCTACCAACGCCAAAATTAAAATTCCATCCTCCACCAATGCTGCCTACAACAACATCAAGTGCACCGCCAAAGTCAACTGCACTACTGAAATCATCAACTCACCAATGCTGCTTGCTAAAAAGACCTTTGCACTGCAGCTAACACCATTGCCCTAGTCAACAGGAGCCCACTACAGCCATCGGCAACATCCTAAAGCCCAACACTGTCATTGGATGAGAGGGGAAAGAGCAGCCTTCCTGGGACAAGATGACTACAGAGAATATAAGCCAATGGTGTAGGGCAAAATTACAAACATATCAATTAGGGACGTTAACTAGGCTATCTTAGAATAAATACTTTGCAAAAAATCTATTATTGGACTTTTCCCTTGCTTTTCACCCTCTTCCTTTTCAAGCAGCGTGTATGTAGCTTGATCGGGAAAGAATGTTGGATTCTCCTCACCATCCGTGAATCCTCTACAGCACTTCTGAAGTAATAATAACCTGTAATTTATAATTAAATTAACTATTGAAAAAAACATATTAAAACTCTCTATTCACGTCGTTCGATAGTTTCCCCACCGCTCATGGGAAAACCTACGAGAGATTAATTCTCTCATCCCCTTATTCAAATGAAATAAACGAGTAAGCCGCATGAGAGGGATAAAGCGAGAGAGAGATGTTGAGATAGAGGAAGGAGAAACCATGCCAGAGAAATAGAACAAAAAAAAGGGGAAAATTATTCTGTCAATTCTGTCAGGACTCCTAACGGTCAGGACTCCTAACGTAGAGAACCATTCGGAGTCCAATGAAATCACGCCACTTGGCGGTGACAGAAAAAAAATATATATATATGTCTGGTAACACAAGGGAATATTCCTCCCATTCCTCCCGTGTTATTCAGCTGGTAACACAAGGGAATATTCCTCCCGTGTTATTCAGGTGTTATTGTGTATTATTTAAGTGTATTATAACACCAGGTGTGTTATTATAACACCAGGAATATTCCCAGAACACAATAGCACCTGAATAACATACAATAATGTCTGAATAACACAGAATAACACGGAGAAATATTCCCCTGTGTTATCGGGCCAATTTTTTTTGTCACTGCCACGTGGCGTGATTTCATTGGACTCTGAATGATTCTCTACGTTAGGAGTCCAGACAGAATAATTTTCCAAAAAGAGGAGGAAGCAATTGAGTGCCTCATCTATATGCATTGTTTCCTTCCATTTCCTCGATCAAACGAGCGTGACAAAGTCTCGAAGGGTTCGAGCAAAACTTCCCTTCGCGTCATTAACACTCCTGTAGCCATGTGTAGATGAGGAAAAAGAAGACAAATGGTGAGTGAGGGTGATCTAATGCAAAGAGAAAGAAGTGAGGAGGTAGGTGGTTTTACCCATTCAAGTAGGGCTTTCTACGCTCTAGAGATGCTCGAGCTAGTTTCCTGCACAGAGAGCGGCTCAAGTTGGTTTTTCTTTGTGCATAGGTGTTCTATTCGGAGAGTCTGCGAGCAAGAAAAAGGACTAAGCGTGCGGGAGATGTTTTCAAGAGCTTTTAGCTCTATTTCAATGGTAGAATGCTCAGCAACAAGGAAATAGACGAGTTATAGTTTTAAGGTAAGAATTTTTTTTATTAATTAATTATGCATAATTGAATTTAATTTTCATAAAATCCTATTAATTAAAACTTATTAAAAATATTTTTGGTAAATTGAGAAAGGCTGAAATCAAAAAAGAAAAGGGAAAATTTTAGGTATGAAATCCAATTATAAAATTTAATTTTTTTTTCTAATTCAATTAATGTTAAGTTAAATTATTTAATATTATGTTAAATTAAAAGTTAAAAACCCCAAGTTTAGGGCATAATAGAAAACTATATCATTTACCGTTATTTTATTGTGCACAGTCTTTTACTGTCTATTGCAATTTTACAAAATATTTTTAAATAAGATTTATTGTAATTTAGAAATATTTGTCCACTTAGTAGTTTAACTTAAACATTCTGTTGCTAATATTTTACAGAAAAATAAGTTTTAGAATAGATGGATCCTAAAAAGTACATGTACAAGCGTCGAGGAATGCAGGTTGAAAAGTATTATATGTTACCTTTTATTTAATGCCCGTTGTAAATATTTAAAAATATGTATGAACTAATTGTAACTTTCGGTTTTATGAAATAGAATGGGGCCTTGGCGTTTTGGATTTCATTTTAACTATGAAATGAAACTATTAAATAGTTTTCCTACTTCCGACTGACAGTTCCTGCCTTGGTAATTCCAAAATCCCGAGCCAGATAGTGACATTTGACTGCCTCCTCATAGCAGCTTTCCATGAAACGATAGCAATCATCCTTTGGCTTCCCTTCTAAATCCTTATTATTCTCAGGTTTTGCTCTTTAATATTGCTATACAACATCTCCATCCTCCTCTTTAATATTGATACAACATCTCCATCCTATTGCAATACAACATCTCCATCCTCCTCTTTAATATTGCAATACAACATCTCCATCCTCTTTCATTGATCCTTATACAACCATCTAAGAGCCCTAGATCCCCTCTACAACACCGCCTGCTGGCTTCCCCTAGCTGTTCTTCACAAAACATCTACTGTCATCCTTTGTTTCACTTCCAAATCCTTGTTATTGGCAGGGTTTGCTCTTTATTATTGTAATGCAACATTCCCGTCCTCTTAATTGATCCCATAAATCATTTAGAAGCCCTAGGTTGCTGCAAGCCAAACACTTATAGAATGAGTACTGATAAAATGTTCAAATAAAAATCCAGAGGAACAAATCCTGGTCTTTGTTGCTAAAGCAAGCTTCTGAGTTAAAATGAATGTACAGAAAACAAGAATCTATAATCTATTATAAAATTAAAGCTGCATAAAAAACCAAAAAATTGACACTTGGCAAGTTCTGAGCAATTAATAGAAATTTCACTCATCTATCACAACACAAATTTTAAAATTATAAAATAGGAATAATAGTAATAGCAGATTCCATATTCAAATTTTAAAATAAAAAATACTAAAGAAATGAAATAGCAATAAACAAGTTTCATATAAAGCCTTCAAAATGTTTACAAAGGCTTGCGCCTTAAGTTAACCAGGCAGATTCACTCAATATTTCATAGTTATTATGATTGACTGTCAAAGAAAATGACTAAATGACATAAATGTGACAAAGTATAGGCAAACATCGTAATTTCATACAACAATAGATTACATAGTGCCTTAAATAATCTAAAACTTCTAAAGACATTTCAATTTCTTGCATACAATTAATATTTATTGCTAATGATTATATATTTTACTCATGTAATTATCAAAGTACATTTTAATTTAAACCTATTAAATTAAGATAGTCAAATTGGGGAATACTAATGCTCATATTAATTCAAAAAATCATCACGACATTATACATTCTTTTTTATATGTTTGAACATTAAATTAGACTTATTTATTCCACTAAGCCCACGGCTCATCAAATATTCTGATATTACTATTTCTAGAAAAGAAAACGAGTAGGTCAAGCTATAAACAAGTGACTCATTTTTACCTTCATCATAAAATTTTGATACACAATTTTTTATGTCATAGAAGAAAGATGTGAATGATACAAATGAAAGATTTTTTGTATGTATTAAGCATGCATTAAGTTTATTAGAAGCCAAGTAGTTCATTTTGATGATTTCAATTACCCACGCATTCATATTAATGATTATGATGAATCTATTGAAGGTTTTTTAAATGTAGTTTATGTTTTGTAACGATCTATGCGAACTATTTCTTTTATTCACTAGACACTAATTAATATAAGTCAGAATGGGTGCTGATAGAAAATATTTTTGATTGAAAAGTTGGTGCCTATTACATATCATATTTGACTGGAAGGCGGACATTAAAAAGCATGATGTTAAGAATTTCAATTTTGCACATCCTAACAACATACCTTGAAAAATCACTGATCTTGAAAGACCAACGACTTAAAAAAAGAAAACTGTCTTCATACTTTTAAAACAAATATCCATAACTGCTACCTATGTTATCCGGTCAAAATTTCAACATGAAACACATTAAAATGTTAGCATGATTTTTTTCTTTCATCATAACTAAGAAAAAAACTATTTGTGCTTTGATGACTTCAATTTTGCGAGTAACAAAGCCTTCTTCTAATTTCTTAAAATATGTATTCACCATTATAAGTTCATAGAATACACTGAAATAAAGTATAGCTTCACCCATTACATGTCTATCTCATAATTTATAAGACCATAACTAAAAATCTCTAATAGCCCATCTTACTAGAACTTATGACGATTTAAACCATCTTCAATAATTATCATTTTATCAAAAATATATCTTGTAATAATTCATTTATTGCTCCCCCAAGTTTATTTTTAAGATTATATTCTAACACAACTTAAAAAACATAAAGATAGATTGCGTTCATGATTTCCTCGATTATAATTATCATTAATCTCAACTATTTTAAATTAAGCTATTAATATAGTACTGACACAATCTAATTTATACTGCTAATTTTTACAACATAAAGGAACTTATAATCTACCTTAATACCCTTTGATTTTTCTCCTTTTGACTTGTTCTTTCTATAAACAAGCAATATTTACTCTTTTTATCATAGCGTCCATTCATTTTATTATTTTTTCGTCAAAGTTTTTGAATTTAATGTGGTGAATCTAACTTATATGTAGACCCAATCAATCCATGTTTATGTTTCACTATAATTGACTTAAACATATGACGCTTAACTTAAGAGTAACGTCCTAGTTCACGCTTGCTTATTTTTCACCACAATCAAATGAAGTTGTAATAAAAACTTAAGGTTGAGGTCTCAATCTACCCTACTGTGCCTACCACAATTGAAAAACTTATGGCATGTAGCTTCAAAGGAATGCCCTAGCACTAACAAATTTTAAATTTGGAGTATTATCATTAGAATTAACATGAGTTTTACCTTTGGTTATCAACCTAACATCAACCCTCAATTCATCTCATTCAAGCTAAGAAACAATAATAATAATAATAATTATAGGTTTTGGGAATTGAGCAAGATTATATTATTGCTATTGGAAGGGGTAAACATACATGTTAACAATGATTCTAAAATAGGAAAAATATAATACCCAAATCTCCCCCTAATAACTACTCAATGATAAAAAGAAAGTTGTAAGCTAGAAAATACAACAAGTAGGAAAAAAACGGAAAGGAAATTAAATAATTTCTAAAACTCCCCCTCAAGTTGAAGCATAGATGTCAATCATGTTCAAATTGGATTTGAAATCATCAAACAATGGCAAAGTAAAACACTTACTAAGAATATATCCAAGTTGGCCTGTGGATGGGACAAACAGAAGAACACAAATTTCCCCTAAATCAAGCTTCTCCTTGAAAAAGCGACGGTCAATCTCCACATGCTTAGTACAATCATGTTGGACCGGATTATTAGGAATGATGATGATAGCTTTATTGTCACAAAACAGCTACAGAGGAACGCAGACTGGAATACATAACTCGTAGAGCATGATGCGCAACAAAAGGTTTTCACATACCACTAGGAACATAGAACGAAACTCAGCTTCAGCACTGCTACAACCAACCATGGACTGTTTTTACTTTTCCACGTGACAAGGTTTCTCATACGAATGAGCAATAACCCGAGGTAAATCGTCAATCATTGACAGACCCAGTTCAATCGACATTCATATAAATTACAATAGAGCGAGAGGTGTGACGAGAGAGCAACAAACCTGAGTTTGATGTGTCTTTTAAGTAGTGGCAGATCCGATGGACGGCGGTAAGATAGTCCTGATAGGGATCATGCATGAATTAACTGACAATATCAACGGCATAACAAATGTTTGGACGCATACGGGCTAAGTAAATGAGATTTCCCACTAGGCCTTAATAATGTGCCTTGTTCATCAGAACGGTATTGAGAATGTCTGCAATTTCTCATTGGGATCCAAACGAAGATCTATTGGTTTGCAAAAAGTAGATGTCTCAGCAAGTAAATCGGTCACATATATGTGTTGAGAAAGGCTAATGCCCTGAGAGGACTGCTCTACTTCCACACCTAAGAAATATCAGAGAGAACCCAGGTCCTTCATCTCAAAAAATGCGGTTATGATGTCTTTAAGATATTCTAAGGTCGGCAGATCATTACTTGTGAGTACGATGTTGTTGACATAGACGATAAAGATGGCAATACAGTCATTAGATAAGTGGTGAAAGAGCATCATGAGATCAGATTGGGGGCCTAAGAGAAACAATGGCCCACAAAAACTTTTGTACTTTGTCGAACCGGGCTCAAGAGGATTGTTTAAATTCATAAATAAACTTTCGTAACCAACACACTTGTCCACGAAAAAAATTTAGTCAAAACCCTGTGGGAGAGACACATACACCTCCATTGCGAGATTGTTGTTAATGAAAGCATTCTTGGCATTTAGTTAAAATAAGGTTCAATCCAGATTTATAGTAAGGGATAACAAACCCAAATGGTATTTAGATTAGCTACCGGAGTAAATATCTCTTCATAGTCAACTTCATATGTTTGTGAATAGCCATTGGAAACCAACCGTGCCTTGTTGCGTTCGAATGATCCATCAAAGTTCAATTTAGTGTTGAAAATCCACCTGCAACCCATTGCTTAATTTCCTCAAGCAAGATCAACAACATCCTAAATATAGTTGCGCTGAAGGGCATTCAATTCATCCATGACTATAGCTTTCCAGAATGAGTCAGCAAATGTTGCCTCAATAGTAAATGAGTGACAACGATCCGTCAAGAAAGTGACAAATGCTTTGTAGATCGGAGATAAGTTGTAGAATGAGACGTATTTTGCCATTGGATAAAGAGTGTATGCATGTTTATGTACCTCAATGGGAGAATACAACCCGTCATTCAGAGCAAGAGTGATCCCCGATGTTGGTCGAAGTGGATTCCAAGACCTGTAGCGATGTAGCGAGCTCGAGTGTCGGGGCATCGGGACGAGTCTCAACCGAGGGTTTGGTACCCCAAGCATAGACACGGAGAGTGTATGAAGGTGATGTTGGCCTAATTGGTGGCAGAAGAATGGGGCTGAGGATTTCTCAGGCATAATGATTGTAGAATTAGGTAGAAAATCCAACCGAGTCGGAAAAGAAACAGTGTCCAGAAAATCTAGCTCCCTCACTTGAAGCAGTGTTAGGGAAGTATGGGACATTTTAAAAAAAAGAGGCATCGGCACTCACAACAATTTTACTCGTGATAGAATCAAAATATCGATAACCTTTTTGAGTGGCTGAATAGCCGAGGAAAACACATGTAATTGAGCAGAGATTAAGTTTATTCTGAACCGGGGTTGTGTTCCGAAGAAAGGTTGTACACCCAAATATTTTAAAGATATAATGCAGAGAAGAACCGATTGACAGGAAAACAAAACATCAAGATGGATAACAGGATCCGAAAGTTGTGGATTTTTTGTGAGAACTCTGTTAATGGGATGGTGGCAATAAGAACGATGTCATTCCAAAAACGTTTAGGGACATTAATTTGAAACATAATAAAACGATCCACTTCAAGAAGGTGTTGATTTTTTCGCTCGGCAACCCCATTTTATTGAGGGGTATCCGTACAGAAGCTATAATGGAGGATGCATTTACTCACCAAGGATTTTGCTCGTATAGAATTAAAGTACTCAATGCCATTGTCGGTCCATCGAGCTTGAAAAAAGGTTTTGAATAGGGTCAAAATGAAAGAGTGAAAATTTTTTAAGGTGACGGCAACTTCAAATTTGTCATTTAATATATAGACTCAAGTCATCCAAGTATGGTCATCAATTAGAGTAAGGAACCATTGTTTATTGATGTAGCTTGTAGTTCGAGAGGGCCCCCATAAGTCACTATGAATCAGTGAAAATAGAGAAGGAGTGTAACGGTTGAGTGGATATGGTACACAATGATATTCAGCAAAATGACAAATTTCACAGTTAAGATGAATTTTTATCAATAAACATCAGAAGGCATAATTGTTTTAAATACTGAAAAATTGGGATAATCCAAGCGACGATGTAAAAGAAAACTTAGACAAGCAATAGAAAAGGAAAAACTACAAGTATGGCATTGAGTTTCTGCGTCATCAATGTCATTTTCTTTGAAGTAGAATCTGTCTACCTTCTTAGCAGTTCCAATCATCCTCATTGAACGACTATCCTAAATAACACAAACATCATGAGAAAAATGGGCAACGCGATCAAAGTCACATGTCACCTTACCGACGGATAAAAGGTTACATTTACGCAAAGGTATGTGTAACATAGATTCAAGAATCAGCCTGACTGTTAATACTACCAGCCCTTTACCTGCAATAGAATTATTGGAGTCATTGGCAACTTTAATAGTGTCTCGCCCAGAGCAACGAGAATATGTCGAGAAGAATTGAGAAACCCCGATCATATGGTCCATGGCACCTTAATCATTAATCCACGGACTAGAAGAAGCAAAACCTGTGAGTGTCATAGAAATCTTACATTGACGAGCAAGAGAGGTCGATAGGTCGGACGAGAACTGACTAGATCCACGCAACTTAATTGAGTGTTCCATCTGACTCTTGATGGTGTTTGATAATTCAGAAATGTTCCGAGTGGGGGCTGGCTAAACATTTGTGGATTCTGAGGTCGTAGTGAGACCTTTAGCAACGCAAGAGTGGGTTGAAGATTTATTTGTTGGCTTTCTGTGGAGCTTCCAACACTTGTCACGGGTATGGTAGAATTTGTAACAAATCACATAAAGAGTGTGAAGGACCACGCTAGGTGTGTGACGGCGTAGCGGAGTGTGAAGCACTGTTGGAGACCACGGCTAAAGAATTGGTTGAATAAGTAGAGTTGTCGAGTATGACAAGTCGTCAGCTTTCTTCACGGCTGACCTTGGTGAATGATGCTAGGGTTGAAGGAAGAGAATCATAGTAAAGTATATGGTCGCGGACATCATCAAGATCCTTGCTTAGGCTTGCCAGAAATTGGAACATACGATCTTTTTTTCAAAATTTTTTGGAAGAACGAAAGATCTATAGGAGAGTCCCACATACAGTTATAGTAGAAGTCACATTCCATCCATAAGCAACCACCAAGTCATTGTAGTACGGTGTCACTATATTTGATCCTTGTTTTGCCCTGCGGGACTTATTAGAAACATCATAAAGTGGTCTAGGTTTCCATACATTCGAGTAGGTATCTCGGAAATCCAGATTGAACTACCAGACAAAAGAAACAGGTACAAATGGCCAATTGAGGTCTCCATGAAATTAATCAACAATGACATAACCATGGAGTTCTCCACTTCTCATGCTGCATAAGTTAGGTCAGTCTTCAGAGGTTCCAAAGTGTACCAATAAGGTGACCAAATTTACCTAGACCTTTCATGAACAGTGAAATAGCTTAAGACAATCAGAGGATATTTGAGCGTTGAGTTTTTAAGTGGTAATCAAAAAATTCATGAGGTTGGCATGTGCTTTGGTCTAGTTGAGATTGAGATAGGTGGCGATCCTCCGGTGAACTCAAGGATAGTGTCAAATAAAAGCTCAGTAGTGGAGGAATTTGTCGTAACTCTAACGGAGCCAAAGGTGAGTTTTGGGGACCGAGCATAGACGTAGACACTCCCTATGTAGCTGGCAGCAAAATAGGGCCTGAAAGGGAAGATTCCAGTCGGTAGAAAGAAGGTTCGGCAGCGGGAAGGCATGCAGAGGAGAGGTCTGGTTGCAGAAGGGAGTTTCAGCAGTCCTGGAAGGAAATCTGGCTATGAAGAGAGAGACCTGGTGCCAGGAGCCAACAGAAAAAGGTATCAGGGGCTAAAACCTACAAGGGAGGGAATGCAAGGAATCCGACGGCTGAAAAATTGTTGGGGAAGATCTTCAAAAAAGTTTCGGCGACTAGGGTAAGATCCGTGGCTCTGATACCCTGTAGGTTTTGAAAATTGAGCAGAATAATATTATTGATATTAAAAGGGATATAAATAGAAGATACAATGATTTAAAATAGGAAAAATATAATATTCAAATCTCTCCCTAATAGCTCCATGATAATAGGAAAGTTATAAACAAAAAACAATACAACAAATAAGAAATAACCGAAAAAGAAAAAAAACAAATTCTATTAATAACACTAATAATAATAATTTGTATATCAATTTTGATGGTGAATACGAAAAAGTATGAGCGAATGAATGAAAGCATTATAACAATAATGGTCGGTCACACAAAGATGCCTACCACTTAACAAAAACAAAGTTCAAGGGAGGTTCAAAACCTAAACAACTCTAATTTAATTTAACTTTTTTCTTTTGTCTTTTGAAAATATTTAATGCATTGTGTCATATCGAGCTGAAGCTATTTTGATCAACGTTTATCAGCTTATGGTTTCTTTTTTTCTTAAATTTGTCCGCAAGCATAGATTGTTTCTATTAAGCTTGTTTTTCCATGTGTATGTTAACAAGCATAGATTGTTTCTATTTTGGATGAACCAAACCAACTAATGTATTCAAAAGCATAATTTGCTTGATTTGATTTTCCAGATTTTATAACTAAAATCAATTATTCAACCCCCCCAACAAACAACATTGACCATGTTTAGCACTTGCCTCTAAAAAGATTTAGAAAATCTTTATCATAAAATATTCAACTGATTAAATGCAAATGGAACTTAGTGCAACTTAATCTTCATTTGAGATATCATTCTATGTTCGTGGCAAGGGTAATCGCCAGAGAGGAACTCATTCGGATGATAGGAATTTACTACTTTTCCAATATTTTGCCTTAGGAAAGCTGCAATTGGGCAAGCGTAACAGAAATTATGATTCCGAAAGTAACTTTTAACAACAAAAGTAAAAAAAAAAAAACATAAATAGCCCAAAAGGAGTCCTTATTAGGAGCACTATTGACGATGCAATCACTGTAATTTTGAATTCACCCAATGACCTAGAGCATGCCAGTCATAGGTGTTTCTTATCATTTTATGCAACAACAAAAAATAATTATGAATAAATAGACATCAAATTTAAAATTTTTTAATTAGAAATTTACTGTTGTTTACAACTAATGGCTCATGTATATGTAATATTATTCTTGTTTATAATGTTGTATGTTTCAAGTTACGATCACAATTCATTTTTTATAATCTTCATTTGACCTTCGTTAACATCATCGGTCATCATTTCCCAACAATTTATGGTCAGTTCATAAAGCCTCCTTTGTTATTAGCAATAGGCTCCACTGACTACAATGTATTAAAAAGCACATCCTAACAAATTTTAATAAAAAAATAACATTAGATTTTGTGTTTAAATGTGTGATTTGTTTTAACCTTTTTAGATCAAGAATGTTTTTCTTCCTTTTCTAATTACTTGATGAAATAGTTTCTCACATAAAGTATGGAGAAATAAGCAAAAGTTATGATGGCAAGAAGTACCAAGTAAAAGGTAAAAGTGAAGGATTATAAGAAAACGCTTAAAGAAATAAAATCTAGAAATTACTTGAAAATGAACCAGGGAAACTAGGACTGACATTAGATGACAAAAAGAAAACTCTGCAAAAGGGTCATATAAGCACCCTTATTTGTGTCTTGCTTTTAAGGAGATGTCCCTACTCAAAGTAGAAGCTTTAGTAGCAAGGAATGTCTGAGCTGTGAAATGATCGAGAACCTACTCGAGATGGCTCTGGCAAACCAGAAAAGCCATATGGCTTGCGATATGAGAAAACATAGCCCAAGAATATTTTTATTCAACAAGAAAAAAGGAATGTTTTATTGAACAAAAAAAAAGACAATAGTGCAATGGAAACTTCTTCCAATATCTTTACATGTCACTCAAAGAGATTACGAGGTTAACAAATGTTTCCACTAGGTTCTATCCGAAGGGATTTTGAAAAGGATCAGATCTCAAAAAGGTGCTAATCTCTAGATGCCCAAAAAGCTCCTGTAGGATTCGATTTGAAGACGATGGAAATGGGCTCAAAAGATGTCGAAAAAAGTTGTATTAAACTATTAACCAAGTCAAGTTATTGGATGTTGAGTTGGATTTACAACGTACCAAGCTATAACAAGTAGTGGTCTCGTCGGATTAACATCCAGAATCTAACTCTCCTTATCCACAGATCTCTAATTATAACATTAAGAGTCTGCATTGCATGATCTGGATCCCTATAGATGGATCATTTTGATATGGAATAGCCAAAAATCAAACAGCTTGGATAAGGCAAGTAGGTGACCCTAAGAGGCACGCTAGAATAACTTGCTTGCTTTAACATGATAGTATGTCATACAAGATGTTTTGGGAACATATCTTAGCATTGTAATTAATAAAAATTGCATTGTGCAAGCAGGATGAATATGATTCTAAACATAACTCCAGTACCTCCTTGCGAACTTTGAGTTGTTCATGGAGGAGAGGCCTTCCATTAATGTAGAGAATATCAAAAGCAAATGTGCATACAGCTACTTTTATGTCACTTAAGATCACACCTTTGCGAGCACGAGTGCTCAAAACCTACAGAAGGAAATGAAGTCTGTATCATATAATCTTAAATTTATAAACTGAAAGCAGCTGTAAATAATAGCTGCTTAAAATAACCCAGCTAATACTTCTTTTAAGGCCAGATACAGCAATATAGCATGAAATAAAAGATTTTCAAAGAAATAGTTGCTAAATCGTGAGCAACAAGCTTGATGTAAGACGTTATTTATTGTTATGGATCCTACATAGACTAAAAGTATAGGTTTTAAGAGTGCAATGGGAATCATAGTTGTAGTAAATAACATTATGGTAAATACAATCAAAACCTAGGCCACAGAATAGTATTATAGAAGTGATTAAAAAATTTCCATCACAGAGATATAGAGGTATTCCAATAATAGAATGAAACTCCGCAATCCAGTTCAGTGTTAATAAATTACCCAATGTACAAAAGTAAATTTATACATACATATATACATACATACATATATATATATATATATATATATATAGCCAAAAATCAAAATTTTATATATCCACAGAAAGGGTTTTACATCTAATGAAGGGGAGCTCAAGAGAGTCTCCATGAAGCAAAACTTTGAAAAAACCCACGTGGGACATTACTATAAAGGATCAGCTCAGTGGTGCAACTAGATTTGACCAGCCAGTTGACTGGTACATACAAACATATATATATAT
>NW_018164862.1:1086962-1094719 GCF_001263595.1 Phalaenopsis equestris | reverse complement strand
TATATATATATATATATTGTACACCTAAAAATGGCCTCCATCAATTTCGAGATAATTTACAGTCCAAATAAAAAGAAATGAAACGAGAATCATCCCTCTACAAGTACTCATGAAGCCGACCGGAGGAAAACCACCTGTCAACTGACACTCAACCGACCGAAAAGGTGGCGACCGACCGAAGGACTGCCGATTGAATGAAAGTCTGACGACCCAAGAGCCACCTAGGTCGTTAAGAAATAGACATCTACGCCAACAACTAGTCCAAGGTCTAATCCCACAAAAAGCTTATAAGCATCAACATAAGACTCTCTCAACAGATCCCTCAAAGATTGCCAGAGACAAGGAATGATATTTAAAAACGTCGACCAGCCCCCCTAAGGTCGACCGGCTACTACACTCAAAGTCGACCAACCTCCGGAGCGAAGGAGGATCGGCATCCATACAAAAAGGTGCAATAATTACTTATTTAGAAAAGGCAAAGGGGCGCCAAAAGACAAGAATATCTTGTCAAGTCGCTATTAAAGAAAGAGCAAGCATATAATTTTACACTTTCAGCCCTCTAACTCCTATAAATAGAGGATCCATAGCATATATTACAGGCTTTTTGGCCTCCTAATTTTTGGCATCCCGGCTTGTGGCCTTTCAAGGCTTTTTGGGCTCTCTCTAGTCCCTTACGTTGTAGGGAGAACTCTCTCACCGTCGCTCATGTAATCCTCTACTTTCAATATATAAAACGGATCACAAAGTCTGGGAATACCCAAGTTTGCCTCTACATAACAAGTTTGTGTGTGCTCTTTTCCTTCTTTCACCCTCTCTGCCTCTCTCTACCTCTCCCTCACCGATTATATTGCACGATCCTTGAGCATGCCTCACGGGACAAATCTAAATCCAACATCATGAAATGTGTGGTAAGTGTGGAGCATACTACCAAAAAAAAGGGGAAGCAACACAAACAAGAAGCACATCTTAGAGACATTCCCAATAGGAAGCACGCTAAGGAGTTCATGCAACAACAGATCTGGAGTCAAAAATTTTGTTTCTGCGTCTTCTAGAGGCTTTCGCTAGAAGGCGAGTACCACAAAACAGATGGTTAGCTCTCAACGATCGAAACAAGCCGACTTACCATACCTGCAAACCGGTTGGTCGACTTTGAGCGGCTGACACATCACCCGACAAATTCGAGAGTATTACTTTAAAACTCATCATGTGTGATGGTACAAATCCCTCAAATGTTTTTCCAGGTCCAATTAATAATTAGGAAACTTGAATCCAATAAGCAGCACCGACAGCAATCCCAAAACTTGAATTATCCACAATGCTCCTGTATCATAAATCTTGTTAGCCAAACTTGAATTGGATAAAGCTTTGGAGGTGGATCCCTGTCGAATCGCAATAAGCTCCAAGAAGGGTACGGTGCAAATCACTCCAATAGTGAATCTCCTCGGTTACCCCCGTAAAGGCGGCGAGAAGATTCTCCTAAGACCTAGAGAAAAGTGAGGCCCGCCTGAGGCGGCAATCCAACTGAGAAATAAACCTGGAAAAGTATAAGACTTGAATTGGCAATCAATACTATATATTAAACTAGCAACGACGCTCCAGACATTCATTCGATATCCTAAAAATTTGGCCTTCAACATCAAACATCAAAAAGCCCATATCATTGAGCTCAACTTAGATAACTCTAGAGGTAGTTCCCTACCCGTTAGTGACAAGCTCCGCGAACTTACACGTAAATCACCCCAACAGCGAGTCTCGTCGGTTACCCCTACGAAGGTAGCCACAAGATCTGCCTATGTCCCAGCGAAAGATACGCACCAACCGAGACAACAATCCGACTGAATAAAAGAGACGGCCAATGTAAAGCTTATGTTGGGTCGTAATATATTAAAAAATTACCGACGATCATTCAAAAGGTCCGGGTCAACAATCAATACCAACGATCACACTAAGCAGCTATCGCGACAAAATAATGCAGTAAGAGTAAAGTAATAAACAGAAGCTGAGTTATGCAAAAATGGCCGAGAGGCTTCAATCATTTTCAAATGAAAAAACATCTTTTCCATACAAAAATTTGAATTTACATAAAAATATCTTTACAAAAGTTTTCTAGAAAATTCTTTTAAGTCAACTAAAGGACCCTCCGTCGCTTCCGACATTCGAGTCGCCCCCCGAGGATCGCTCAAAGCTGGTGTACAGAGCAGCAAATTCATCTAAGTTCGCAAACTTCAGGTTGATCAGGCCTGATCGAATGAAACATTTGATCGTTGTAATGTTGTCGACTCGAAGTTGCTTGCCCAAAATCCTTTCATGTCTCGAGCGGGAAGGAAGCGCCTCAAAGAACTCCTCGGTTTTCATCATCGCCATCTGTGCATTCAGCTCTTGATTCTCTTGTTGGGAAATCAACATGAGATCTGATAGAGTGTCAATCTCCTCCTCCATCGCTGCCAGCTTTCTCTCAGTGATCATGGCTTGCTTTCCAGCCTTCTTTAGAAGCCTGGTCGAGGATTTGACCCATTCTGAGGCGGCAGCCCACTTCATCTAGGCCTATTACAATGTCATCGACTAAAGTTGGGAGGCCTCACACGCCTCAGATGGTAGCGATCGGTTTTCTAATAAAGCTCAGGTCGCTCAAGCGCCCGGAGAGATTTTACAAAAGCATGTGACCAGATCATTTCAACAAAGGCAAATGGGCAAACTTCAACCTAGAGCGAACCACTACCAATTCACCTCCGGGTCGAAGGCAATATACCGACCGTCAAAAGAGTTCCAAATATTTGCCACGTTACTCTCAGAGGGAACCCATTCAACTGGAAAGCCCTTTATTTTCTTTGGATAGGAGGGGGTGGAAGATTCGACTTAGCAAAAAAAACTTCTTCCCTTATCTATATTGCTTCTATGGATATGACGTCTTCTGTCTCTGACTTGATCTAGGCAATAGAAGCAGGCTGACTGGCCTCACTCCTAGCAAATAGCCCAATGAATGAAGGATCCTGGCGTGGCAAAGGCGACTGTCCTCTCTCCCTTTCTTTAAAGGACTCCTCGACCTCACTCTCTTCTGAGCGACCAGATAGTCCCTCATGTCTCGGCCCGAGGCTTAGAATTAACCAAGACGGTCGAACGGTGTGAACTAAAATTTCTATATTCATTTACCATTTAACAAATGAAAAAGACATTAATCAAATTAAAAACAATATAGTTAAATTTACCTCGTTATCGAATATTTGCATCTTCTATAAATATTTTTTCTTATATCACTCATCTTTTAATCACTTAATTAAAAATAAAATATTAAATTAAAACAACAGTGAGCTTAAGCAAAACTACTGAATACTCATGTTTCTAAACTATAGTAATATAAGAGAAAAGAAAGCAACATAAATGTCAAATAAATTTTTAAATAACTCAATACAAATATTTGATGTTTTTTAAAAAATCTTACTATATCAATAAAATATTTATATCATTCTATATATGTATAACCGTCACAAGAACACGGTCTAAAAATTATACTACTTAAGGTACTTCAATATCAATATTATTTTCATTTACATACATAGAATACTTTTGTATTCTACCACTAGTACCATAAAGAGGTAATTCCATCAAAATCAATCTTGCACATATAAGAATACTATAAAAATATCATATTCTAAAAATGAATTTTTCTTTTTCGTTTTCCATAACAATCAATATTCTTCTACAAAATTCAATAAATACGATAATTTAAATAAAACTGAGCACACAGATCACTCTTACTATATATATAAAATTCAATAGAATCATGCATCATGTGTATGCAATGCTACAACAGTTACGGTAACATCATTGATCGACAAGAAACAAGATATTAATACAGCAAAAGAAAATAAATATTTACCTCGATGACGATTAATTTGTCATTTGATGTCCTGACGCCAACTCTTTTAAAATTGAAATTCTAAAATCAGTTGAATCATCGTCGTCATCATTTGAGCCAGGCCATTCGTGTTTACATTGATATTAAGTTCTATATTGTTTTATATCAGACTCTATTCTTCTATAATTTTATGTGTATCATTATGCCTGAATAGATATAATTATTATTGCTTTAACTTTAATTTTTATTTTTTTATTATTAATAACCTATTGACACTTTCATCAAGATTTATTTAATTAAATCCTAACCTTATCTTTGATATATGTTTGTCACGACCTGACACTGGGCTTCGAATTAACCAAGATGGATATAAATGGTCAGATGATGGGAACTAAATTTTTTATATTTATTTACCATTTAACAAATGAAAAATACACTAATCAAATAAAATTAAAATAGTATATTTAAAATTACCTTGTCACTAATTATTTGCATCTTCTATAAATATTTTTTCGTCTATCGTTCATCTTTTAATCGCTTAATTAAACCTGAAACGTTAAAGTAAAATAACAGTAAGCTTAAACAAAACTAATAAATACTCATACTTCTTAACTACAGTAATATAAGGAGAAATATAATATACAAGTCAATTACACTTTTTTAATAATTCAATACAAATATTTGATGCTATTAAAAAAATCTTATTATATCAATAACATATTTATATCATTCTATATATGTACAACCTTTACAGGAACAGTCTAAAAATTATACCACTTAAAGTATCTCAATATCAATACCCTTTTTTATTTACAAGCAGAGCTATGAGGTGCCTTAGCATTCCCCCATTATACCATAAAGGGATAACTTCATCATATTCAATCTTACACATACAAGTATACTATAAAAATATCACCTTCTAATAAAGAATGTTTCATTCTAATTTGTATAACAGTTAATATTCTTGTTCAAAATTTAATATATATGATAATTTAAATGAAGTTAAGCACACAGGTCATTCTTACAATATGAACAAAATTCAAAAGAATCATAAATCATGGGTATGTAGTATTACAACAATAAAAGTAACTACATTTGGTAGAGAACAAACAAAATATTACTAATAGAAACGGAATGTTATAATCATCCCCAGTTTAAAAACACATTGTTCTAGAAATTTAAAAATGGACTGCATAAATGATAAAAATTAGATACTGCATACACTATAAAGTAAAGACCCGATACAAAGCGACCCAGCTATACTTGAAGCAATAAAGCATGCTAAGCAAATATCCTTATATGAGAAATCGCCAAACTCATCAGACCTTATAACCATCCACAACAGTTGGTTATTTGGGCTCAACATGAGCAAAGAAACATACTCGAGGTTGAATCGGTTCTCTTGGTTGACCTGGGTAGGAGCTGAAGCGATAAACACTATTCTTTTATGCCCACATGTAGTCTTCTGTGAAGGAATTCCACCTGATTTCTGATCTTCATCGCTCTTCTGGCCAAGAGATGGATAATAACTTGTTATATGATCAGGCGGATGGCACCAATAGTAAGAGTTAGAGCCCACCAAGCAGTCACCTTTATGTTGTCTTCTGCATCTGACACAAGTGTCTACAATATCTTGAGTCGTACCTCTGCTAACTCCACCCAAATTGTTTTTGGACTTCTTCTCATCGGATCCCTCTGCTTGATCCACATGTTTTTCTTCATCAGCACTCTTCTTCTTGTGCATCTTCTTATGTTTCTAAGTTGATAATCGATTTCCACTCTTCTAGCTCGTTTCACTACTATTGAGTATTCACAGATACCAAAAAACGTCGATGACTATCTGATCAAAACCTTTAATCCCGAAAGAAGTTTGTAGTAATTTTCTTTCGTAGTCGTGATCAACTGTGGCACAAACCTCGATAGTGCAGTGAATTCTACTTCGTACTACATGAATGTCTTCTCTCTCTGCACTAACTTGATGAGCATGTCCTGCATCTGACTTTGAGCGGAAACGAATTCAAAAGTTTAACTAAAAAGCTCCACAAACTCCTCCCAACTTATCGATATGTTGGATATGTTCCCTAACATATATTGACGCTAACAACACCACTACATTTCAGTTTCTCCATTTGGCACAAAAGTAGCTAACGGTAATGTTCTTTCATCCAGACAAACCATATCATCTAGTATCTTCTATCCTTGTTAGTCAATTCTATGCTTCAATCAAGCCTTCAATTCCTTTGAACAAAGGTGGACGCAGATCTTGAAATATCTTCAAATAATTATCGACAACAATTGTATCATTTTCAATAGGCTGCAATCCTCAACCTGTATCAGCTGAGTCATCATCATCATCATATATGTCAAGACATTCGTGTTCACATTTATATTAGGTTGTACTTCGTCGTTTTCTATCTGACTCTATTCTTATATAACTTCGGTGGTTTTTTAATGCCTTAATGGATATAATTGTTAATTTTTTTTAACATTAATTTTTATTTTTTATTATTAACTACCCAGTAATACCTTTAGTATCTTTGATATTAAAATACCTTCAGTAGTACAATTTTAGAACAATGTTTCGATGACGGTTATATAGATATACAATGATTTAGATATGCTATTGATATAATAAGATTTATTGAATAACATCGAATGTTTATATTGAACTATTAAAAAATTTAGCTCGCATGCATATTGTTTTCTTTCCCCTTTTATTACTATAGTTTAGGAGTATGAATATTCCCTAGCTTTATTAATACTTATTATTTTTTTAATTTAACATTTCTAGTTTATTAAGTGATTAAAAAATGGACAATAAAAAGACATGTTTATCGAAGATGCGGATAAACAGTAACGAGATAAATTTAAATATATTGATTTAATTTAATTTGATTAGTGACACTTTAATTTGTTAAATAATAAAATGAATATAGAAAATTTAGTTTTCACCATCTGATCGTTCATGTCCGTCTTGGTGAATTCCAAATTTTTAGTCGGGACATCAAAAAAGTGGTATCAAAGATATGTTTATGATTAATTAAATTAATTTCGATGCAAGACTCAATAAGGTAGTTAGTAACAACAACAACAACAAAGCCTTAATCCCACTACGTGGGGTCGGCTACATGAATCTTTTTTCTTCATTGCGTCCTATTTAGTGTCATATTTTCATTTAGTTCTAATAAATTAAGATCATTTTTAATACAATAAGCCCAAGTCTTCTTAGGTCTACCTCTGCCTTTCTTAACACAAGTCGAATCTAAAACATCTACTCTCCTAATTGGATCATCAGATAGTCGACGTTTAATATGACCAAACCATCTAAGACGAGTTTCTCTAATTTTGTTTGTCGCAGGAGCTACACCAACCCTATCACGAATATATTCATTATGCATTTTGTCTCTAAGTGTAAAGCCACTCATCCACCTAATCATTCTCATCTCGGCAACACTTAACTTATTATTATGCTTCTCTTTTAAAGGCCAACATTCAGCGCCATAGAGCATTGCAGGTCTCACCACCATCTTATAAATTTTTCCTTTCAGTCTTAGCGGTACTTTTCTATCACACAAAAGGCCCGAAGCATTCCTCCACTTCAACCAACCAACTTGAATTCTACTATTAACATCCCCATCTATATCACCATCGCTTTGGACAACGGACCCAAGATATCTAAATCGTTCACACCTTTTAAAAAGTTGGTTGATTCCATAAATCATTCTCATCTCAGACCCAAGATATCTAAATCAACAACGGAATCAGTTGTTGATTCCATAAATGATGCAATAATTCCAAATTATTTTGGAATTCAATATCTAGCTTCATCTAAGTGTTAGTTTTTTAAAATGAATAGAGTGAAGGTTGGGATGAGAAATTTATCCTTGGAAAAAAAAAAAAA
>NW_018164862.1:1085461-1086139 GCF_001263595.1 Phalaenopsis equestris | reverse complement strand
CCTCCTTAGTATCTAATCTATTATAAAAATCATTAAAAATAGAATTTTTAGCGTCACAGATTGTTCTTTTAAACTCCTTGCGGGCCGTTTGATATTTTTCTCAATTCTCTAAGCTTTTACATTTAAACCAATTTTTATAACATAACTTCTTATATTTTATCTTTTCTTGCACATTATTATTCCACCACCAACTATTTTTATTTGTAAATATTTTTTCTTTTGATACTCCAAGCACATCTTTTACTACTTGTTTAATAGTGTTTGTTATTTTATCCCACATCACATTTGTTTCTTCATGAATATCCCAAATTTTGAAATCTTGAATTTTACTCATAAAAATAGATTTTATTTGTTTTTTTAAGTTTCTCCAGTTAATTCTACGATGATGAGTCCTAGTATTTTTTATTTTACAACTCTTAATCTTAAAATCTAAAGCTAATAAACGATGTTGAGTACTTAAATTTTCACTTGGAATGACCTTACAATCTTTACAATCGCGACGATCTCTTCTTCTCATAAGAAAATAATCAATTTGTGTTTTATTAGATCCACTCTTATAAGTAATAAGATGTTCATCTATTTTCTTGAATAAAATATTAGTAATAACAAAATCATACGCTAAAGCAAAATCTAAAATAGCTCTACATTCTTCATTAGTTACTCCAAAACCGTAACCAC
>NW_018164862.1:1069163-1084838 GCF_001263595.1 Phalaenopsis equestris | reverse complement strand
TATATATACTATTATTATATACTAATATTATTATTATATCACTAAATAAAAAAATCACCCTAACACTTTCTGTCGATATCGCACGAGGGATCTCCCTCTACTCTTCTTTGATGGCTTGCTAGGCCACATGGCAGAAGGATTCATTCATCGCTGCTCTCCACTTCTCCACATGAAGCTACCTTCGGCTCGATTGCTCAAGTTCAAGCGTCTGCACTAGCCTCCTCTGCTCGATACTGACGCTGCAGTTGATGCTCTTCTCTTTCGCATGCAAGTCTCGTCTCCTCTACACGCATGAAAGCTCCTCCCTCTCGTTTTCCTTCACCTCAGAGAAGCTGCTCCGCTCAATAGGTAAGTCGCTTGACAATTTATAAGGCGAAATTTCACCTCCTTGGCTTCCCGACACTCATCGTTTCATCTCCCCTATATTCAGATTTTGACTCCTCGCCTCCACCCCACTGTTCAACTCTCCACTACCTCTTTGGGCTCTTCATTTTCCCTCCCTCTTTGGCTCTTCGATTCTTCTGCCCTAATAATAGAAACGAAACGTTACATTCTCACTGACCCGCGCTTGAAGGAGCTGCACCCAACAGATGTGTTAAAATCAGCATGAGCTAAATGTCTACTTGCAATGATGGTTAGTTCACTGGTCAAAATTTGCTGGATCACCACCGTGGTTGCAAAAATATCAAATAAAGTCCTCACCTACTGAGCCGACTATGTCGTCGTGTGCCTCAATCGGCCTTCCTTCGGTCGCCACGACACATTGGGTCGGAACAATCTTCGCCCGATCTTCAGCTTTGGTTTTCCTTCTGGTCATTCGGGCAGCAACTTCCAAATCTCGTTTGACTTCTTCAGCGTAAGGGGTGGCCAAAGAATCTGTCATCATTCGACAAAAACTTTTAAGGAACAAGCCCAGATTGGCATACTAGGGAATTGAGAGCAGTTGTCCATCAATCTCATCTCCCTCGACTAGGGATTAGTCTGTACCATTTTTCTTCTTGAAAGCATCCCCAGTCAGCACAGTTCTGATGCCTCAGCTCTCGGAAGTTGAGGCAATGAAGAACTTTTACATCCAAACTTTCACCATATGTTATAAGCCTGAAAACTAGAATCGAACAACTGTCCTGAACTGTACGTATCCATCAGCCCCCACCTAGAAAAAAAACATAGGACTGAACAGATCGGTCAATCATAAGATTCCATTCCGCCAGCAAAAAATTACATAGGTCATTATCACGGCAATGGAATTTGGCTTGACCTATGCAGGGATGTCCCATATCGATTGAAAATCGACCTAAGTTTCTGACAAAAGGGCAGCCACAAACCAGACCTATGTTGATCTCTAGAGTCCACCATATTCTCCAAACCTATCAATTGTCCTCCATCCGAGCGAGCGGTTCTGAACCTAATGGCCAAGTCGAAGACAAAGGACTACACCACGAAAGCTATATCAGACAAAGACAAAATCAATCGCTCAGTGGCAGCTACTAGGCCAAAGGTTTGTGGAGTCCAGCTCGGAGCAATCAAAAAATAGAAAGAACTCAAACGGAAGTAAAGGCTGGCGATTGGAGAAAAAACCAAACTACAGAGGTTCAAAGAAAAAATAAAGCAAGCGCCCAATATGAACACTTCAACCCCTATTTATAGGGACTCAACAAAAGTGGAAATGCAGTGCAAGAATTCAAAAAAAAACAACACATCAACACAAAAATTAAGATATAAAAAAAAAGTAAAAATGTTTTCATTCCGAAAATAATAATTACACTCAGACTCTAGTCTGACAGCAAATATTTTACAAATTGGTATTCGGTCTCCTCGACCAAAACAAAACCCTTCCTAACTAACCTTCAATACAACATTGGATTGTCGAGCTTAAAGTGGTTTGCTCGGTCGGCCTCAGAACAAGCCCTCTGTACAAAAGCATCTTCTCGGAGTTCGATCACTTCTTGGGAAAGATCAACTGCCTCCCCTTGCATCTCCTCCAGCACCAAGTAGAGATTCTCCTCTTGTCGAGCCCAAGCAACTTACATCTCATCCCAAGGGACATCTGGCGTCACTCAGCCACTTCCTCCCGAATCTCCACAGGGTCGGTCGGGCGGTTGACCATGTTCTCCTCATTGACGATCGATACTTGGAGCATAGAAGCAGCCAACACAATTGAATCTCAAACGTACCAACAATCGGCAAAGCCCCAATCCGAACGTCCTCGTCTATAAGAAATAAAAGTTTATAAAAAGTAAAGAGCATAAACAAAAACACATAGGTAGAATTCGATCCACCTCGGACCAGGTAACTTCGCCTACATGATGAAATGTCATCAGACGCTCGTTTCTCTCAAACCGACTGATCACCTACATCAATTTTGGGTACGCCGGTCGGTTGAGAAGCGGTTGCAATCTCAGCCCAAACCAGTACCTCAACATGGACCTCAGTCGGCAGGGCAGCAGTTGAACCACCCAACTCCTTCCCAACACTGAGTTGGCCCTTCTCTAGAACCTTCCGGGTCGAATCCAACGACTCCTCCTGTTCTACTCACCCAGTTGGCTTCGGATTCTTAGCCACCTTTTTCTCCCACTTCTTTGTCCTCAACTCGCCTTCCACGTGGCGCTTTACTCCAGGTGCAGCCAGCAGCTTCACTCGATCGACACATTGAAGCGCTAAATCAGAACCTTTCTCCACACAAGGAAAGCACAGAAGCCGAGTGGATGCAAGGAGGGACAAACTCAATACACTGAGAATTGTCCACTACGCCTTATATATAAGGTTCATGGGCACGAAAATTCAGGGAGTGTAATCATTGCATTAAATTATGACTATTAAGATTTAATTTATTGAATTAAAATTTCATTGTCCTTATCGCAACTAACGCTATCAAAAAGCAAGAAAATCGTGGAACTTAAAATATACACCAAAAAATAATCTGCATTAATCTTGAGGCAATTTAACTGTCAAGACTAAAAAAGATAAAACGAGAATCAACGCTCTACAAGTACGCATGAAGCCAACGGGCTGAAGACAACAAGTCAGCCGACCGAAGGGCTGAAGACCGATTAAAGGAAATTCGATAGACTGAAGGCCAGTCCGACGAGCCAAGGGCCACTCGGGTCAACAAGGGACGAGCATCTACGTCTACAAGTATCAATCCCCCAACAAGTTCACAAGTATCAACGTGAGGCTCTATCAGCAGATCCCCCAAAGATCGTCAGAGAACACCAAGGAATGATATTGTGGCAAGCCGGTTAGCTACCACGCTCAAAGCCGACATACTTCAAAGCGAAGGCCGGCCAGCATCCATACTAAAAGGTGTCAAAACTAGTTATAAATACAAAATGGCACAAACGCACTAAAATGCAAGAATATCCTGTAATGTCTCTGTTAAAGCAATAGCAAACATGTAATTTTATATTTTTTGCCCACTATCTCCTATAAATAGGGGGTCCATAGCATGTATTAGTGGCTTTTTGGCTTCTTGGCTTTTGGCCTCTATGCATTTTGGGCTCTCTCTCCAGTCCCATACGCCATAAAGAGAACTCTCTCTTTTTCTCTTGTAACACCCACTTTCAACATATAAAATGGGTCATAAAGCGCGAGAATACCTCAATTCGCCCCTAGTGGCAAGTTTGTGTGTGCTTTTTTCCTTATTTCTCCCTCTGTCTCTCTCGACCTCTCCCTCAGTTTATACCGCTCCAATCCTTGGGCATGCCTTATAGAACAAATTTGGATTCAACATATCCACACACACACTCCATACACAGGCATACCCTTCCATCCATACACATGCATCCATACAAATAGATTCATGTGTATGGATGGATGGGTATGCTTGTGAGCGTGTGTGCGCACGCGTGTAGGTGCTTGTGTCTATATGAAAGATAAATAAATAGCACCATAACACGGAAGTGAGTCTTGAAAGAAATTGTGCATGTCTATATGAAAGATGACTAAAGGGCACCATAAAATGGAAGTGAGTTTTTAAAGAAATTGTGTGTCTATATGAAAGATGAATAAAGAGCATCATAGTATGGAAGTAAGTTATTCCAGGCAAATTACAAGAATACACAGTTGGATACTCATTATGTAATCCTTTTAATTGGATTATAAAGCTGTGAAGTGTTGTGCATTAGTTGTGTACTCCAACTATTTTGAGTACAAATCAAGTACACAGCCATATTCTACATGCATAACTTATGGAAATAAAATTCTCCAATTTTCAAAGCAAACTAGTAATAAAATAAAAAAAAAGAGAGTACCCAATAAATGGAGATCCTATCGATGCAAGGTACATAGTGAAGTTGATGAATGCAACTACACTCATGTATTGCAAAGTGGTTGTTTCCATGACTCCAACCCATGATTGCACTACCTCTCAAACTAATAAGAATACCTAATAGTGAAAAGTGTGCACGTTATTTTTATTTACTCACTTTTTCTAGGGCTCGTCTCACGCAGTGACAGAACATTTTAAAGCTTAATTTTCAAATTTCTTAGCTGTACAGTTTCAAGAAAAACCATGAAGTTCTTTTTCCTTGTGTTAATTATGCCAAGCTACACCCGACAAGCACAGTTGTTACCTGGAAAGGTAAGATCTTCTGCTTCTCACCATCAAAAGCAACAATTTCACAATCCAACACAAAGGAGTTTACTTCAGGCTTCTTAAATCTGCATTCAAAAGTGGTTAT
The DNA here is from genome assembly GCF_001263595.1 of Phalaenopsis equestris. NCBI lineage: Eukaryota > Viridiplantae > Streptophyta > Magnoliopsida > Asparagales > Orchidaceae > Phalaenopsis > Phalaenopsis equestris. The sequence continues at coordinate 1,080,159 of NW_018164862.1, read as the reverse complement.
CATGCAAATATAAACTCATTAAAAATGTGAACGATATAATGATATGCTAAACCAATTACAAGCTTACAATGCACAGATTAAGTGCACAACTGTAAACAAAATTCAGAATTGTACAAAAGAAATAAAATTGTTTCATTTATGCATATAGTAAAGCTTTTAATCGTAACTAAAAAGGTAAAGGTTTAAACAATCGTTGTCGTGAACAACAACTATAACACAACAAAGTAAACCCATGCAAGCGAGTGATTGAAACAAGAAGCAGTTATCAATATATTAAAACTAGAATAGCTTAAAAAAGCAATGGATAAATAAATGTGTATGCAAATTATAAATAAGGTAAAAATGCAAAATTAAGTTCCATAACTCCATTCAAACTGGAGGAATAATATAGATTGACTCAATCCTCAACAAAAGAAAAAGAAAAAAATACTTCAAAATAAAGTCATGACACGATGATATTATAGTTCAACCTTGACACAGAACTGACCACATCAGGGTACTTTCCAGTATTTCGTTCAGCATTACGGCTGTATATCTCTATGGTGCCATCTTCCATGTAATGTATCTGCAATTCAAAAAAAAACCAGAAAGTAACTTAAACATGTGCACAAATTTATGAAATTCTATAAGAATCTTCCAAGAATGGATGAAACATACCATAAAATTCTCTAAAAATTAATAAGAGAAGTTTCATACATTGCAAATCTTAAAAGAAAATTAAAGAGTCTGCAGCAGTACCTGAGCACGCTCACCATCATACTTATATTCACATGTAAATTCGGTTCCTTGAAACTTATCTAGAATCTCAGAGACTGATTTTGTAGGTTTAGCCAACATAGGCCCCACTGGCACACCCAAAGAGAAATCGCATGCCTCTGAAAGTTTCAGTATCCCAGCATGAAGAAGAGCAGGAACAATTTTACCATAGTCCGGAAGAACAGAATATACTTGTTTCATGATTTTGGCGGCCTAGAGTGCATGAAGATCAATACCAATCACAAATCAGGCTGATTGTTACAAATTAAGCTTAATTATTATTGAAATCTAATCAAATATTCAAATTATGCTAATCCTGATTGTGAATAGACTCTTGAGTTAAGTATTTAAAACATACTAACACACTGATATTCAGCATTCTAAACGTGAAGCACAGTTTAGATAGCTACAAAAACACGGATAAAATCCAGGATTACAAAAAGCACTGAGTTCATTTTAGCAATCTAGTAACGGTTGTGAAAAGACTGTCATTTAAGTGGGGTAAAACGTAGTGACATAATGGTATTCATCTTTCTAAAGCAAAAAAAGTAAACAAACATGTGAATGCCTATAAGGAACCTGAATATAAGTTTACTTAAATTATCTGGGGATGAGATAATGAAAAGATTAATCAATTTAAATGTGCACTTGAAGAAATTTTGACTCGAGGCTCACCAGGGAATTGGGAAATTTGTGGAACCGGTACAGCATTGGCCTGTAAGGTCCAGCCGGCCCTAGGGTGGTGGGCTAGGGGGTTGCAGGTTGCCGCCCAAGGGAGGGACCTCCCCTCCTAACTATCTACTAATATAAATATGTTCTTTTTGCTGATTTGCTGAGTTGTCTGTCAGGACAGCCGTTGGCGTCCCCTTTTCCCTTCTAGGATTCTATCTGAGAACAGGTGGTACTCCAGTTGTATCTTGCTCCGAGGTGGTGATTATCTCTTTCGGTTTTCCTCCCATTTCCCTTCCAACCTGATTGTTGTCGTCTTACAAACCCGATCCCCCCCTGCCGTCTTCCTGTGTTGGATCTAGTGCAGGTTGTCGTCGCAACTACACCGCCCAAGTGTTGTTGCCACTCATCCTGATTGCTTCCGTGTTGCCGCCTCACTGCCCCCGACCTACTTGCTCACAGCCAACCTCTTCCCGCATCTTGCAGGTGCCGCAATCACGCTTCCTACTTCATTCCAGCCTGCAGCCGCCTCTCCCAAACCACCTCGCCACCATACCACCAGCTGTCCTACCTCAGCCTTCGCGGGATATTCGTGTTTGCTGCATTTTCTTTCCTGTTTTGACTCTTGATTGTAACTTCTATTGCTTCTGCATAATAAAATATGTTTTCCTATCAGAGTTTGGGATAATTCCGGTATCATTTAGAATCAAAGTTAGCCTAACTCTAGTCCTACCTTAGGGTTTTCCTTGAACCCATCAAAACATAGCCAAATTTTTATCTAACTATGATTTTCCCTTGTCGATTTTCAAAATCAGCAACCCTAAATAATTTTTCTACATCCTAAATCAGCCCCATACACCCTCTTTCATCTCTCAATCCTAAACATATCAAACCATAGCCAATCTTGAATTAACCCTAATCCCCTTGCTGATTTTCAAAATCAGCAACCATAAAAAATTTTCTGCACCCTAAATCAGCCTCATACACCCTCTTTCACTCTCAAACCTAAATGCATAGCCAAATATTGACCTGAGCCCGATTACCCCTTGTTGATTTTCAATATCAGCGTCCCTAAATACCTTATCTGCACCCGCAATCAATCTCATACACCCTCTTTCACCGCCTAAACATAAAACCTAGCCATGCCACCGAGGAATCAAAAGTCGGAAGCCTGATAGAGTGGAAAGGACACAATTTCATTTATGAGGAATTCACAAAGAGGGATCCAGCAATTTTTTAGAGAAGATATGCAGAGAGAAATCTGCCAACTATAACAGAAGTTTGTCACTTTCGAGATGAGGCAATCCGGACAACAGTAATTTGCCAGATTGAAGGAATGGAGTGAATCTCTTCCACCATGCCGATTCTAGGGGATGAAGAGCTTCCACCTTGAAAATTTGACTTGAAATATCTGAGAAACCAGAATTTTTAAGTAAAAATGGATATGTCATATTTTGATGGTAACATGAATCCGGAAAAATTCATCGAGTGTCTCTAAACTTTGGAATGTCTTTGAGTGTCAGAACATCCCACAAAATAGAATGGTGAAGTTGGCCGCCATCAAGCTAAAAAGGAATATTATTTTGGTGGCAAAATCTAAATAACAACATCAATGTGAGAGAAAAGATAAGATCGTTACTTGGTTCAAAATGAAATGGGAGAAGCAGCATCAGTTCCTAACAACTCACTACAATCTTGATGGTCAAGCTCCAGCTTCAGAAGTGGAAGGACCACATCACGGGGTGACCGCAACATCTCACATGTAAGGTTCAACCCCTGGATCTTACAGCTAGAGTACACCCAGAGGAACGTTCAAGCTAACCCCGCCCGAGGAGACATTAGTTCATAGTAGAGAATAACAAGCACCAATCCGCATTCCCAAATATATCCCAGCCATGAAGTGTTTCAAATGCCACGGATTTGGGCATGTTGAATCAAAGTGCAAAACCAATGGGATGATATATTTCACTGAGCAGAGAGTTCTCGTTGAAGAAGGCAATGACACCGTTGCCACAGAAGAAGGTGAGGACACAAAGATAAATGATTGCATTCCAGTGGATAATGAAGAAAAGCATGCAACTCTAGTTGAGGGCATAAGGGAGCCTCCAACAAGATTCACATCGGTGGTTTGAGATGGTCCTAAGTCTGAGGAACCGACACCAAACACACCTAACAACCTTAGATAAGAGAAGTATAAACTTTTCAAATAGAGAGGCTTCCTCCTAAGTTGTCCCTACCAAGGGAGGTCCAGCTTGTTAAATAGGGCCCTTCTATGTCATGTCGGGAAGATTACATTAAGTTGTTTAAATGTTAGATTAAGTTCAACAGTGTACCCACCATCAGATGTTCATACAGGAGAGATGACCACAACTTTGAAAGTTGTCGTAGGAGCTTGGAGGGAATAAAATTCTTCGATGGGATCTAGGTACTATCAATGAAAAGAAAAAAATCTCTCCGGAGTAATTTCTAGTGAGAGTAGAGCAGTCTGCCACAGAATTTACCCCAAGATTTCTCCTCACATACTAATTTATCAGCTATATTCAGCTGAGTACAAGAAGTGGAAGAATAAGGGTTCAAACTTAGGGGCTCAATGTTACATTGCAAGAACATATATCAATATGCAGCTCCAGCTCAAAATGTGCCAAAAAATATGCATATTTATTCTATCAAGACATGTTATTGAATGAAAAATGTCTACGAGACTGACCTACCGGGGACTATAATATCTTTGATACTTTCAATGTAACAGATTTGAATCTGTACTACGACGACCAATAAGCTTCAACGAATGAGGTCAAAGCTTCCCACAACCCCGGGAGACTGACCCGAGGCTCATCATGGAAGAGTTGAACATGTGGGAAAGTTGTTGAACTGGTTCAGCATTGGTTTGCATGGTTCAATCGGTCGTAGGGTGGGCTAGGTTTGTTGCCCCTCGCAACTATCTACTAATATAAATATATTCTTTTTGTTGATTAGGGCTAGTTTTTATTGAGATTTTTTGGCAAGACAGCTGCTAGCATCCCCTTTTACCTTATAGGGATGTATCTGAGGACAGGTGGTACTTTGGCTATATCCTATTACAAGGTGATTATTATCTCCTTGTGTTTTTTCTCACCTGTCTCTTTCGACCTGCTTGTTGTCGCCTTACAAACCCAACCCCCTTGTTGTTGCACCACCCAATTGTTGTCGCTACTCATCATGTTGTGGCCTCTCATCCTGATGGCTCGCGTGTTGCCGCCTCACTGCCCCCGCCCTACTTGCTCACAGCCAACCTCTCCTTGCACTCTGTCAATGTCGTTGTAGCCCTTCCTGCATCATTACATCTTGTCGCCCCCTCTCCCAAACCACCTCACTGTTGTACTACTGATTGTCCTGCCTTCGCCCTAATAGAATATTTGTGTTTGTTGTGTTTTCTTTCTTGCTTTGAGTCCCGATTGTAAACCCTTGTTGCTTTTGTGCAATAAAATATGTTTTCCTATTGGATTTTGGGATAATTCGGGTATCAAATTTATTTTTAAAAAATATTGTCCCTTGTAATTTGAGCATCAGATCATTAAGAAAATAGAAATCATGCTCATTCAATTTTGAGCCATCTAATTTCTCCATAGAAATTACAAATAGTCATTTTTTAGATCATAGTGTTGAGATTGAAGGGGATGTCATAAAAAATCTTTAAGCACGATAGAAACATTAGTCGACCAACATGTGAAAAAGATCAAAGCTTCAATTGCTATATCATTGTTCACATTTTATATTAGAATGCATTTAATTTTTAAAACTTGTTTTGAAAAACTAATATTTTAACATTAATCCAGTTGGGATAATTCCTGCTTGAAAGATTTTTTAAACTATAACTTGTCTATTCAATTATTGTAATTTCTTTTCTTTTTGTGGAGTTTGTTTATGAAATCTTGTCCATGTTTTTGCCTCTTTAAAAACTATATTTCCTGCAGAAAATTCAATAAAAAATCAAAACTATCCCAACTAAATATTTTTTCCAACCTTTTCTTCTCTAATGAAATTTCAAGCCCTCTCAGATACAGTTATGTAACAATCATGATGATCAGGCGCGTCCAGTGTTCTCGTCTCTTTTGTGTGAATTTTATTGTTGCCCGGAGGTTTTGAAATGGGGATAGAATATAGCAAGACACACTTAAGGGGGATTTTGTTAGGTCGGTGCATACGGCTCTTTCCTCCACATCAAGTCCGTCAAATAGTTTGAAGACTTATTTTAGGTATAAGGCTAAAATGACAATTTAATCATTAGTTGGTTATTATTGTTTGGTATAAATAGGACATAATATGATTAAGATGAGGGTATGTGATTGTTATCTGGAGTATTAAGAGTTAGAGTTTATGAAAGAAACTTACCTTCAAATTTTAGGCTTATTTTTATATATTCGGGATTGTATTGTTTTATTATGATACCGATGGAATAAAATATATTATTTTTGCCCTAATTTCTATGGAAACTTGTCTCGTTCCTTTGAAATTGGTATCAGAGCCGTACCAGGAGTAATGGTGGCCAAGAAAGAGAATATCTTGGAAAAGAAATTAGAGGAATGGGTGAGCCAAATCAAATCGGGAATGAAGGAACAATTCTCGTCCATGCAGGAGCGGTTCTCTTCCATGGAGGGATAGTCTCGTCCATGGAAGAAATGATAAAGAAAATCGCGGAATCAAACGACAACATCTGGAGAGGCTCGAGCGACAGCAACCTAAGCGGATCGCATGGTAGAAGGGTTAAGCGAGGGACAGTGTCATTAGATTAGGCGAACCTGGGGTAGCGGGATCGAGCAACATAATCTAGAGTAAACACGAGCGGCAGCCAGAGGAAGGGATCGTGGGACCGCAAGAGGCATGCAATGAGCGTGGACTTGAGCGGCAACCGCAAGAAGGGAATGTGCGATTGCAAGAGGCTTAGAATGAGCTAAAAAAGGGTAATGGTGTGTGATTTAGCCTGGGAGAAGACTAATTCAAAAAACAATTGGCCGAGAAGAATCGCACGGGCCGCACGGCACCAGAAAGGTTCAAGTGAGTGACATCATGCGAAACAAGATGGTGGCATCCGATTTGGGCCTTGAGAAGATCATTTCAAAGAATTTTGACCTGGAACAAACAACCACGGTGGGTGGGCCCTGGCCAAGAGCTGCATCCAACTGCGCTAATGTTGTTTGTTGTGGCAACCACAGCAGTCCTCAGGCCGAAAGCCGATTTAGGAGCCTATGGAGACGAACGAACAGACGATGGCGCGAGCGAGGCTTATGGAAGAAGGGAAATAAACATGGGTTGGAAAAGGAACCCGACCACCGCTTCATTGGTGGAACAAGTTTCGATTGGGGAAATTAGGGAGAAGACCCAGGCATAAGAAAGTTGAAGGTGTCGACCTTTGAAGGAGATGATGCCTACAATTTATAGAATGTAAATATATTTTTTTGTTAATGGGCGATGGAGGAAGAAAAATTAATAGCGATGGCCCTGTGTTTGGAAGGGAAAGCTCTACTGTGATATCAAAAGAGAGAACATTAACCAACTAGAATATGGGAAAAATTTAAGGATCTATTGTTGGAGCGTTTCAGAACCACGCTAGTCCTGAGCAATTTTTTGTATTGGTTCAAGAAAGAACCATCATGGATTATAGAGAAAAATTTGAGATGATATTCAACTGTTTGAAAAGAATATCTAAAGCAGTATTGGATGGAAACTTTATGAAAGGGTTGAAGCCATAAATACAAGCAGCGCTTCGTCTACTAAGACAATGAGGATTGAAAAAAACTATGCAATTAGCGCAGTTGATTGAAGATAAAAATGCAATTAATTGACCTATTAAGAGCAACACAAGCGGAGCATTGTATCGAAATGTTGCAACCATGATAATACCAAACCCTCAAACAGTGGGATTCTAGAGGGAGGCTCCATGAGAGAAAAATAATGGGCCACTATAGAGGGTGATATTCAAAAGACTTACCAAGACAGATATTCAGATTCAGAAGAAGAAAGCCAAGAGATTATATTTCCATTTTGATGAGAAGCTTGTCTCAAGCCACCATTGCAAGGATCAGACCTTATGGGTTCTCACAGTGTGTGACATGCAAGAGATAGAGAATGAAGAAACATATGAGGTTCTGGCAGAAAAGGAGAAATAACACACTCAATTGGATTTGGCAAAAGTCTCATTGAACTCAGTGTTGGGGTTAAGACCAAACCACACTATGAACCTTCGAGGACAGATCAAAGAGCAGTACATAGTGGTGTTGGTAGATAGTGGGGCCACCCGCAACTTCATACATATTACATTAGTGAAACAATTGAGAATTGAGATTGTTCAAACGGGAAGTTTTGGACTAATAATGGGTACGGGACAGGTGGACAAAAGAAGGTGAGTTTGTAAAGGGGTGGTCTTAATGCGGTAAAGCTCCACGGGATAGGTGGAGAAAAGCACGTCACTTGGAAGTCTGCATGTTTAAATAAGGAAATCAACATCAAGGACAAGAAATTTAAAAAAAAAATACATGTATAAAGTCATCACCGATATTCCAGCCGCTAAATTTGCATTAAAAATTTGACAAATACATTACTAAGATAAAACGAAAGTTCCAGACCTCTTCCAATGACTGAGACAAATTTTTCACAGGTGCACCCTGAAGTCCTTCTGAATACAGAGATGCTTGCCCAAGAGCCACAAGCACTGTTTTCTCTGCCAAACCTATTCTCATTTTGGACTGCAGAAGAGTTTGAAGATCTAAAACTCACTACGCAGAATGAGAATGGGAATTATTAATACAAACAACAGCATTAAGAGATTTTTAACCTGAAGAAGGCGAATTATGTATAATGGCTCACAATCAGTAGCAGCAACAAGAAGACCTTTAATGTAATTTCTTTTCTTGTCTTGACTGTCTTTTCCAGACTCCTAATTTACAGGAGAAACAAGCAGATAAGATTAAAATAAGTAGCAAAACTTACAAATACACGCAGTCAAAAACAAAACATGCAAATATATCGAACTCCCAATTATTTTCTGAGTTTACAAGCCTTGAGAGTTTGTAACCTTTGCAATGGCACGAAAAGTGTCAAAAACTTTGACGACAGTCAAACGCTGAGGCTTATATAAAACTCTCTGTGATGATCTACTAGCTTTAGCAACAAGGCCCAAGTCACCTAATTCCTACCATCGAGCAACCTTCACAAATCAATCCATGAAAAAAGAAAACAGAGAAAATGCTTTGGACGACTAGTGCACTCCGCCAACCTGTAGCTGCTTATTGACATGCTCTTCCTTCCTCCCATAAGCTTCAGCGAGCGCCTTAACAAGTGAAGCATCTCCTATTCCCAGCTCGATGCCCTCATGCGGGGGAGCAATCCTATTAGCCGACAGATAAACCGTGGGGAGAAGGTCATCAGGAGTGGTGGCCATAACAGTGCGGAAGACGTTGCAGATGATGTCCGTGATCGCGATCCTACCCGACTCGTTCGAGATAAGATCTAGTGCGCGAGCGAGGAAGTTGAACGGCACCGGGTCGCCGTCTTTCCATGATGCGGCAGCTTTGGGGTCAAAATCGGCGCCCTTTTTCCTGAGTTCGAGGAGAAAATCGGTGGCTTCCAACTTCTTTGGTTCGTCCGAGACAGTTGAGGGTTCAACTGTTCTGGGTTTTTTGGGAGTTGAAGAAGGGTTCTGGGACTCGGATGATGAAGAATGGCGGTTCTTCTTAGCTGCTGCGGCGCGGGAGGCGCCCATGAGGACATCGGTGACCGTACGGCCGGACGCCATTGTATGTCGCTGCGAAGAAGTGGATATAAGAGAGAGTGGGGTTTTGTTAGGGTTTTTGAGAAGCGAAGAGAGATCGGAGGTAGTAGGAGATGGGCATCGGAGGGAATGGAGTATGTGTACTCTCAAGAGCATGAAACGCAGAGACGTAGGAGGACGCAGGGCGCGCCGGCGCAAAGTGTGGACTTCTGGTGTGTTTGTGTGAATTATGTAATGGCGGGATAGAGGAGAATACAGCAAGAAGTACATCAAAATTACAAAGGAGATGAATTTTGGGGGAATTCATGTTCATGCCACATAATATTTGTCAATTTACTTATTTAATATTTTAATTTTAATATTTGTTTATATAATATTTAAATGTTTGATAATACTTCAAAAATGTGGCTAATATAAACTTTTCTTAAGTGAATGCACCTTTTAATAGACACATTTTGATATTATTATAATACTGAATTATTTGTAAATATCATAGTTTTGATCTTCAATTTGTAAATAGATAAGAATTGTATGTTAAGTATAAAAATTACCCTGAAATTCAATATTTTTTACTTAAATTTCAATTAATTTGAATTAAATTTGTTATTTTTAATTATTAGTGACCAATATAAATAGAGATATATATATTATACGTTATATACCCTTGTATAACATATAGTGGATAAATATTTGTTATTTATTTTATTATAAAAATATGTTTTTTTTTAGTTAGTTTAAATTCTAAAATTAAAGAAAGAGACTATGTAATTTTTTTTATCTAGACCTTAGTTTACAACACAAAATTTTAAGCCAAATAAGTATAAATTAAAAGAAATCTCTCTCATGATCATGAATGATCCTTCATTTTCCTAGGCAAAGTGATGAGACATTGAAGAAAATGAGTGGGAAGGAAATGGCATACTCTTCAAGTTTTTCTTCTTAAGAAAAAGGCTGTGTAAGTTTTTGGATCAAGAGATAAGAAAGCACTTAAGATTTTCAAGTGAGAAAACAAAGTGCATGAGGGTTTTGGAAATGCAAGAAAGATAAGTGGAGAATTTTGGCCAAATCCATGTAAAGAGAACATTTTGGAGCTTTGGATTTTTAATATGACCTCTTGCATGAAAACATTTGGATGGAAAATAGTTTAGGAAGAATTTTATGTTTTGGAACTAAAAATATATATATATAATATTAAACCATGAAGAATGTGGGTAGCTATCCCTATTGAAAAATTTAATTGATTTAAATTTCAAGCTTAAATTAATTTTGAGGGATCTACTTGAACTTAGGTGAAAAATAAAAGAGATAAATTATTTTGAATTCAGGATCCATTTAATGATTTACTAACATAATTGAATAAATTAATTAAATTCAGTTAAAGGAGGGAGGGAGGGAAGGTCAAGGAGATTTCTAACATGATTTGATTTATTGGGAAGGCCAACCAAGGTGTTTCCATGTCTATACCCTATGGTGCCATTTTTACTGATCATCATAAGCTTTAACCATGGTCCAAGCCTTGGTTAGCCACCTTAACCCAAGCTAAAGCCCAAAACCGTGAGCCCCCACATGGTTAAAACCCAAACTCATGCCAAGAGGTCACCTCAGCCCAAATTGACCTGAGAGCTCCTCTTCTTGACACCTAAGCAGTGGGGCTAAGCTCTCAATTGGCCAGCCAAGCTCCACATTGGCCAATTTCTATAAAATCTACCCCTCACGGCCATGGAGGAGTGTGGTAAAAAAATTTTCACTAAGGCCTTTCAAACTCCTCTGAGAGCTTCCTTGAGAGACCCTTAGCACATTCCAATCCACTTCCCCCTCTCAAAT
>NW_018164862.1:1068505-1068894 GCF_001263595.1 Phalaenopsis equestris | reverse complement strand
CCCCATCAAATTCCCCTTTCACAGAGCCTCTACCATAGCTCTCAACCAACACCCAAAATCAGCCTTGATCAAAATCATACATAGGCTTTACACCAGAGCCAGAAACTTCGTCCCTAAGCTCTTTGGGATATAACGAAGGTGTGAAGAATCTCTGATTGAGGCTACACCTCTCAGAGCAAAGGTATAACTCACTTCCTCTCCCGAACCTTCGCGAGTTCCACATTTACAATGGCTTGATTTCATAGTATGTTTACCATATGGATGTGTTCGTCTCTTCAAGACGAACATTTTAAAAAAATAATCACTAAAATCCATTGAGAAATGAGGGAGATATTAAGCTTTTAAAATGGACGGTTCTCGGTCAAGGCTATCGGGGACGATGAACGGAT
>NW_018164862.1:1063908-1065427 GCF_001263595.1 Phalaenopsis equestris | reverse complement strand
TTCCAAATTTGAACTAATCCCCTTTCACACTTCTTAGTTTGATATCTTTGAAATGTCCTTACCATTTGAACTCCTTGAAGATAATTTTTCTTGATTTTTATCGAGAGTATTCTTAGGTAATTTCAGTTATCTAAGATGTAATTAACTATAGGGGCTTGCCCTTATAGGAAGCTTTTCCCGAACCCAGCATAATATAAACCCTATTTAATTCCTTATATTAAATAGGGGAATTTGTCGGCCAATACATTGGTTTCATAGACCAAACAGATGTCATAACTTTCTTTAGTTTATTTGATCGAGCCTCACCCTCAATTCTTGTGTTCATCATTCGGGATAGATACAGGATTTGAGGTAAAACGCTCTTTCATCTAAACTATGAAAATTATGGGGTCAGTTTGACTTCATCTTTTTCAAAATTAAAATTTTTTAAAATGTCCTTCCGAAGCGGGCAACGGGATTTCAATTCCGAAGACCGACAGCTTCTTACGGGCAAACCCCACACAAAAAATAGTGCCGACACCTGTGCATATGATGGATCTATAAATTTCTAATTATGTATTTATAACTTATGGCCATCTTCTTTTAAAATCTATTATCTTTACCTTACTTTTATGTATTAATATAATATAAGGGGTAATATTTCTTACCTTTTATATATATACTTTTGTGCATATAATAATGATAATTTGTTCCTCTTTGTTCTTCTCTTATTGTTTTATCTTCTTCTCATTCTGCATGTCATTCCCAACCATAAATAAGTAAATGATTGAATTAGTGGGAGGTGTCTCCTTGTTCTTCTACTTCCTTACTCTTTATTATGGGTGGAGATTTGGAAAAGTTTTATTTGAGCATCTAATTTATATTTTAAATTTATTTAATCAGTATCTAACTTTATTTTACATGTCTTTACCTCCTATGAAATAAGAAAAAGCCCTTCAATTTGTTGTAGAAGGGGCATAGATCTACTTACATCGAATAAAATTTTTACTATTTTGTATATTTTATCTTAAAAGAACAACTTTTGTTCTCCCTTTGTAACCTTAATCAAGGTAAGTGGATAAGAAGTATGCATGATTTAATTATTGAAGTCTACATCATCATTTTTACACAACTTTGTTGGATGAATAACTATCTACAACGAATAAGTTAGGAGTTAATTTATCGCAATGATCTGCATATCTATAAAAATAATGGTTCATACTTATATATTTATCAATTAGCAAAAAATAAGAATTGTTTGTTTGTCAGCTCCATTTTAATCATCAATTTTAATATCAGTTATGCTCTCTCATGAAAACTTTGTACATTTTCTGCTTAAGTCCTAGACAACTTTATATGTCGAGTACTATAAAGCTATGTGTTTGGGGAATTATACTTCAAATTAGTGGCCATAAAGCTCACCATTTCCCTTATCAACCCTCTTTATGTCATTTATTACGACATTCTACCTATGTGTATATAAAAATGGTTCTACATTTCTAACTAATCCAAGTATTTCAGTAATTTATATATATATATA
>NW_018164862.1:1044500-1062279 GCF_001263595.1 Phalaenopsis equestris | reverse complement strand
ATATATATATATATTATGTTTGTTATTATTGACGAGGATACTATTTAAAACATATATCACAATATTTTAGACATCATCATTCCCAGTGCAATTCAGGACTGCTCCATTTAAGTTTAAATTATTGAAGTTATTATCTACATCCAAGTACTTTTTTTGCTCATTAAAGTGAATTTCTCGTATGAGTAATCTCTAAACCTTGATCTTGTTAATAATATTAATTCAACTATATAAAAAATTATGTTTGTCTTAGATTTGGACATAATAAAGTAGCTCCCCTTCTTATCATCACTGACCATTCTCGATAATAACTAATGAATATGGGCCTCAGAGAGCTACAATCTAGGACACTTAAGATTTGACTAAAGAATAATTTATCAACATTGACAATGAGGTTATTATATCGTTATCCTAAAATTACTTAATAATTTTCTTCATTACACCTCTAACTTTATATGCCACGAGCAGCCTTCTTTATAGACGTGATTATATTAGATTTCATTATACATAATAAAATAAGCATGTAAGTTAATTCTAAAAGGGATAGTAAGGCAAGAAACAACTTCAAAGCAGGTTTCAATAAAATCAAAAGTATTTTAATAATATTCACACCATCCTTAAATCACATTATATAATTCTTATTTGATCCATGATAGAACCTGTTTAAGCCATATTTGGAGCTCATTCGAATCTTGATCAAACTTTCTTTAAATCATGTTTTAACAATGTTAACATATTTTATAACCATGTTCGGCTAAGGCTCTATGTTAATGTTATAGTATTTTTCAAATCTCATTCCAACCACAGTCACACAATACTAAATCATGTTAAAATATTTCCCTCCTTTGTTCAAACCTTTTTTCAATCTTGTTCAGATTGGTTTCAAATCATGTTATAACCTTATTATACTTTAAATGAATCTTATTCAAACAATCTTCAAATCTTGTTTCGCCTTCTTTGAATATTGTTCAATCATTTTTAAAATTATCAACGATATTTAATCAAGTTTGAATAATATCTGATCAAGAGTAGAAGATGGTGTAATTATATTCATAGCAAATAATGTGACTCTAATGTCATCATGGCTTAGGGTTTAAAGTGCAAATTACATTTTAAAGCATAACTAACAAACATATTACCCTTATTAACCTTTAAAATTAGTCCACCAAAAAGTAAAAAAAAAAAATTGCTTGGAAAATTTTATAGGCTTTTTACACAACTAATAATAGCCAGAGATTGTATAAGCATTAAGAAGAGGAGTTGTATCTTTTGGTTTGAAATTTGATTTGATCACTTTGTGGAATAGTTTTTAGTCATATTTTCATATAATTAGAATATTTTAATTGTAAATAAAAATTTAGACTTTTTTTTTTTTGGGAAACCATATATGTGGCACAATATTCTTATGTATTTACATATCTCACATCTAAATTATCATATTTACACAACAAACTGTAAATCTATGCATGAAAATGAGCATACAACATTTAAAAATTATAATGGTGCTATTTTTGATATAAAATTAAGAATTTGAGCGCTCTGTATGTAAATATAAAATTTTTTTTGATATTAGTGAATGCATAAAAAAAAGTTGTGCTATTTATATAATTGCCCTCATGTTTTTTAGAAAAAACAAATTTGGCTACCTTCAATTAGGGCTGTCAAAACGGCTCGTTGTTCGCGAACAGCTCGTGTTCGGCTCGTTAAGGAATTTTTAATACTCATAATAGCTAGGGCTGTCAAAACGGCTCGTTGTTCGCGAACAGCTTGTATTCGACTCGTTAAGAAGTTCGTGTTCGGCGAAAACTCGTTAATTTCGTTCGATAAGTTAACGAGCCGAACATGAACTAAGATGTGTTCTTTGTTGTTCGGCTCGTTTTGGCTCGAAATACTACTCATCAAGTTTATATATATATATATATATATATTAAGTAGTATTTAAAAAAAATCTAATTGACTAGAAGACTACAAATATTTATAATCAATTAAAATATTGATTAAGAAAATATAATAAAAATTATTAAATTAGTTTAATATAAATAATAATATTTAAATATTACTTAAATCTTTATTGTCTTATGTCTTATGGCTACATGATTAAAGTTGCTAAAAAGACTCTTTATTCTTAAACAACTCGTATTGGACTCGTTAAGCAAAGGAGCCCAAACACTAATAAAATTTTTGAGCTAGAAATATAAACAGTCGAACACTAACTCTAATAAAATTTCCTATTTTTAGCTAAAAATTGTGAGCCTCATTTTCAAGTCATTTTGTTGTCTCTTGAAACTTTTTTTGCTCTTTCATCACTGACCGAGCGTCCTATCAATACCCCTCGCGCGCGAGAGATTCAGAGACCATCATGGCTTCCAGTCTTGATCGAGAAACCGCGCTGGAGCTGGTAAAGAAGGGGGGAACTCTTCTCCTACTCGATGTTCCCCAGTTCACGCTTTTGGGAATTGACACCCAGGTATTCATACCATGCTCTTCGGTTCCTCTTTTTTATTTATCTAGATTCTCTTTTCTGCTTCTTGTTGTCGACTAGAACGTAACATATCGGATATCTGTAAATTATTCTCACGAAGAAGAAGATTTCCTTGTTCTGAGCTAATTTTGCATGCACCACCCTTTCATCGTTCCAGAAGTTAGTTGTACGAACTTTTATTTGAGGTTTAATGCCATTGTTTGAACTATGGAGCCTTCCGTGAGCTTAAGTTTCCACTGTCATCAGGTTCTCTTTTTTTTTTTTAAAGTACTAGAAAATATATCGTTTTTTTGTTCTGGTGTTCTACTTGCAATTGATGAACTTGAAATTGCTCCTTTTTAGTCTCCGGGGAGCTCAGCTCAGGCTGTGATTAAAATCATTGAAACCATTATTTTCGTATGTAAGAAACTATTTTTTCTTGGGAAGAAACTTCGCTCAGGATATCACGGCCAAACTTTTGCTCAGGTTGTAATATACTTCTCGACGTTTTTTTAAGATATGCTTTAATGATTTGTAAAGACATATTTACATGATAATTCATTTGACTGTGTTTGTTGTTGTTTTGCAGAACTTAATGGCGTGTCCTGTAAAATTTTGAAAACTATCTTCTAAAATATTAAGAATTGTATTGAATCTACAATGGATATTCTCATGAGTATCTTGATTAGTCTTGGAATACATCTAGTAATGTACCCTTAAGGACGTTTTTATCAAGTAATCAAGCCATAAACATTTTACTGATAAGCTCCATCTCCTTAGCATGTCCCTCGGGGGAAACTTATTTGTCTTTCATTAATTTTGTTTGAAAAACATGCTCTAATTATGCTTTCTCTTAAACCATTTTTTGGTTATTCTTGTAGTTTCTAGTTTGCATATTTGTTTTTGACTGAAATAATTGTTTTGGAATATAAGAATGGTTTGATACATTTGAAATATAGTTTTGGAGTTCAATGATTGAAGTGATCTGTTGTTGTGAAGGAACGCATAGAATTGATTGTGTCAAGGCAAGCATATCGCATAAGGGCTGAGATGAGTAAATTGTATAAACATTTTTATTAATGGAGATAGAAAGAGTAGTTTCCTTGTCTATTGGGTATTTTACGTAGCAGGCTGTTCACTTGAAAGGATTTGGGTGCTTTTTGCCTTTTCAGGTAGTTTCTTTATTTCTTTAGTGAAACAGGGCAACAAAAATCAAATTAGTTTTCTATATTTTTCTAACTTACAAAATTTTTAGACAAAATTTTTAGTGCTTAATTTGCTTTGTGCATGAGTCCTGTTTTGATCTTATCATTGATCTCAAGTCTTTTTTCCTTCCTTTTTTTGCGACCAATTTCGAAGCTTAAACCTGAAAATTTTCTTTTATTCTAGGTGTATTCCGTTGGTCCAAACTTCAAGGGCATAAAGATGCTCCCTCCAGGGCCACATTTTATCTACTATTGTTCCTCTAGCAAGTGAGCAACTCACCTCTCTCTCTTCTAGCTTTTTCCAGTCGGATGTAATTTTCTTTGTTTAAAGTTTTTTCAATGATGCTCATAATTTTTGAAGCTATGGTATAATCTAATGACTTGAGATCATGTTAGTAAAAAAATTATAGACCCGATCCTCTACATGAAGGATAGATTTGGTAACATTTGCAATACAACCAAATTTCAATTTACTTAAATTATATACAAACTACAAACTCAACCCTTTTCAAGTAAAGTGCACAGGGCTGAAAAAGTTCATTGAACAAACTTTGACAATTCAAAATATCTTAATGATGCGTGTGCGGCCTGTCCTAATAAAAATTTCAATTAAATGAGACACTATCATTAAAATGTCTAAAATCTCAAGAAAAAAAATTCTATCGAAGTGGCTACTTTTACCAAATTGTCCTATATCTTAGTACAAATTATTTTTAGTTTAAATCATAGTAAAATATTAAAAAATGGGAATATTATAAATTTAAGAAAAATATTTATGTGAATCTACTACCTAAGGCCAAGAGTATAAGTTCCTCCACCCTTTATATTAATTTGTAGTGGGTGATAATAATTTCATATCAAACATACTTCTATGCTCTCTCTCCGAAAAGTTCACGCCAATCAAGATATGACAAGTGTCATTTGATTGTGTTGTTTTGCCACCAATAAAATGACGTGGTTCAGGCGGCGACTTTTAGACTGGATTGTTTTGCCTCAAAATGACTACATTATATTACAGTTATGGCCAAAGCCCGAATGTTCACTAATGGCTCATCTACATTGAGTTTTGAACCATAGGGCATAACATATTCTATTAGATAAGATCAACTCAAAATTTTGTGGCATTTACATACATATCACACAATTCCTATGTAGTTGTATCTTTAACACTTAAATTTTTTATTTTATATTTATACCACAAAAAATTTTCATGTCACATAAAAAATACCACTATTTTAACTTTCAAAAGGTGAAATACATCTTTTCATACATAGATTTGGTTACATATGTAAAAATTGAAGTATAATTATTAGATATGTAAATACACAGGAATTGAGTGGTACGCATATAAATCTTCCTAAAATTTTCTTATTATTTAAAAAAATACCTTAAGTTTATAAGTTCATTTTGGGAGACCAGCTATGATTGCTGATAAGAAACATTCATCCATCTTCTCTAAGTAGAAAGGTACATGACAACTCGAGAAATTGAACCATAAATGTTGATTGGGATCACAATCATTTCCCATACCTTTCAGTCTAAGCTACAGGCAATCAGTTTTCTTAATCTAATACTTAGTTTCTGCTATTAAATTCTAATCACTTTGTGTCCAATGACTAGTGTTCATTGAAACTTTTCTCTTATTTCAGGAGGGATAAGCAAGTATACAGCTTTGCCCATGAACTGTATCATAAGGCCTTCACACAATGAGAGTGGAATGTTGGAGTAATATCTTATCTAAAAAATAAAATTCTTTCTCAAAGTTGACTCCGAAAAAAAATAAAAACTTTCGTAGGAGAGTTGGGTGTGAATTCTCGTTGCGCGTATGGGCATCTAAGATGCATCCATAAACCATCTTTTTTATAATTTTAAACCAAATTTCAACCAAGAGGTGATATTGATGTAACTTGAGTTAGTCATACCCTGACCGCCCATCCTTCCATGGAGATAGGTGTTCAATAAACTTGTTTAAGGTTTCTCTTAGTGCCCGCATTTTGTAGAAACTATAGTAAATGGAGGACATTTTCCTCAAAACAGCTTTGGGGATATGGAAAGCATGACGCCATAACACGAACCTGAGAGGAGAACGGTTTTCACCAATTGATGTCTACCAGTGAGGGAGTGGACTACCTTTCCATAGATATAATTGACTATTGATTATGTCAGTAAGTGGCTGGAAAAATGATAATTAAGGCCAACAACGGAGAGGGACAAAATGGGGTAACCCAATAATTTGGCTTAAAACTTTAGGCTTTAATAATCTTTTTTAAAAGAAAATTTTGATCTTGTTATGGTCGGTGGAAAGACCAATGTTTTTCTGAAAGGTCTTCAAAATGGTCGAGGTTGGAAGTTATTAATGGGTGTGATGTGGGTGTGGAATGCTTTCTGTGATGTAGGATCCCAGAACTTGGAAGCACGAGACATGAGATCACGTGAAACCGTAATTCGGGCTATAGTGTCACCGACGAAGTCACCCGAAACTTATTATTTTCACAAAACCTCTTTTCTTTTTGATTTATTCCCTATTTCCTTTTTTCTAATTAGGGTTTCTTTTTAGCATGGACTGTTTATAACTTGTATTTGCTATTTCTGGGTTTTTTTTGTTCATTTGAGTTGTGTGAGGGCTTTTGCTCCCTTTGTTGTTCCCGAATGAGAACGAGTATGTATCCACAATGTTAAGTGCTGAAAACTATATCACTTCTTTGTTGGTGGTGACATCCCAAGTATCCTTCCCTCGTCATTCTTTTAGGTGGTAATTTCTGTATCTCGGTCGGTTGCGAGAGTAAGAAACTATTGTATCTTTATTGATTAGTGCATCTTGTTTTTGTTTTTACTGTATTTTTTTTTTCTGTTTAGGATTGCTTTCTTTGTTGCTTTTGCCAAATCTTCTTTAACCCCCCTCTTTTCTGGTATCATTTGGTATTAAAGATAGTCTAAACGTAGTCTCCCCCCTCCCAAAAAAAAAAAAAAATCTCCCCTCCCCCCAAAAAAAAAAAAAATCTCCCCCTTGTTGATTTTCCAAATCAACCCCCAAAATTTTTTTTTTCTATTTGTTCACTCCAGACCGCTCCCATACACCCTCCTCCACCTCTCAAACCTAAATCCTACCATACACATTGGAGACAAGTGTTCGAAATTGAAGGCCATCCAATCCCAGGTAGTTACAACAGCTCTGCCATCTTCAAGATGACTGACTTGACATCATATAATGAGGAGTCAAAAGCTTCGATAGATGAGGTCCAATCTCCACCAATCTCGGTAGATTGACATGTAGAATCCTTCTCGTGATACAGGATCGCGATACTTGGGAGCATGTGAAACGGGATCGCGAAACTCAGGAGTGCGCGATGTGGGATTGCTTGAAACTGCGATTCGAGTGACAATTTTGCCGACTAAGTCACTTGAAATTTCCTATTTTTAGCATGTTTATTTCTTTTTTATTTATTTATTCCCTATTTTCTTATTTCTAATTAGGGTTTCTTCCTCGCATGGACTATTTATATTTTGTATTTTCTGTTTCAATGGGTTTTTTTGTTCGTTTGAGTTGTGTGAAGGCTTTTGCTCCCTCTGTGTTTCCCAGATTCGAACGATTTGATGTCCACGTCGTTGCCTTCCATATTGGTGGTGACATCCCGGGTTACCTTCCTTCGTCAATCTTGTTGGTGATGATTTATGTATCCCTGTTTTTGGCGAGAGTAGGAAACTCTTATATCTTGTATCTTTATTTGATTATTGCATCTCATTTTTGTTCTGGCCATTTTTTCGTTTCCTGTTTCAGATTATTTTTTTTGGCCAGGCGGTATCGGGTTGTTTTGTCAAATATGAGCATGCTATTAGCAACTAAGAGATAATAGACTTGGGATGGGGTTGATGAAAGCATGGGGTTATTTTTCACCGAACAATCATAGAGCTGTTTAACTATTAAAATGGTGTAGATTTGTGGAATTGTGGGCATGCGTCTAACATGCCACTTATCTTTCTAGCTAATTTTGAATTTGTGCTATTGGTTTGCTGTTTGTGCTTAAAAGTTCTGGTAACTTCTCGCCAGTGATATCTAAAAGCTAGTTTGGCCTGATTAAGGCTTAAATTGGAAGCAATTAATATGGCTTGGCACGTGTCTTAGGGTATTTTCACTTTTAATATTTTATTTTATGGCTCTTTAAATATCGAGGCTTATTCATTTTTTATGCTTGCATGCTTGTCATTACTTCGTGAACAAAATTTATGTAAACTTATGCTGTTCAGATAATTATTTTTTTTTGTTTTGTTTTGCTCACATTGATATACACAGGGAAGGACATGAGTTCTCGCCAACTATAGGCTTCTTTCTTACCATACACTCTTTTGAGGTACTAATAGAATCTATTTTTCTCTTTACTTTTTTTTTGAAAGATTTACATACGTACCACTCAATTCCTATGTATTTACATTAACGTATAAACTTCAATTTTTACATATATGCTACCTTACCTATGTGTGAAAGTTTTAAAAAAAAGGAGAGGTGTATTACACTTTCTAAGTGTTAAAATGGTGGTATTTTTGATGTGATATGAAAGATTTGGGTGTTATAAATGTAAAAATAAAGTTTAGGTGGCTGAAAAGTATTCGATTTGCAAGCTTTCCAGTCAATCACTCAGATGTGTATTCCATTCGGGACATTATGCGCATTCTTCCTCTATTGAGTTTCATTTTGAATGGCTATAAGACTGCAGTAAACTTTCAATGACTTGCATTTTTTTTCTGTTCAGGATCTTAATGAACATTTGCAGTTAAAAGACCAGTTAGAATTTTTTTTTTCAATAGAATCTTTGATAAGAGTGTTTTGCAGTACAATGTGGTTAGCAGCACTTACTAAATCAAATAAAGAAGATTCTACTCGGAATTTATTTGTAATTTCATTAAATGAAGGGCACACGATGGGGCTTTTTATGGTGTTATATTTCTTACTTATGTGAATTAGTTAACATTATGGATTAAATATTCTTTTTAAAGGATATTCAAAGTGCGGTTCTTGACATATGCGTTTTGTAGATGAATTATCTAGACATCTAATGAAATAATTGAAGAGTTAGAATAATGAAGAAAATGATTTAGTAGAATGAAGATTGAACTACTGAGAATATCATATATGATTTTAGCGGGTATGATAATAATAACTATTGTTCAGTATTACTAGACGATTAAATTATACGTAATTTGATAGATTTAAGTATATTGAATTTGTTCTACAGAATAATGACGATAATAGATATAAGGATGGGGTTAATTGAGTTAAGATTGAGCAGTCAAAAAAGTAGTATGTGTGATTATTTTGTGATAAGTGAATATCATGGTGATCTAAAGTTAATTTTTTAAAATATGCTGCTTCGATTCGAGCATTGAGTAGTTAAAAAAGTTATTTATAGGTAAGTTGAGCATGATATAATTGAGTCTCAAGATGTGTATGGTGTAAGATAGGATTGTGTTATGACGACACATAAGGACCATTTAGTCTTTATTAGCCTATGGGAGATTTAGTTATTTATGATTATTTAGTATAAATAGGACTAATATGTTTAGGATTAGGGTTATGCATGCAATTGAGTCTTGAGTCTTGGGGTTAGGCTTTGGGAGATATTTCGTACCTCTTGAATTGTAGGAATCAGGAGAGATCACCTGCCTCTGAAATTGTAGGTGCTTACTTTATGTATTTGCATTCAATTGTTTGGTGTTTATGAAATAAAATATATGTTGCCCTAATTCATGTGTGGAAAATCGATTCAATTTTTATTAAATTGGTATCATAGCATTCTATTCAAGGAAACAACAAAGAAGGACCAGACATGCTTTATTTTAGATATGAGAGCCAAAATTTTTATGAAGAAGCAATTGGAGGAAGGATTGCTGAATATAGGGAAAACAATCACGATTTCATGAGCAATAGACAAGATCAACTTAGCTATTCTCCTTTGAGCGCTAATCGTGTATGGAGGGGACGAAGCTACCTTTTTCCTTGGTCGAAACAACGATGGGACTGTGGTGTACAGTGATATCAAATCGCGGCATAGTTGGGAATTCGATGGGATCACTGTTTTTTCCCTTTTCTTTGCGACTCATAAATGCTACAAGAGCTGGGAAGCTAGCGACAATGGTTTGACTTGTGAGTCTTACAAAATACTGCAGCGGGATGCTTCAATGAAGCGAGATCGGATTGTGGCATACATCTGCACTCCTTAACCTTGCTATGTGGCAATTTTTGCGGGGAAGCTAGCGATGATGAGTTCACGGGGTATAGATGCATTCTTCCATGAATTAATAGCACCATACAATATGAGGGAGCATATGGCTTGGTGATAGAACCAATATTGTAACAATTTGAGCTAGCAGGAAGCCAACATTATAGATCACAACATCCAAAAGTTTCACTTTCATGATTGAACATTTCTTTGAGAGCAACAATAAACAAACTAACAAATGTTCTGGAGAAGAAAGTAGAGTAAGATGTGAGCCAATTCAGATCTGAAATAGAGAAGTGTTTCGTGTCCATGGAGGGGAGATTCAAGAGGAGATTCACGACACTGGAAAAAATGATGAAGAAGATCATAAGTTTCACACAAAACCACCTTCAGCCACCGGGGGATTGAGCGGTGGTGTTAGATACGAATGTCAGTAGCATCAACCAAAAGGATTCATCGACATCAGGACTATGTCGCTAGATCGGGAGTTGCATTATCAAACAAGGAATCGAGAACATATTTGTGCGTCAACATCTAGAGGGAATTGCATGGCATCACGAGGCTTGGGACGAGCGACAACAGGCAGATTAGAACGGCATGTAATTCAGGGGTGGAGAAGATCGCTTAAAAGTATCAGCCTGGGATTGAGAACTGTGGTGGTTGGGACTTCTGCAGAGGGATGCATCCAACTGCACCTGTGCTTTTTGATGCGGAAGCTTTCCAGACGAAAGATGATTTAGAAGTAATGATGGGAACGAGATGTGGAGAAGAGGGAGGGAGCTTGTAAGGGATTGATTTGAACACTATAGAGTATTCAGGATGAAGACAAGATGGTAATGCTTCGCTGTAACCCCAATTGGTGCAAGACGTTGGTGACGCTGAAGACTATGATGAGGGTGATCCAGAAGGCAGTGCTGAGATTATTAATCAAGTTGCATATCATGGAAGAAACACATGATACGTAGTTGACAAAGATTCTGGAGGATCGATAAGCTATAGGATGAGTTGTATGGGGATTCAGTATTCTCTAGGATTGCTTGAAGTCAGTGTGCCATCATATTCGAATACGACTGAAGGATGTGCACAAGATGACGTTTCGAGACAATAATGGTCACTACGAGTTTATGATTAAATGAAAATGATTATCAGATGATGATGCCACGTCGGAGCCATACGACCGGATCCAATAACCGTTTCTTCCACTTTGAGAACAAGTTGTCTTTTTGGGAGGAGAGTAATGTTATGACATTGCCTATGAGCCACTTAGTCTTTATTAGCTTAAGGGAAATTTAGTCACTCTTCATTTATGATTGTTTAGTATGAATAGGGCTAATATGTTTAGGTTTAGGGTTATGCATGAGATTAGGTCTTGAGTCTTAGGGTTAGGGTTTGAGAGAGATTTAACACCTCTCAAATTGCAGGAATGGGAGAGATTATCTATGTCATGAATCGTAGGCACTTACCTTATGTATTTGTGTTGAATTGTTTGGTATTCGTGAAATAAAATATTTTTTGCCCTAATTTCTTAGTGGAAAATTCATTCGGTTCCTACCAGATTGATTGAGGAATAATTATATTATTTGGATTGTGGAAGTAGCATCTTTTGAAGGTAAGTTAGCAGAAAATATGATTAAAATGTTTTGGATGTTCTTAATGATGGATCAAAATGCATCCATAAAATGCGTAGATAAAATTATTGTTAGAAGATTAAGAAAGAAGCAGGGTGGATTAGAAGTAATATGTAGAAAGACTGTTGAAAAAAATATTTGAACATCTTAAGATTAATACCTCTTGCAACACTACAAGAAGGAATAAGGAAAGATGATTCATAACAGTTGATCCATTGGATTAAAGTTCAATTATCTCTAAATTTAATTGAAATTGAATAGTTTATCGAATGAAAGAACTAGAATTACCATTATAGACGAATCAAGATGTATTATTGATAGGTTACACGTAGTAACTGCTTCTTCAACACCCATACCATCGTGGCTATGATATTCCCTACCATCATGGCAGAGATGTTGCAATGCTAGACATTTTTTTGTCTATTTTAAAATAAAAATGAAAATATATTAAATAGAAGACTCAAATAATTTTATAGAAATAGAAAGTGAATCCAAGCGGCTTGGATTATTTTCTTAACCAAACAAATTTCTTTGTCCAAAACATTGCAGAATATCCAATCTCCCATCTAAGTAGGAGCTTTTATATTTTCTTACATCAATATTATTGTTTACTATAAAACAACGTTGATTGACTAAAAATATAATATAAAAATTAAATTATTTGGAATCAATTCAATAAATCAGTAGAAACAAAAATGTGCACAGGTTAAAGCCTTCTGATTCAGTTCAACTAGGAAAATTCCTGTGAAGCTCAATCTAAGGAGCACTATTAGCTACTTTTTTTTTCAGATTTCACGAAAAACGACATCGTAATATTTTAAAGAAAAATGAGGAGCAGATTTCTTATAAACATAGATTTTCAGCTTAGGTCCTCAAACTTCCAACCATGTTTTGAGACCTTCAGTTTGGATTGCTTATTAATGACCACTTAAAACATGATTCTAATGACTTTATTATTATTATTATTTTTTCATTTTATTTTAGTTGTTCGTCATTTGAAGAATTTTCTCTAACAGCATTTACAGTGGACTAATAACTCATTCTCTTCATGTTATGATTTTGTAGATAATTGTTCGTAAATGGTGTCAGAGAGAGGAACAACTGATCAAAGTTTCAGAAGAAGAGGTTATTATCTAACCCATATATTACTCTACTATGGTATAGCAAAGTGTAAGATAAGTGGACTATGACTCCTACTAAGGATTTTGACGAACAAAGTTTAAGAAGAAATGAATGTGACTAGTTTTAATTGTAGGATTTTTATCAGTGTTGTGAGATAGTCGTTTACATCTTTTAACCTTTTGGCCTATATAAATCGCAGATATTAATTATTGAAATTCACTATAAGGGTTTGTGTGTGTGCTTATTGTATTTTTAGTGAGTGTGCAAGAGAGGGAGAAATGGAGAAGAGAGAAAAAGGGACAGGTGGAGGAGCGAGGAGGGAGAGAGAGAGATTTTTGTTTTATTGGCAGTGAAAAGCCATTTTTTCTATTGAGTTTATTTTGTCATAGAGATTCTGACACATTGTCATTACTATTAATTTTAAAGTGCCATACAAGAAATAGCTATGTAATGACAGTTTAGAAATTTTAGTAATTATTTTAGAGAGATAGTAATGTAGAGTCGCAATGAAAGACTTTTGGAAGCCTTGAAGAAGTTTAGTTTGTTGGAGGGAGGTAGAGGAGACATGGAAAAAAATGTTGGCATACAATCTAGCGATGATAAAAGGCAAGTAAATCTTCAAAATTTCATTTGGACCATTAATTTATAATAAAAAATTCCAATTTATAAGATTGATTAATTAAATTTAGCTTAAATTGACACATGACAATATTTCCCATGTTAATTAAAATAATCATAAATGAAGGATAGCTACACTAATTTCAACACAATTAATTTTGCTCAAGAGAGTATGCATGCTATTATACTTATGGTGGTCAGATCTACAGTGCTTTATGGCGCTGAATGTTGGCCTTTAAAAGAGAAGTATAATACTAAGTTAAGTGTTGCCGAGATGAGAATGATTAGGTGGATGAGTGGCTTTACACTTTTAGATAAAATGCTAAATGAATATATCCGTGATAGGGTTAGTGTAGCTCCAGTGACAGACAAAATTAGAGAAAGTCATCTTAGATGGTTTGGTCGCATTAAACGTCGACCATATGATGATCCGATTAGGAGAGTGGATGTTTTAGATTCGACTTATGTTAAGAAAGACATAGGTAGACCTCTGAAGACTTGGGCTTATTGTATAAAAAATGATCTTAATTTATTAGAACTAAATGAAAATATGACACTAAATAGGATGCAATGAAGAAAAAAGATTCATGTAGCCAACCCTACGTAGTGAGATTAAGGCTTTGTTGTTGTTGTTGTAGAGTTTGCATGCTATTAAAGAATTGGATGTAATAGATTGTAGCATTGAAGCAGTGGAGTCACCTATCATGCCTCAAGACGTCCCCCTCCATCTATCGACTCGAGATGTAATTCAGGCGAGTGTGATTCAATTGATTGAATATACCTCCAATATCCATTATGCCATCACCTGAATTCAACCAAAACAACATTACTCATAATTACACAAATTCTGTAAAATTGAATCATTCAAATTAAGTGGAAGCAGTCCAAAATATTTCTATATTATAACAGTTGTACACCATAATATGATCACAATATTGTATTGATTCTATTCAACCTTAATTTTATTTTATTCTCTAAAAATAATTATAACAATATACTGAGCTATGAAACTCAGCAAGATAACTAAATATAATATAGAATTCAAATAATCTGTGAATTAAAATAAATAATACGAATTAATCTCATTTCTTATAGTCATTGTAAAAGAAATCATCTAACAATAATTTGTTTAATAATAAATAAAATATTTTCCTAATGGAATTTTGAAAGAATATTAATATTTATGATGTCATAAGTATTATTTTGACATATGTACATTTGATATATGGTTAATTTAATTTTTATATATTAATTTATGCTATATTTCAGTTATTACTTAGTATAGAAGGTAATATTTTCTCAGCTTTAGATGATATCATGTATGCGGAATTATGTTTACTGACCACCATATAAGAGCTCAGTTTTATTGCCCTACATGTATAGTTGTTGTAAATATATTAGTTTGAAAACCTTTTTTCCTTTATATGAGCTCACGTTTGTCACCTTACCTATACAAGTTTTCATATTTATTTATAAGCCTTTGTCGCCCAATTTGTACAAGTATTATAAACATGTCTTTGTTAACTTATTCTTCAAATCATGATAATTATTAAGCTTAATATGTTTTCACTATTGAACATTTAAATAATTTTTAATATGCTGAATAATAGTGTATAAAAATGTGCAATTTACAGATATCAAATGTATTCATTAAATGTGTCATATACTAATAAAATTTTTGTATAATCAAAGTACATTTGATAGTGACCTGATATTAATAAAATTTTTATGTAGTCATTTACTCATGAATAGTAGACAGCAAACATATTTTCCTAATTATGAATAAATTTTGTTGTATCATACACGAATCTATTTGATTATAAATACACATACAACAGACTAGAAAAAAATTTCTTTTATATTAAAATACGTGTATCTTCTCAACTTGACGATCTACTCATTCGAGATGAATGCCTAGAAAATTCTTTCTTTTGCAAAATATCTCAATGTCGTTTTTCCTTGTACAAGCCTAAATACCGAACAGTTCGTTTTGAAATTAATTCAATAGAAAAATATCAAAATCAAAATTTAATTTAAAAATCTAAATTTCTTCTCTTTCTCACTATTATTCCCTTATTCATCTCATTCTTTTTTTCCTCCAACTCTTCTTCTTCTCCCCTTGTTTTGACCTCTGATTTTTCCCTTCGGCCTGCACTGCCCAGGCCTCTATTTCTGCTTCCGGATGAAGACTTATGAGATGTTAAAGGGTGTAAAATGTGTTATTAAGCTCTTGTTTATCATTATGTAAGTATATAAACTACTAAATATTTACATATCTAATTTACTAATCTATCTCAGCCAATTGGAAATGTCTTCTGCGTTGCGCGCAGTCTAATGTGGAAAAATTGGATTTCCACTAGTGCTGGTAAAGTGCATGAGCAGTAAAATTAAATAAAAGTTTTATAAAAGTTTGATCAAAATCTAAACTAATTCAATAACTTTTTTGTCTTTAGAAGTTAGCATATAGTTTTATATATCAAAACAATTATTTTGAAGATTAGATGCAATGGAATTCTTTTTTTGATGATTTCCAATCAAGTTAAAAATTTAGGTATAATTTATTTGGGACATTTTTACGATTCCACCTTACCAAAATTTGGGTACATTGCCCACATTGAATAGATGAAGGGAAATCAATCCCAAGGTTAGAGGAACTAATTGTTAGGTACGAAGGGAAAAACAACACTATGGATAACACATCCTTGTAAGAAGCTAGCTATATACTTTTTGAAACAATCGAGCTTCTCCCAATAAGGAATCTTACTCTAATAATTTTGAGGCTAACTATATGAATTTTGGGTACTTATGTTCTTGAAGCACTTTAGTTCCATCGGCAGATGGGGAAGCTTCATATACTTTTATTTCATTTCTTCTTTTTCATGGTTCATAAGGATTATTGTATAAAGGTTTGAATTCTATGATGCTTTTTTCTGACGATCTACATGCATACCACTTAAATTCCTTTATATTAAATGTCTAACACCAAAACATCAATTTTGTCATTTACGCCACCTTGCCTATGCTTAAAATGACGTGTTTTACTTTTTATAAATTAAAATAGTATTATTTTTGATGTGATATAAAAGATTTGAATGATATAAATGTAAAAAGTAAAATTTAGTCATTAGATATATAAATACATAGGAATTGGGTGATATGTATGTAAATGCCCCTTTTTTTGTATGGATTTAGGTTTCGGGTTAGACTAATGTCTTATGGGGGTATTCATAATTTTATTTTTTGAGACAAACAATCAGGTTTGTATTATCGAAGTGCAAAGCACAATGTAATGCACACACTTTTATTTTTGCTTAAAAGTGCAATGTGTAAAGCTTAGAGCAAAGCGATGCTTTTATTAACGAAAATGCTAATATATTATATAAAAATATTAATGTATAAATACCTTCATTAACAATTATAAAATATAAAATATGACTTAAAAATTTATATATAAAAGAAAAGAATGTGGTGTAATACCTAATTTGAAGGGAAATGTTGATGGTAAACTTGCAAATGAAAATTTGGAATAATTTCTAATAATTTGCTACAATAATTAGAACCTTAAAAATTGTAAAAAAAAAATTACAACTTAAAATAAAATCTAAATTTTAAAGCATGAATAAACTAATAAAGTCTCGAGTTTCATAAAATAAGCTAAATTAATTTACTAGCCTTTTATTTCCTCTCGTTAAACTGTGAACCGGACAAACCGCTTTGCTTCAGCGCTTCGATGTGTGCTTTAGCGAAGTGAAGCGGTCGTCATACACTTCGCTTTGCTTTGCACTGAAGCACAATTTTAAAACCATTGGTAGTAAATTTATGTTCTCTAATAAAATTGATAAATGCAAAGTGTCAACATTAAGTGTAAAATTCATAAGGCTAGTGCTAACTGCATTTATAAGATCAAGATTTTTGCTCGAAAGGGAATAATCATGCTGCTGGTTTTCTTGTGTGATTGGGTGCTTAGCTTAGTGATAGCAGCATATTTTAGAATGTCCCCAACGGGCTTGCGAATGGGTATTATGGCCCTTGATATCTGTGGAAGGGGGATTTTATGGAGCTTTAGCTTCTCTCACTATTATGAAGTGTGGGTAGAGTTAATTTGGGTTTAGGTGGACTATGGAGGTGTATTGGGTTCTATCCTGGCTTCCGGCAGGGTTTTGAGCTCAAAATTGGGCTCCGACAATGGGAAATTGAGCTCGCTCAAAATTGAGCTCCGACAATGGGAATTTGTGAGGGAAAATGGTTGGAATGCACTGAGTGGATCTGAGGGAAGCTCTGTGTGAAGTTTAGAGAGGCCTCACTAAAGAAATCTCAGAACACCTCTCATGGCCGTGGAGGTGAGTTTTTATAAAAAAATGGTCATGGGGTGGCTCTTAGATCATAAGTTTGGGTGCAATGTGGTGCTTAGGTGGAGTGCAGAGGAGCTCCATCAATTGGTTTGGCTGAGCTGGCCTCTAGGTTTGATTTGGGTGAGGTGCCATGGGGGTGGCTTTTAGTTTTGAGCTTTTTCGGCCACTAGGCTGGTCGGGC
>NW_018164862.1:1014997-1042321 GCF_001263595.1 Phalaenopsis equestris | reverse complement strand
TAAAATAAGATGAGATAAATGGTTTAAATTTGTATTGTACCAAATATGAGCAATTTTAATTCTCTACTCTGATTCAGTGTTATAGAGAATTATTGTCTAATCTCAGTTTTAGTCCCTAAATCCATTGTTAGGCTGGGAGGATACTGGCTCTCACTCAAGAGCTCCCACTTTCCTTCATCTGAAGGTTAAAGCTCACTTTAGTTCTCAAACAGTAAGACCAAATTTTAGTCTATCACCCTAAAATCTCCAATTCTATGCCAACAATGTATATTTCACTATTTATTTGCACTTAATTCCATGAACGAAATACTCCTCCTTAGAATTAAATGTGATTCTCACTTTGTTGTAGAACTCATACTCCATTTCCCTGATCATATGTTTCACAACATATTTTAACATTTCAATTGGCCAAATCGAAAAGTAAATTAAGTACGGAGTGAAAAAACTATCACAAATTATTTTATATTTTAAGATTGGCACATCCAAATTATCTCCCCATTTCACCATATCTCAGAGTATGGAGAAAGATAAAGAAAACTACTCAAACTTCATGAGAAAGATACAAAAAAACACAAATTTCATATGTAAAAGAAATTTTATACAACAATAATAAAGAAACAAAACTTATCTAAAACTTTTTCTCAAAGAAAATCCCTTGTAGCCTCTCTTAGACTCTTTCTCTCTTTACAATACTCCTGATTCTCTCTTAGAAGATGTAAGGAAGAAGAAAACACTCACTTCTCCTCCTCTCTTATAACTCTTACAAAATAATTTACCCTTAAACTCACCACAAAACTCAAAACTTTAAATAAAGAAATGACTAATGGACTCAAAGTGGCTGAGGGGGGCGAAAGAGAGATTTTTTTGATCAATTTTCTCTCTAAATAGAGCCTAATGTCGGTTTTCAAATAGGTGCATTCAAAAACTCTTCAAAATGCATCCAAATTTGTCGAATCTTCTAGAAATCGGTCTTGAACCAACATTGGCGCCGTTGGCGCCATTGACTCGTGCATAATTTCAATGCTCTCTGCCAAATGGCATTGTCGGCGCTGCTCCTGGTGCCTCCGGTGCTGAGGAAATTCTAGCCTCTGTTTTATAGGTCTGCGTCGTCAGCGTCCAGCCTGGCGCCATCGGTACTGAGTATTTCTTCAAAAACATCATTTTGACTCCAAATTCCATCCTTTTTGCTTTCTTTTTTTCTTTGAGTCATAAAAATCAACAACCTATAATAAAATATGAAAAATACATTCCTTTAAAGCGCAATATAATTAAAGCGCAATATAAAAAAAAATGAGTAGAAAATATAGGTCTAAAAATGCATATATTTTTGGTGCATCAGATGCTATAAAGTATATTGGCTAATCTATAGTTGGAATAGCCTTGAAGACTGGTTAGGTAGGGAAGATACTAGCTCTCACTCTAGAGTTCCCTCTTCTCCCTCCATCTGAGGGTTAACATCTCGTATCAAAACTTAAAACTATAAATTAAATTGGGGGCTTCAGTCTTTCACTCTAAAGTCCTCTAATTATACACCCTTGAAAGTTTATTTCCCTATTTGTTTGCGCTCAACCTTCATGAACTATATTCTCATCCATGAAATCAAATGTGATTCTTACCATTTGTTGACTGAGATAATACCATCTCAGATCTTACGTGTTCTCACAAGAGGTATTAACATTTTAATTCGCTAAATCAAGAAGAAAATGAAGTACAAGGTTTCAAATCATCACAACTTCTTCCAACATTAAAGTCTAATACTTCACACAACTTCCTTTTAATACTTAATCACTTATCATTTTAAGAAAAAATATAAAGAAAACTACTTAAAATTCAGGGAGAAAACACAACCACACTTGAGTTTAAAAGTAAAAATCATGCACACAAAGAAGAAATCTAAATTAAAACCAAATGTAGTCACAAAGATAAACACTTATCTCAAATCCACTCCATCAAATATCTTGAAGTTTCTTTGAATTCTCTTCCTTCACTCACAGTACAAAATAAAACTCAAAATAAAAAGAAAGGTGGTCGGCGAAGGTGGCGGCGATTATTAGGATGAATGATGGTTATTGGATGTGGATTGACTCTCTCTCTCTTTTGATGATCCAAGTATTCTTTTATAAAAATCCAAGAGGTGTCTTGGTTTCTCTTCAAAATGTGTCAAGGGTTGCTAATGACAATGTTTTTACCAAGGGTTGCTTCAAAGACCTCTTCAAAAAGTTGTCCAAATTCAACGACTCATCAAATAACTACTTCCGGCGTGTAAGTGCAGGGTACATGGCGCTTAGACACGACTCTCCCTAAATAACTGACACGTAAGCGCCAGTACTGATGCCTCAGTTCATTTTTGCAACTTCTTCATTTTTGCTCCAAATTTGATCCTTTTTCACTCCTTTTACCATTTTCAATTCATTTGATTGTACCTGAAAGAAAAATAAACAAATACCTTTCATTAAAGTGCAATATCTCAAAAAATATGTATAAAAATGTGTACAAAGATACTATATATTTTAGGTGTATCAATGACTTTTCAGTTTTTGGAACCTCTTTTGATTCATGCTTAGATCATTTAATGAGAGTTTTAGAATGTTGTGAAGAAACAAATTTAGTTCTTAATTGGAAAAATGTCAATTTATGGTCGCAGGAGGAATTGTTTTAGGACATAAGTTTTTTTAAATTAACATGAAAGTAAATCTAGCAAAAATTTAATTAATTGTTGAACTACTCCCTCCAACTAAGGTGATAGGAGTTAGAAATTTTTAGAACATGCTGGTTTTTAAAGGTGTAATATTAAAGACTTTCCTAAAATTGCCAAGCCTCTATGCCATCTTCTGGAAAAGATGAAATCTTTAATTTTGATGATGAATGCCTAAATGCCTTCAATTTCTTAACGGAGAAATTAATCACTGCACCCATTATCTTTTCATCTGATTGAGAAAAACCCTTTGGGTTAATGTGCGATGTGAGTGATTATGATATTAGGGTAGTATTAGGGAAAAATATGATAAGATTTTTAAAGTTATATATTATGCCAGTATAACTCAATAAAGCTCAAATTAATTGTAATATTACTGAGAAGGAATTATTGGCAATAGTATATGCATTTGATAATTTTCAATCTTATCTTATTGGAGCTAAATGTATTGTGCATACTGATCATTCTGTTATATTTAATGTTAAAGAAGGAAGCTAAAGTAAGGTTAATCAGAATGGTCCTTCTGATGCCAGAGTTTAATTTTAAAGTAGTGGATAGGAAGGGTGTTGATAATCAAATTGTTGGTCATTTATCGAGGTTAGAACAAAAAAATTATGGTGATAATGATATTGAAATAAATGAAAAGTTTCTTGATGAACAATTATATACAATTTCTGAATAGTGTGTTTTGTGGTATGCTGATATATTTAAGTATTTAGTTAGTGACATTTTACCTTACAGACTTGCAAGCCATCAAAAGAAAAAAATACATGCACGATGCAAGATTTTATCTTTGGGATGACCCGTATTTATACAAAAGATGTAAGGATCAAGTTATCCTAAGATGCATACCATTTTAAGAAACCTAAGAAGTTATTCAAAAATGTCATGAATCTGATTTTGGGGGACATTTTGAAGTTGATAAAACTACTTCAACGATATTACACTCTAGATTTTATTGGCCTACGTTAGGTATGTCAATATTTTTATAAAATCATGTGATTGATGTCAAAGAATAGACAATATTTATAGAAAGAATGAAATGCCCCTAAATTTTACTTTGATAGTTGAAATTTTTATGTATGGGGTTTGGATTTTAAGAGACCATTTGTACCATCTTCCAAAAACTTGTACATTTTAATAGTAGTGGATTATGTTTCTAAGTCGATTGAAGCAGTTGCTTTACCCCTTTGTGATTTTCAATGTGTTGCTAAATTTTTAAAGAAAAATACTTTTACTAGATTTGGAATGCCAGGAATGATCATTACGGATGGGGGAAGTTATGTTAAAAACTTAAGGATTGAAACATTAACTAGGAAATATGAAATTAAACATCAAATTGCCCAACATATCATCCCCAAACTATTAGATTAGAAAAAGTATCCAATCGGGAATTTAAGAGAATATTAGAAAACATTATAAATCCTAATAAAAAAGATTGGTCTACTAGACTTGATTATGCATTATGGGCCAATAAGACTGCTTATTAAACTCTTATGCTAATGTCACCATCTACGCTCATATTAGGAAATGCTTGTCACTTGCCAGTTGATATGGAGCATAAAGCTTATCAGGCTGTTTAGGAGTTTAATTATAATTTAAAAGATGCTAGTGATAAATGATTATTGCAGTTATACATGCTTAAAGAAATTAGAAATGAATCTTATGAGAGTATAAGAGTTTATAAACAGTAAATAAAAGAATGACAAGATCGAAAGATAATAAAAGATATTAAGAAAAGTTTTTAAGCCTAGACAATAAGTTTTATTTTATAATACAAGATTGAAATTATTTTTCGGAAAACTTAAGTCCAAGTATACAAAAAGTGTGGGAAATATCTATGATATACACAAATGCTGACCTAGTGTGAAAATAAAAAATAACCCCCTACGATTAATATAAGGAATGGATAAACTATCCTCATGAAGAAGGATTTCAAGCTGAGTGGAAGGTATAGTCCCTACAGTAATTTTTTCATTATCCTTCCCCCTAGCTGCCAAACTATGTGTAGGAGTGTTACCTTCCCTTAAGATATGCTGGAAAATCACTTCAACATTGGGCTCTGGATCTTAGTAGCCCCCCAAGCAACATTCTATGGAGCAGCCTCTTCCTGATTCAGAAATCTAATACAGCTGAAAGAATCTAACTCAACTATCAATTTTATGATGTTGCAATGCTTGGCAAGGTAGATAGCCTAATAAATAGCAATCATTTCAGTTTCTAGTGCATCAAATGCCCAAGTTGGAGAGGAAAAGTATAACATGCACTTCCCCAGAGAGTTCCTAAAGATTCCTCCCACACCAGCAGCCTCCTTACAGAAGCTTTCATCAGTATTATATTGGCTTTCACCCACCCTTCAGGAGGTGGGTTCCAGAGAACTAAAGTAGGCACTTTTAGCTTCTGCACACTAGGCACCCAATTCAGGAAAATATTAGGAAAATTCTGAAATTTTATTATCTTTTGCAAATAAGAAGTACAATTCAGCACCACATCCATCTCCTTTGGTTTGTTATTTTCATATTTAACCTGGTTCCTGCACATCCAAAAGTAAAACACATATTGAATTCACAAACAACCATGTCATTCTGCGTGGGAGACCCTCAACTTCCGATGAATGTGATATATTCATTGGAACCTGTGCATCAACATGAGTTCTATCAATTGCTCCAATGCAATCCTACGGAAATAAGTTCGTAATGAACGACATGAACATCTTTCTTCAGCTTTACTGCACAGCTGACAGCAAGAGGGTCCCTTAAGCCCTTTCAACTTCAAAATGTCATCAGTAGGAAGCAAGGATTTCCATAGCCTCCAGCATAAAAAAGACATAGAAGACTTGCAAGTGCATTCAAACCCACTGAGAAATATCTATAAATCGTTTCAGATGAGTGTTGAAATCTTTTCATTGCTTCTCACATTGACTCGTTCTGGGATAATATGTACAGGGTTATCGCCAAGGTCTCTTGTGAAGTTGTCCTCAATGACCCATGAATTCCATGAAATCTAATGCCAAACATGTTGCTGAATCTCGTTGGGTGACCGACAAGCAGCTCCCCAACCAATTTGTCCCTAATGTATGAGAATGTCAGACATGGAGAGCAATGAATGTACTTGTTGTAATATTTATAGATCAAGCATACGCCTGCAACTCTCCTTCTGTGTCTTTCTCTAGTTGAATCCATGTAAATGTATATCATGCTAGCTGACACAAAAGCATTAATAAATTAGCTACAACCATGCCTCAAGCTACACGAATAATATAATGAACATTTATGAAGCACAAATAACATAAGCATCAAACTAGTGGCAATGAGGGAACATTCTCCCAAGCACATGAAATATCCAAAGCATAATTAATAAAACACACCAATATAAATGTCCCAAGCAGTAGTACTTAAAAAAGTGTCTCAAATCGTCATGCAATTGTAATAATATCGTAGGTACGGAAGCCTTTTGTCCTCGGGCATCTTCACGAAAAAATTCCTACGAGTCGGATCGTCAAGCAATTATATCGCAAACAAATGCAACTCAGAAAGCTCATCACTTGAATTCAGAAATTCCAGAACCATATCCACAGAAGTAACTTCTGTTGGGCAGGGTTCAACACTACAAAAATACACAAGAAGTGATATTTTGTTACAAGGTAAGCAACATCGCCTTTCTTTTTATGCTCAACTCGAGGACGCTTAGTAAGACCAGTGGACTCAATTTTTTGGGATTCCGCGCTAGGGACATCGCTGAAATGACCTGATTGTTCGACAGCTAAATTCTCTAGCCTGCCACCAAAATCTGTTTCATTAGGAGCACATGCATATTTGTCAGGTGCCACAACCCCTCCGAGCATTCGATCCACCTTCTTCTCAAAGTCAGGTTCGAGGCCGCTGAGTTTAAATTTCTTGACAACATGCACCACCTACAAAGTCATAACATCTATTTCAGTTTAAAAAGAAAAAAATTAAATTGAGCACATTAAGGAACAAGTCGTTTCCCCCATTGCTCGGAAGCATTAAAGTTTGTTTCACTGGATCCCGCCCTAAATCCGTTAATCCTCGTTTCAATTCCTTCTAAACTTACTAATCTTTCTTGAGTCGATCTCACTTGTTCTTTAGTTGCAACTTGTCGTACTCTCTGTCTGTACTTTCCTTGAATATTTTGATAATATTTTGTCAACCTCTTTGTTGAAGAAGGTCGTGGTCTATTTCCAAGATCTATTTCCTTCAGACAAAGGTCACAAAATATTGTTTTGGTTTCTTTATCCCACGGTGTGGGTGTACTAGCCTCTTTAGCCTTAGTCATTGTATTGCTATGATAATAAGATGAAAAATAAGTATAAATGAAAATCCAACAATTTATGCACAGCACAACCACACACCAAACAACAACAAACACCATAGAAACCACCAGCACACCACAACGGTCACAACCAACACAAGAACTACCCATACTATAGTCACGATCAACACAACCGCCAAAACCCCAAAAACCACCAATATCAATTCCACAACCAACAGAAGAACCACCCACAACACATCACATTCAACACACCCAAAATCACCAGCATACCACAGTAGTGACAACCAACAAAAGAACCAGCCCCCGCACGACTAGCACAATTCTATTAACCACAAACACCACCAAATCCACGGCTGTAGCCACCACAAGCACCGCCCACCACACACCACCAAATCCACGACTGTAGCCGCCACACATCATCCCTGCACGACCAACACAACAGAGACAACTAGAAAAAAGAGTGGATCACGAGATTGGGGAGGGGAGAGGAGAGGATACCTGGCGGTTTGGGACGAAATACGGGAGGGATGAGGGACGTGCGAGGGTTTCAGGCGTCGAACTTTGGGGAAGGCTTCAAACAACGGAGGAGTGTCGAACAGAGGGGAAGGCGTCGAACAATAAAGGGACAAGGGTTTCAAGCATCAAACAGTAAAAGAGCGAGGGGGGGAGTGGTTCAATCGAAGATGGAAGGTGGCTTCGTCGAACAATATAGAAGTGCGCAGATTTCGTGCGTCGAACAACTAGGAAGGGAATTAGAGCATGGCGTCGAACGGAGAGGGGTATCTGCACGTAATAATGCTCGCTCAAATGCTTCATGCGGGGTTTAATCATCGGCCCACATTTCGCCAAAACAGCGTCCCACTGCTCTCAAACAACTAGGAAGGGAATTAGAGCATGGCGTCGAACAGAGAGGGGTATCTGCGCGTAATAATGCTCGCTCAAATGCTTCATGCGCGGTTCAATCATCAGCCCACATTTCGCCAAAACGGCGTCCCACTGCTCTCCTCCTGCCGAACTAAACGACCGCGATTCGCGGCCTCTCCTACCGCGGAATCAAATGAACCCTTATATATATGATCATTAATGATTACTTTTTTTTATAAAACAATTAAATTTTCCACAGGTTGGGGTTTTTATTCCAGGATATATCATAATTATAAATTACAATATTATAAATTGGGAGCATTTATTTAGCCTCTTATGACCATAATGGAGCTTGAAATTGCCAAAAAAAAAACCTATAGATAAACGTTAAATAATGACTTGTACATGCCGATCTTACTCGCAACAAATGCCAAAGAAGAAACTACTAAGCCTGGCTGAACCAATTATTTCAAATTAATAATTTGTAAAATATCGGAGTTGTTTATGTCCTTTTAAAGTGTTATTCAGTATTTTTTGTTTAAATGACAAACCCTTTGACTGATTATGGTTTGGCCAACTTGAGTTAGATTTAATCTGAGTCTGTTGTTCAAAAAGATATAGTGACTATTATTTATTTATTTATTTTATTTTTTGAAAAAAGTCAGAGGTAGTTAGAAGCTGTCATCGCATCTAGTCAAGAACGGTGTGAAAATGCTAATTTCAGCGGTTTGAAAATGCAGATTTTAGAATAAGCTGCCAAAATACAGTTAGCCCAAATGATCTTCGATGCATTTTCAAAATGCACAACACTAGATAAATTACCCCAAACGGGGCCTAAGTATGCAAACAGGTAGGGGGGCGTGTGCGCGAATAGATATTGATTCAAAGTTGTGCTAGACCAATTGAATGCATATATTGATTTGAAATTGAGCTAGATAAATTGAATGCAAGCTTAACACACGTCAAGCTCGATCCACGCTCGACTAGACAACTAGACGACTTCCGTTCAAAGATAAAAATAGATCTAATTGTTGTCATCTAAACTTTATGATCCAACTTTAAAACCCTAATAGCTTTAAATCAAAAATAGAATTAAATGATTATACCATTTAAATAGTAAGAAAAATCTATAAGCAAAAACATTTCCAAAAATGAACATAAATTTATATAAATGAAAGCTTGAACTTAAGCTTGTAGGTGGGGAATTAAAAAATAAATAAATAATATAAGTTTTAGATAAATGGCTCTACAGGTTTGGCCTTGCTATTTGTCCCTAGTATATAATAGTGCATAATATGATATGTGGGATATTGCATTTTAGCCCATTCTAAATGTAAAAATATGCTTGGAAATGGAGCTAATTCCTGCCTTTGCTAACCTGAAGACAATTGCATGCAAATTGTTTACTCGAAAGAAACAAATTGAGTAGCTCTAGCTAGCATAACCATATTCTAATTCATCCTCATGCAACTCCATTTGCCTTTGCAAGCTAAAAACTAACTGCTCGCCGAATGGTTGCAATATTTTCCATATGCTAAAGGGATTTTAAGTTTAGTTTTTAGTATTAAGATTAGGGGGGTAAACGAGTTGAACACAAGCAAGTTTGAGATCAGCTCGTGTTTGGCTAGTTAAAAAATACCACGGTTCGTGTTCGACTCGTTTATATTTCGAACACAAAAAATTTGTTCGTGTTTGACTAGGTTGCTTAACGAGCCAAGCTGAACACGAGCTGTGCGTGAACAAAAAACTATTTTGATAACCCTAATCATGCATGCAGTTGTTAGGGGGAGTAAATGAGCCAAGCGTAAGCGAGTACAGACTTGGCTCAGCAGTTGTTAGGGGGAGTAAATGAGCCAAGCGTAAGTGAGTACAGACTTGGCTCATTAAAAAATATCATAGTTCGTGTTCGGCTCGTTTATATATCGAGCTCAAAAAAATTTTTTGTGTTTGACTCCCTTGCTTACCTAGTCGAGCACAAACTATTCACGAATAATGACCTACTTTAACAACCCTAATCATGCAATCTTAGGATGTTAGGAGTAGATCATAAGAGTATGATGAGATTTAAATATTATTATTTATATTAAAATATTTTTTAAAAAAATATTTTTTAAAAAATGAATATATTTTTATTCTATTTTTAATTATTAATTTTAATTGAATATAAATCTTTGTAGTATTGTAGTCAATTAAAATATTTAAAAATAATATTTAATATATATATATATAAAACAAGTCGAACACGAATGAACAAAACTTTGTTCGTGTTTGGCTCGTTTATATCTCAAGATAAAAAAATTTATTCGTATTTGACTCGCTTGCTTAGCGAACAAATTGGACAAAAGCTACAAAACAAGCTGTTTTGACAGCCATAATTAAGAGTTGGCATCATCATCTCTTAAATAAAACAGGCATTTGCGTACATAGCACCCAATTCCTTTATATTTACATATCTAATAAATAAATATTAGTTGTTTACATTTATTCTACCCAAATCTTTTGTATTGCATAAAATATCACCATTTTAAATTTACAAAAGTGAAAAACACATTTTCATGCAGTAGTAAGATTGCATGTATGTAAAAATTAAAATTTAGGAGATAAATATGTAAATATATAGGAATTGACAGATATGTTCATTTTCATATACTTGTGTAAACATTTTTTTTTCCTACAATAATTAATGTTGACCAATTGTTAAATTTAAGCATAGTTGGTCAAGTTAATTAGCTATAAACTTGTACATATTCATATAATTTTATTTATTTTCGTAATATACCTTTTATATTTGTCCATTAGAATTTAGAACCATTTTATTTAAATTGAAAAATATGATGCCATCTATATCTCAATATTTTATGCTATAGACCAAACATAGTTTATGGTTATCACACTATGTATCACTTATAGCATATGGTTATATTGATTATGATCAGTGATGAAATTAAGATTGTTTACTCTGAACTTTAGGGGTTAATTGTTCGATGAGGCCTAATTGTTTGAGACTAAAGTTGTGGTTGAGGTTGTGTATGAGTTGTGTTATAAGGGTGGGCGAGTTGCATGTCATGAGTGTGTCATCAACATACATTAATGGTAAATAAGTGTTGTAGTGTGGTGGTATATGAGAAAAGACTAATCTTCTTTACTGAAATGTGAGCAAAAGGTTGAGAACTGCTATCTTGATATTAGTTTTAACACACAGAGAGCCTTGTCGTGTTTGCATGCATAATGAGTGTTGTTTGTCTATAAAACTTGGTGGTATATTATGTCTTCTAAGTTGTAATTAAAGAATACACTTGAGATGTTGATTTGTTCAACGGGCCAGTTGTTAGCTGTGGCAATGGCAAGAAAGAATTCATATGGTGGGAAACCTGGTCACTGGGCTAAATGTTTCCTGGTAATTAAATCCCTACTATTGTTTGTATTCTTGTGCTACTAGGCGAATATTGTAGCGAGCTATGGTTTCTTCTAATTTAATTTAAAATTTCTATTTGCTTCCAAGCATGTTAAGGTTGTTTGGTGGAGGCACATATGTCCATGTGCCCTATTGTTATAGGGCAAGAAAGCCTCTAACAC
The DNA here is from genome assembly GCF_001263595.1 of Phalaenopsis equestris. NCBI lineage: Eukaryota > Viridiplantae > Streptophyta > Magnoliopsida > Asparagales > Orchidaceae > Phalaenopsis > Phalaenopsis equestris. The sequence goes on along the minus strand of NW_018164862.1, from coordinate 1,030,893 downwards.
TGCAAGTGGACACATTTTATAGCTTGTTGAAAAGTGGTTAGCTCTGGTTATGATGTTTGATGGATGAGGTTGAATATGTTTTTGGGTTTGAGGTGCTCAGTTTGTAGTCGTGTTTGCATATGGTGGGTATTGGTTGGAATGGGTTAAGGTTGGATGGGTAAGGGTGGGAAGTTGTTGAGGAGATTGTGTTATGTTCATAGTGGGTAGAGGTGGTAGTTGTGTAGGTTGGGTGGTTTGGTGTGTAGATGGGAGGTATTAACATATAAGGTATGAATGAGGTGGTGTCATTTGTTTTCATTAAGCTATTTTAGTCCAGAACCAGATGGTCGGCGTTGCGCGGGATGTTAATGCAATGTGTTTTTAGTGTTGTTTGATAACTAGTTTATATTGGAGGTCAGTTCGATGTCAGTACTATGTTGTTGCTTGTCCTAGTTTGAAGCATATTTAATAGGTGATGGTGGCTTTGTTTTTGTTGTAGGTTTTGAAATTATTTGATTTTAGATTTTGTGTGTGATTGGCTTGATGATTTTGGTTACAGGAGTTTCTGTTTTTGATGATGTTTAGTGTTATGTGTAGCTTATGCATTTTCTGATGGCAAAGTTACCATCCTCACTATATAGTAGCAAGTAAAAATTATCAGTGTTTATTGGGTTCTATTGACTATTGATTACTGTTTTGAAGGGATTGCATGGTAGTGGGAGGTCATTCAAGATATACAGGGATAATGTCTCCATCATTCAATTTGAATCCTGCATAACTATGTTGTCTACCAGAGTTTTGACTATGAGAACGTTTTATGCCATTATGTTGGAGCCCATGGTGAGATTGTGGAGTTTCTTTTTTATTTATATGACTCTTGATCTATTGGTGGATTGTAACATTGTTCCTCGTATTGTCCAGATGGTTGAGGTGTTTTATAGGTGGATAACGTATGAAATAATTGAAATTGAGATGATTGATAGAATTGTAGTTGTTAAGTTTTGTTTTATTAGTTTCTACAGTATGTAACTTGGATTAGGCTCTTGTGATCTGAATTTTGAGATGGAGGACATGTAATGGCTCCATCGAGAAAGCTTCAAAACTGTTCGCCATAAACAATTTTGTCTCTAAGAGTATATAATATTGTCTGCCATTGGAGCCAAACCAACCCTTTCATGGATATATTTGTTTAGCATGTTGTTTATAAGAGTCAAGCTACTCATCCACCTAAACATTCTCATCTCAACAACATTTAACTTAGTTTTACCCTTCTCTTTTATAGGCCAACATTATGCACCATAAAGCATTGCAGGTTTCACCTCAATCTTATAAAATTTTCCTTTCAAGTTTAACAATCTTATAAAATTTTCCTTTTCAAGTCTAAGCGATATTTTTTCTATCACACAATAGGCACTATGCATTCCTCCACTTCAACTTGAATCATCCTAATAACATCGCCATCTACATCACCATCACTTTGAACAGTAGACCCGAAATATCTAAAACATTCACTCCTTTTAATGATTTGATCACTCATTATTACAACTATACCAATTGATCTACTACTAGTAAAATTACGTTCCATGTATGTAATTTTAGATCTACTAGCAATCTACCAAATCCATCATAATTTGATCTGATTATATGTAATTAGGGAGACCATTCAATATAAGGTCAAAAGGTTCAAGTCACCTAATATGATAATCATTGAATCTTCCCCTAATTTGACTGGTATACTATCCTAATGCCACAAGCTATTTAAGATTATTATACATTAAAAAAATGAAAATCTAATGAAAAATTCATGACTCTAATTGTTTGAGGCTTGAGAGAATAGTGTCATATTGTGTTTGGGCCTGAGTTAACAAACTTGATCCAACACTTCTTTCCATAATGTAAATGTGCCTCAATAAATTTGGAATTTATAAAAATAAATCATATCGCTTTATTCCGTGCACATATGGTCTTGATGTCATCTTATAATCAACATCATATAACCTATGAAGAAGATTAATAAAAAAAAGGTCAATGACACTAAAGGTCAATGACACTAAGTGTCTGTTTGGGGCAGCTGTTGATTATTTATAATCTGCTGATAAGCAGATTATTATGATAATCTGATAATCTGTAGATTATCAGAATAATCTGGTTTACTGTATGGGGCAGCTTATTCAGAACAGCTTACTGACAGTTGTTGCTGGATAAATGACAATTCTGCATCTCTTTGGTTAAGCTGATGACAAGAGAACTGTATGAGAACATAAATAAACAAAAATAAATAAATAAAACAGAACATAAATAAACAAAACAGAACTCCAAAAACATTGTAGATCAGTTCAATAAAGATAACATAGAGTCCTCACTTGTGAGTATCAGAACAAACAAATAAAATAAAGATAAATATAAGTACAACTACAATAAAAAAATATTAAAATAATTACAGCTAGAATATACCCAAAAATCATTCATTCATTTTATATGTCACGTCAAAAGGAGCAGGGGAAAGCATACTTGAAAAATCAGAAAGTAAAATCGAAATGGTAGGACTCGCGAGAAGGAAGGAAACGGATATCGGTATACCTTACGCCGATCTCAGTCGAAGCGAAGGAGAGGAGGATCGGCGAGCCGAAGAGGATCTGCCAGGTGATGCAAGTGATGTGTGATTCTCCTTGGAAGGGTCTGATCTCCTGGGCGAGTAGAGGAAATCGATTCTCTGAAAAGGAGCAGAGCGATTCTCGGAAGGGTGAGGGTAGAGGGAGCGAGGCGAAGCATAGGTGAAGGAGCACAGAAGATCTGCGAAGCAGAGGAGATCTGCAATTCTCTTAAGGCGAGGGCGAGCGAAATATGCGAAGGGGCAGCACAGGAACTTTTCCCTAATCGCAGAATTCATACGCGGGACGCGGGGGGAGTCCTGCTTGTGAAAAGATGAAGAAAACTGCGATAATAAAATATCGCGGCAGGACTAATTTACATCGAAAGCGACATACAAACGGGAAGGCGACGTTTTCAAAACGTCGCCGCTCCCTATAAGCTGCCCCAAACGGGCCCTAAGCTGAGATAGCAGAAATGTGGTCAGAAAGAAAGAATATGACCTCTCTCATAAGAGACTTGACCATGAAGATTCGTCGACAACTTTAGTGACTTCGACAAGGGAGTTGGAGAGTATAAGAGAAGGGAGACAAAGTCCGTCGTCCTAATAAGCACAGGGATGCTAAAATGCTAAGAATTGGGAACCATGGAACCCAATAATGTAGGAGTCCAATGAAGTGAAGTGTGGAACCTCTAGGAGCTTAAGAAAACAAGGCATCAGAGCCCAAGTTTCCAAAGGAGAGGAAACTGATGGGTTTTAGCTGTTGTGCGCCTGGAAGAAAGAGATAAGACAGTAGAGAACTTTTCCAGATTTGATTCATGTTTTACATGAAAGAAAAATTGATTTGGAGAGGAAAACAAGCAGAAGGATGTGAATCAAGGACCAATTTTGCCCCCTTTTCTTCCACCCATAAAAATAAAAACTTCATTTCTCAAAATATGATTTCAGTTTCAACTATCCTGATGAGGAGGTACATAAATTTAATCATAGCATGATTTATTGATGAATTCTGCTTTAAAAAGGGGTGCGACAAAGCAAATGCTTGGGCAGATGGCATTCAAGGTAACAAAAAGAAAATAATGCACACAGCAAACATAAAAATCCAGATAGAAGTCTACTCTTAAATGCTCTCTTTTGAAACCACTACATTAGTATCTTGATTGTCCCTACTCCCAAAGTAAGAAACAAAAGCAATAAAAACCAGAATTCCAAAAATCTAAAGCTGCTGAATGTCAGTCATGAAACTATTTTGGCAATATCTGGCATTCTGGTTGAATGTTTTTAAAGCCGTGGCAACATATCAACAAAAATGTGCATGATTGTGTTCAAACATACAACACATTGGTTGAAAAAAAGAATTAAAAACTATTTAATGCACATGATTGTGCTCAAACACGCAGCACCAGTGGTTGGACATAAAGTGAAAAAATCCTGAGTTGGTTAAAATGCTCACTAGCGAGAGAAAAAAGCACATGACTAATAAATTCAAAGCATTTAAGTTGTCATTTGTCACTACCAAAAATAAATACTACCTAAAAGTAAAATACTCAACTACAAATCAGCTTGCTACGGCATTCAAAGAGTTAAAGACAAGATGATACTTCCACAAAATTTTATCTATTTATTTACTATTTTGTATCGGTAAAGTTTAGTGTCTAAAAATAAATTTAATGTAATTGAGATTCAATCTCAAGATGTTGTTATATCTTTCAAGCTATTAGTAGGTAATCTCCATGTTCAAAAGCCAAACTTAATGTAATATTATTTTTCTTTTTTTTCTTTTTTATTTTTTTTTAGAATGATGAGCATCAAAATATAAATATTAGGAAGTAAGCATCAACCACTCAACCATAGATATATTACTTGCATCTTAAGGATTTATTACCCTGAGATTTGAAGGGATCCTAAGCGGTCTCTCACGCCAATATGCTTTTACCTTCTCAACAAGTCCCATGAATTTCTTGTTATATGAAGTCTGAAAAAAAGACGGAAAATATTACAAGTCTTTCATTAAATGAAAGTGCCAAAATCTGAAACAAAAAGCATAATAAGCATATAAAAATAAAAGAACGATCCCTTTCATAAGTATCTCTGAAAAACTAAGACATTAGACAGACATCAGGTTATGGATCACTATGACATGACAGCAAAAAAATCGGATTTTCTTTAAAGTTCTCTTTTATCCGTCTGCATTTCTTTCATACAAGTCCATGTATATAGGGGGCATTTACAAGCATGCCACCCAATTCCTATGTATTTACATATCTAACACCTAAACTTTTCCTTTTACATTCCAAATCTTTCTTATCAAGTCACATAAAGAATATCACCATTTTAACTTCTAGAAAGTGAAATACATTTTTCATGCATAGGTAAGGTGGCATGGACATAAAAATTGAAGTTTAACTGTTAAATATGTAAATACATAAGAGTTGAGTGGTATGCATGTAAAACTTCCATATTTATTGCATGGAAATGGATGGCTCTTATAAATCCCCTGACTCCAATAACAAGCAAAAGCAGTGATGCACGAAATAGCGTGTAAATAATAGTAGAAACAAAGTCTTCCTGATGAAAGCCACAAAAGTTTAAAAAGCAAAACAACAAATAAATATATAATCCTCACATTAATCCCATGACGAAATGAAAGGACCAAATGCTGTTCCACAAAATAAGCAGAAAACTAAAAACGCTAAAAAAGGGAAGCAGCCATCAGAGAAAGCAGTCCAGATGTGAGAAATCAAAGCAATAAGACAAAGAAGAAAACCAACAACCGACCGGCCGATGCAACAGAGCAGAAAATCAACATGAGACATAAAACATAACTAAGCTGATGGGAACAGGTTAAAATTGTCGAGACAGCTTCCAAAATCACTTTGGCGCTAGTTATTGAATTTCAAATGAAATTTCAATTAGAATAATTGAGGAGCTATAAATGTTATTGCCATAGAGTCCGTCATTATGCTCTCTAGATGTTACAAACCAGACATAGAATAGTATAGAAAGATCAAGTTTTAAGTGATAGACCTAGTCACATACAAACTTACATGCTCCAGAACTTGGGTCAAGATAGGAATCAAAAGGATAGACCTAGTCATAGTAGTTATTAAAGTTGTGAACATCGAACTGGCCATTGAATAGGAAGAAGAGGCTCCAAATTTAATGGTATAATGGGCGTTGAACTGAAACCGTTCTAGGGCTTCAAGAAGTGTTTATAAAGGAGATTTAGTGGGATGTGGTTATGAAATAGCAAGGGAATGAAAGTATGCGAGGTCAATGATATGTGGAAGGGATATGAGGTGAAATATATTGTTGGACAGCAGATTCGGCGTCAGTCGTCGGTTGTTCTAGCAGAAAACAACAAAGTCACCCACAAAACGACGTAGTGTGGAGGTCAAGGAAGTTCGCCACATGTTCATGCATAAGCTACGAGCACACCACATGCAAAAGTAAAAGTATATAAAATTCCATAGAATAGAAATCAGAGACAATATCTAAAACACAAACGAAATCAAAAGTCTCAAAAAACAGGAAATAAGATATAATTAGTTCCCTCATAGAAAATAACCTAATTGGAAATAGAGATATATGAATGAAATAAAAAAAAGATAAATATGCTAAATTGGACACCCTAGTCCAAGTCCTGAGATCGTGGGCTTCTCGCGGTCCCATGAAATTTGCAGACCGTGGAATTCCATGAAAGTGGGATCTCTGAATGACGCTCTCGCATCATTGGGAATTGACCAGATGATACAATAAATATTAAATTTATTTTAATATAATTTAAATGACATAATAATATAAACATTTAATAAATATATGACAAAAAATAAACAAAACTTGTACACACGTAATATCTTCAATAATTATAAATTAAAATTTTGATATAAAGGTCATAAAAATTATGATATGCATGTCAAAATATAAATATAGCTTATAGTAATAATATATTTTGTGACAAAAATAAAGTTTATAATAAAAATAATAAAAATTTAAAATGTACAGATATTTTAAAGATTAAAATATTATTATAAATTTTTACATCTTGTAGCCCATTTAATATTTATAAAGTTGAAATCTCATTGCCCAATTCTTCATTTCCACATCTTAACACAAATTTCAACAGAAACTCTCAGGTTTTTAGTCTGCGTCATAAATAAGAGTTAGTATTACACTGTTTATATAGGGAAAAAGGCTTTGCAAGTTGAGCTTGTAGCTCACTCGTTGGTGGGCAAGATATAGATTAGGTTGTTTAAGCTCATGTTAATTAGATTTAAAATTTTTATAATTATAAATTTAACTTGTTATAGTTTTTAGATATAATTTTTATGGAAAAACAATAATCATTGAATTGAGAATTAAAAGACCAATCGATTCAGTAATATTGAGACTACTTTACTGTTTGAACTGATAGTTCACATCAATTTTCACTTGTTTGATGCGAAAACATTTTTAAGGCTACCTGGATTGACAACATAACCGATTCACTGTTAAACCAGACTATCTAGTTTGATTTTTTAAGCCTTACTTTTCATATACACCGTACTCACCTCATTTATATTCCTTAAATATTTTAATAGATGACCTCCATATTCAAAAACACTTGTCTAACATAATTGAAAAAGGTCCACTAATTTTGATTTAGCATATTCAAAATTGTCAATGTATAATAATTGGTAAAAGTCAAACGAGCATTCCAAATTATCCATTCCAGCAGAAAATTTTGAATGTAGGATTGTAACAATAGTTACATTATGTTTGTTTAGAACCGTGACTTACTGAATTTGCTAAAGTTCTGTTATGTATTATTTTTTACCAACTCAATTAATATGTCCTACTTTTAAATGATACAATGGTGCAACCAGTAGCTTTGGTGCTAATTCGAGCTTAAATTTAAGTTTTTCTAATGCAATATTGCAATCTACAATGAGAAGCACAATCAAACACTCAAAAGCTACAATTCATACATTGCAAACCCGCAAGTTTAGCAAAAATTAGTCACCCTTGAAACAAAACATTAAATATAACTAAAAGTAAGTTGTTACAATCACGAGAATTAAGAGACCTAGGGACTTAGAGGGGAAGGAAAAAAAACGAAAAAATAAGAATAAAAAAAGAAAATCAACAATCAACAAAAATTGCAAGCATACAAAAACAAGTCATAATAAACAAGTCACAATAACAGCGAAGTCTTTATGCCACTAAATAGGGCCGCTACATGAATCATTTTTCTTTATTGTGTCCCATTGAGTGCCATAGTTTCAATTAATTCTAATAAATAAATATAAAATAATAATAATAATAATAATAATAATAATAATAATAATAATAATAATAATAATAATAATAATAATAATAATAATAATAATAATAATAATAATAATAATAATAATAATAATAATAATAATAATAATAATAATAATAAGTTGGAAGAGAAAAAAAAATGAGATCAAAGAAATAAAAAATATTAATAACGTGAAATAAAAAGCAATGAGAGATTAAAGCAAGAATAGCGGGCAAATCATTATCAAAATTTAGCCAATTGGAGGAAACATATAGAAACATATATTCAATTTAATTCTTCTTAAACTCAGCAACTTGGGATATTAATTTGAACTCAAAATGCTCAAAACCTTAAATAAATAGGTTAAGTTGAAACTTTAAAGTAATGATCAAATATTAACAAGATATTCGAAATAACAGAAATATATCATATTCTGATAGGAACTATAATCATAGATATGCTTTACATTGAAATGAACTAGTAAACAAAAAAGTAAGCAAAAAAATGACATCAATGAATGTGATTTGCACATAATCAACCAAGATTTATGATTTGTATAAAAAGCACCCCAAAAGAAACTCCAAGTTTGATAAGGATAGAGATATTATGTTAAGAAGCAAACAATTATATGAGATAATGGGGACTCAATCACCCATCATTATGAGAGCTCACTTAGCTAGTACACTAGAAAAACTCACCCAAACAACAAGAATCTTTTACTCATTCGCTTTCAACTCCTTACCAAGATGTTTAAAACCAAAAGCATGAAATTGATGGACTGGATATTAGTTGGGATTAAAAGAAATGGCATGTGCATCGATAAGCGACAACTGGAACTAAAAAAAGGATAGATGGTTGCAACAAATGATAACAAATAGTTAAATGCTATTCCATATGGATTGCTTCATCACACACAATAAATCCAAACCAAATTTATTAACTGCGAGGCCATAGCCGGCACGCTTTTGAAATATATTGTTGACCTCCAAGAACTATAAAGTATTTGATCTTCATTCGTTTATGATTAGAAATTAAATGATGGCAAGTATTAGAAGTGTTCAATTCAAATTTGTTCATAGATAACAACACATGAACCATACTAATAAGAATAGCTGAGAAATGAAGAAGGGAACCAGAAAGATAAGGGGAGAAAAAAATAAGGAAGCTCTATGATTTCTTATTGTCAACAATAGAGAGCTTAAAGTAATAAGCTATGTCTTGGGCTTGGGTTCTAACCACTTATTTATAAGTGGGAATCGAGGCATAACCTTGTAGGGAATAAAATAAAGAAAAGTTCAAAAATTAAATAATGTTATTTAATCAAAGTTTCCAAAAAAAATGATGATATGTTAGTAGTGGTTCTTAACTGTATTAAATATTTATTTTAAGGCATTCCGAATATTAAATATCAGATTGATCCACAACGTTCATTTTTGACTTACCTTCGTTAACCGACTCCCATCGAGTTGCTATGCAAATAGATCTGGATGTATCTGCATAGTCGGCCTATGGGGAAGAGTAAGGAAGTTGCTTCGATTATTTTCGACTGCTTTAGTTTTGGGATGGCTTGATCTCATTGGCAAATTTAACACAATGATGAAGACTCCTAGTATGATTGATATTATACTCAATGAAATATCGTCTCTTGGTGAGTTTAGTTTAACGGATTCAATGTGTTGACACCTAGCTAGCCATCTTAACATAGCTTAAGCAATTTTAAGTATGCATTCAGTTCTCTAATTCTCTACACACTTGAAAAATTTTTGAAGAATTTAATATCATTCTAGTTACTGGTCATATCATTGATTTTGAGTTGATTTGATTTATTTGTGTTAATATCGCAAGCTTGCATGAATATGGTATAAGGGACTTTATTTTCAATGTTTTCTCTCTTTTAGCTGTGCCTCTTTAATTCATTTTCCTTAGATGTTTGAGAAGCACCTCTTACTATCTTTCAGGTAAAGCCTCCTTTGGAAGCGCTATAGTCACCTAAATGATGAAGAGAAAAAAGAAGGCGGAGGCCAAGAATAAGAAGATGTAAAAGGAGAGAATGAATAACATCATAAATTAATAGCCAATCAGGTCAATGAAATCAATGAAATTAGTGCCTAATGGGCCAAGCAAACATGTTATTACATTAGGGTTAATAGCCAATCAGGTCAATGAAATTAATGAAATTAGTGCCTAGTGAAATTAATGAAATTAGTGCCTAGTGGACCAAGCAAACAGGTTATTACATTAGGGAACCATTTGACTAGGGTTCATAGAGGATGATGTCGCTAAACTAGTCACACTACAGTGGGTGGGGTAAATATAGTGAAGGGCCGGCTTGTCCGAGTTATTGAATATGAGCAAGCAACAAATTCTTTAATTGAGACTGGAGATGAGATTTTAATATTCATGACAAGTAGACTTATTGGTGGATTTTCAAAAGAGAGCATGATGTGAAGTTAGCCCAGTGAGTTCACTGAGTGCAAAATTGGTGAATTAAAGTGAGAGACAAGTTACCCAAATTCCTGATGATGAGCAACTTCATTGGCTAGAAAACAAGTTCCCCGAATCATTTTGACTATCAAATTTATTGAAATAGTTGATGAGAATCAGTTCTCTGAGAACTTAAATAGTATGATTTAGGTTTGTCAAGTACACTTGAGATGCATTACAAAATAAAACATTATTTTTTTGTGAAGTAAAATAAACAAACACAAAGTAAATTTGTATTTCAATAATTTGTTGAAAAAAATTGAGTACAATAAAATAGTCAATAACGCACTCTCCTAATTCTAAAGGGTGCAGAAATTTGAGGTCATATCTACTATGAGTTTTAGGTACTTCATTTATAATGCAGGTTTGTAATCACTAATCATTATGATTTCAAGCAGACTTAGCCTTTAATGATGTACGTCCTTTTATAATTCAAGTCAAGTTTGCGACTGCAAACCATCAAGCGGTTGTATTGACTTTTGTCAGAACGGGGTTCCCAACATGGAATGCTTTCTCATGAACATTAGAATCATGGTGGTTGGAGACTCTGCTCTTGACTTATTTTTTTCTTGTTGTGGCTTGGATCGTTAGTTCCTCATTAGTTTAAGAGAGGTTAGCAGCCCAGCTTGATTCTTTTTACTCCACTTATTGAGTAAATTTTCTTCAGAAGTTAACATTGCCATCACTTTGTATCAATGCATGTTACATTCCACTAAAAACATGATTTTTGTTCACAAGTGAGTGCAAATGGCATTTGGCAAATAGACCAAAAGATGATGTGCTTATATCCCAAAGTATTGAGAGAAAAGCCTTGGCCCCGTTTGCCTCTAGCTCTCTCAACCTTCTTTCCAAGTAAATTAAGGTTTTGCTTATTTGTTGCTTGTACATGGCCATTCATTTTTCGATGGTTCGATACGATATGTTTGAGATGAATGCCTTGGTTTCGACAAAAAAATTTGATTTTTATGTCCAAATGTGGTGGCCCGCTGCCAATAACAATTTCTATTGATAGTTTTTACTGACAAATGATAGTAGTCAAGATAAAGTTGCGAATAACTTCGATAGTAGTCTTCGCCAAGGTTTTGACCTCAATACATTTCATGAAATAGTCAAACATCATCAAGATGAAATATTTTTGTCCACTCACTCGAAGTAGGGTGGAGTAAGTCCATTCCCATACAATGCAACCATGGACTATAGATTAGTTGTAGCCTATAGAATGGTTGGAGTTGCATTAGGACAAGTTCTGAGATTGAATGCATATTTTGAAAAATTCTTTGGCATTCTTTCTCGAAATTAGCCAAAAATAACCAAGTATTTAAGTATTTAATGAAAGGTTTCACCCATCTTAAAACGATTTTGGCTTTAGCCTCCATACCTGTTACCGTTTCAACGCAAAGCCAACCTAACTGTACAGACAACATTCTATCATTTTCACTTTTTTACAACAAATCAACAAATTAGTTTTAATTTCTAAGAATTTAAATAGGTGTCTAATTTTTCATCTTGTGCCTCACATTAGTCATTTTTTTGCAAACTATGAGTTCAAAGTTTGAGAAGATGATGAGATGCTGTATACAAACTCCAAAAGTGCATTGCAGTCCCACAAAATTCCATCATTATAAAGAGTCAAAAGTAATTTACCCTCAATAGCGACTTTTGTTGGCTTCAAGCAGGGTGAAACTTGCTAAAAAGTCGAATAGTATCTCGCCCTTGATACCAACCCTTGACATGAAAGAGAGATTCAAAACTAACTAACTCAGCTAAACACCTCAAAAGTTTTCCCGAAAGAATGACATTTATAAGAACTATCCTCAAAAAAAGATCAATGAAAGAATATCCATTTTTTCCTTATATCAATTTTTTTAAAGAATGAGCTTACAGCCTATTTTCTAGCTCTGAGATAGAAAAATAAACCATATCGTACCTATGGAATTTAAAGCAATGGAAGCGAAGACTGGAGTTGAAATAGAAGAATAAATCATATCGTGCGTACGAAATTTAAAGCAATGGAAGCGAAGACTAGAGCATCATTACTTACATGAAGGACTTGTGGCATTCCTCATTCTACTACAAATTCTTCATGCTCCTCAATGTCTTAAATAAGTGTGAGCACTTGTTGGCTGACTTTAACATAAAACGAGTTAACCCAACTATTACCCTCGTTAGTCGTTATATCTGCTTGACATTCTTTTTACAGGCATCAATTTCAAAATTGTCATAACTTTGTGTCCTTCAGGGGTGAAGAAATACCACAAACTTTTTAAACAAGAAGACAAAGGTGAGTTTAGAGAGATAAGGAGCGTATTGTAATATTTTCAAGGTAAAGAAAGTTTCTTTAAATTCAAAAATGTTCTTCTTCGAAGTTTTGCTCTTTTCAAGCAAATTGTCCATGTCTATTTTAACTTTTCTCCCCTTCTAGTCTTCGAACATGCAGTCCATTATCCTTTAGCAAATTGCCCCTACATTTTCTAGGCTAAAAGGAATCATGTTATCCTAAGATAACCCAACAATAGCAATGAAAGCCATCTTCTTGCAAGTGAACGAGTACATTTTAATTAAATGATATCTCGTGAAGGCATTCATGAAACTCATGACTAGCAAGTTGATTGCCAAGTTGGCCAACACATTGATTCAAAGAAGAGGAAAGTTGTCGTCAGGGTAAGTAGAGTTTAAGTTGGTCAAGTGATACATTGTCCACCTTTCGCTTGATTTTTAGAACATGACAACATTTGACAATAATTTAAAGTATTATACTTTCCTAACAAATCTAGCCCTAAAAAACTTCTAAACTTCATAATAAAAAGACTCCCAAAAAGTTGCACTGACGAAGTGACTCTTTGGTGATGAAGTATATCTTGCTCTTAATGTATACTCGATCTTCAATGAGATGACCAACTCAAAGTAGTCAATGTGATCAGTTGGATTTATCTTCCCTTTGTAAAAATTTAGGTGGAGTATTTTGAATTTCGTCATGAAAATGTGCCTCAACATATTTCCTGGAATAGGCGTACTAAAAAATAAACATGTATTTCTCAACCCTTCAAGCAATAAAAATTTCATCATTGCCTTCTAATTAATAACTTTCATCGGTCACACAGGCTAAAAAAATTTTGCAAAGACTTCATAATTGTTGGCAGAAAGGGGAATCTATGGATCCATTATTAAAAATATAGAGGTGATGGGAGCTTTTAAGGGTTTGTTGAAGGGCCCTTAGGCCATCCACGTGAGTTAATTATTTTATTTGGGTGAGTTGCCTGTTGTTGACAAATTATTGGTACTACGACTCAACAACTGCATCTATGTATAATTATTCTCGATTTTGCAGTTGCAAAACTTAATTTCTGAACATTAGCATCATTTATACTCTGTTATCATAGAAGATATTGAATCTAAAATTTATCCATAGATGATAGCTAGATCTTAATAGCAAGATTGATCCAGAGATGAGAAGATGAAAAAGAGACATAAGAAGAATATGAAGAGATATTCTATGATTTTATTTTAAGAAAGTAGAGAGTTCAAGATAAAAAATTGTGATTTGGGCTTCCCCTCAACCTCCAATATATATATAGGGGTAGAAGCATAATATCATCAGAAGTATTACATTCAAGGAAAAGAAAATATAAATCATAGAATACAATTTAATGAAAGATTTACATGAATTAAGGATAGGTTAGTTGTGGCTCTTAACTGCATTAAATATGAATTCAATATTTTCAATATAAGATTGATCCATGTGAAGCCATTAGCCAACTTCATTCTCTTTGGCCGAGTCCTAGAAAGTTGTAACATTGAAAGTCTTGGATGAATATATCTAGTCAGCCTCTATGGCGAGTAGGTAAGCAGGTTTCTTTAATTATTTTGAGTTGTTTTATTATTGGGACAACTTGATCTTGTTGGCAAGCTCATCACAACAAAGGTGACTCTAATCCTAAGTGATCCTAGAACCAATGAACTCATGTCTCTTGAAAGTTCAACATGATATATTCAATGTGCCGACTGCTCCTTGCGAACACAAGCTCATCACAACAAAGGTGACTCTAATCCTAAGCGATCCTAGAACCAATGAACTAATGTCTCTTGAAAGTTCAACATGATATGTTCAATGTGCCGACTGCTCCTTGCGAACGAAGTTGACGTAAACTTGACACAATTGGTTTTAGGTTTGCAAGAAGAACGCTCCTAAGAATAGGAAATATCCAATCAACCAAAATTGAACTTACGCACCCTAAATAAAAAAACGAAAAGACAAAAAAAACGTAATGAGCAGTTAAGCACAAAACTTTACACCTCTATTAACATTGGTTAAGAAAAATTTGATGAAGTTTGATGGGCTACTGAAATGATAACAAGCATAAGAGTTACCTTCTTGAAGCTTAGCCAACCACAACAACAAAATCATAGCAGAGAGACTCTGAATATTAACCCTCTCGAAAACCCCAACAGTTCCAAACACAACAGTTCAGAAATCATACATGCTTCATCTTATACAACGAATATACTGAAATGCAAAGACGAAGAAGGTGGGCAACGTTACGGAACAATTTTGCAATGCTTCATTTTATCAATCCACGAAACGAAAGAATTGCGAGTATTGCGAAACCCCAAAAAACCGTGTTCCTTGCTCTTGTTCATGGTATCCAGGTGCTCTTCCGCATTCAGCATAATGTCAGCGAACCACCAGTTACCCACCACCTCCAGCCTCGTTGGAGCAAGCTGATTCTCTTGAACGATCTTGTCCCAGAGCTCTTCCTTCCCCTTCATCGCCTCCTCCAAATTAAACCTTTCCTCCTCTCCATTATACCCCACAGCCTCCAATTCGAACTGCTCTGCCAATATGGTCCACAAATGCTTCCACTTGAACACGTCCCCGTTGCTGCAGTTAAACGCTTCATTCTTCGCAAACGGATCCACAGCCGCCCAGATCTGCTGCTCAGCAATCAGATCGGCGTCGGAAGCATCGCTGAACCCTTCCCAAGCGATCCGACTCCCGGGCCACCGCAGCAGCTTGCCCTCTCGCTTGCAGATGGCAGCGTAGAAGCAAAGCGAACCAACGATGTTCATGAGACTGGTGGGTGAAAACCCGAAGATGACGGAGGGACGATGAACAGAAAAAGTGACTGCGCCGTCGCGGCTGCGAAGGGAGTCGAATAGGACATCCTCTTGTGCGTAGTAGAAATTGGGGGCAGGGAGACGAGGAAGATCCTCGTGAAATGGGGGATCATGCGGCTTGACCTTACCTAAGGATTCGAAGCTGCCGAGGTAGTGCTTGCGACCTGTCTGGAGGCAAACGTGTTGGAGACTGGGGGCGGAGGGGAGAACGGCATCGAGGACATTGCGGAGCATAGCGGTGTTAGCGGCGATGTTCTCGATCTCGGATTCGCGATTTGCCCAAGCACCGTAGAAGATATGGGTGACGTCGGTGAGCGGGGACAGTTTGGCTAGGGCATCGGCGGGGTCGGATATGTCGCACAAGATGTTCTCGACGTTAAGGCCGTCGGAGGGGGAAGGAAGCCACGCAACCCGAGGGCGGCGGGGGGCGGCGGAGCCCCTCCA